>NC_053398.1:16392927-16700927 GCF_905171765.1 Bufo bufo | reverse complement strand
GGTTAAAGGGGTTTTGCCATCTCAGACAATGGGGGCACATCGCTAGGATATGCCCACATTGTCTGATAGTTGCAGGTCCCACCTCTGGGACCCGCACCTACATTGAGAAGAACGGAGCGGGGAAATGAACGGAGGGCGCACCGCGCATGCGCAGCCGCCCTCCATTCATTTCTATGGGGCTGCTGAAAATAGACGAGCGCTGGCTTGGCTATTTCCGTCTGCCCTATAGAAATGAATGGGAGCGGGGGCTGCGCGTGTGCGGTGCTCTCCCATTTACTTCTATGGGAGCAGCGCTCGGTGGTGGACGGACCCCGGGGTCCTCCAGCCACAGCTCTCCCCGGCTCTGTTCTCGTTGTAGATGCGGCTCTTAGAGGTGGGATTCGCAACTATCGGATAATGGGGGCATATCGCTAGGAATACCCCTTTAACAATGAATGGGACGCGCTCCTCAGCCCCTACAGTTAGCCGATTGGCGGCGATACTATAAGCTCCGAATGAATAAAGCTAAATTACGTCATATACTTAACCGCTTGCGTTCCACCTTGGCTCCTTCCCTACGTCTTGGCAGTGAAATGACTCAGAAGGTAAGGCCGCTTTTAAAGGGGTCCTCCAGGCTACGGATATTGATGACCTATCCTCAGGCCAGGTCATCAATATCAGATCAATGGGGGGCACCAACACCTGGCAGCCCTGCCGATCGGTTGTTTGAAGGGGCCGCGGAATTCGTGCAAAGGCTGCGTCCTCTTCACTTACCGGCAAGTGGTCTACTGTGCAGGGTAGTGGCAGTTGTTCCTCCCATTCAAGTGAAGGGGCGAGGAGGCAGCGCTCGCACGAGTGCCGTGGCCCCTTCAAGCAACTGATCTGCGGGGGTGCTTGGAGTCGGACCACCACCATTCTGATAGTGATGACCTGTCCTGAGGATAGGTTTGCATTATCTGTAGCCCGGGAGACCCCCTTTAAGTTTAATTGTGGCCCTTGGGAGTGCTTGGCCTTCTGACCAGAGACTCGGTTCATCTGCTTTAAAACACGCGTCTTTAAGAGAAGTCTATGAGAAAAACCAACTAATACGTCACGTCTTAGTCCGGGTTCACTCGCCATCTTGCATTTTTCTTGGCCTTTTTCTTGCCATATTTTCACCAAAAAATGCTGCTGCCGGTTGTTACTTTAAAGGGGATGTGCCTCTGGACATGTACGGTACATTGATAGGTGCGGCTCCCACCTCTGGGCCCCACTCCTATCTCAAGAAAAGGCCCCTGATGTGACTGAAGACTATGCTGTACGTTTGTGGCTTGCTCGCGGTTCACCGTTATGGGAATGTGCGGCGTGCTCGCCATTCTCTTCAGGGCCCCATTCTTACAAAAGGAGCCGGTACCTGCACCATCAGACATTTGTTGATATGCCATAAGTGTCCCAGATAGGAGTACTGTTTTAAGGCTGCATTCACACGTGCGTAATAATGGGTCCGCATCCGTTCCGCAAATTGCGGAACGGGTGCGTACCCATTCATTCTCTATGGGGCAGAAATGGATGCGGACAGCACACAGTGTGCTGTCCGCATCTGCATTTCCGGATCGCGCCGCCAATCTTCCGGTCCGCTGCTCCGGAAAAAAATAGAACATGTCCCATTCTTGTATGCAATTGCGGACAAGAATAGGTATTTCTATGGGGGTGCCGGCCGGGTGTATTGCGGATCACTACGGACGTGTGATTGGACCCTAATGGGTTGTTCCAGAAGTAGAATATGGATGACCTTAGGGGTGGGCGATATAGGCGATATAAATTTATGCCACGTTATGGATTTTGCGCATATCTCCTATACCGCCGGACCGCGATATGATCGCGCTCTCGGCACGCACCATGGTTTCCTGAGCCGGCACAGTGGAGAAGGAGGGAGTCCCTCCCTCCCCACTGTGCGCGGCTGCCGCTGACCACCAATGAGAACAGAGTAGGAGGAGCAGGGGAGGGACTGTGGCCACTGCGCCACCAATGAATGTGCAGGCCATATCCCACAGGGTCCCCCTCCTCTCTCCCTTTATTGGTGGCAGTGGGCAGTTCCGATCGGAGTCCCAGCAGTGTAATGAGTTACCAGAGGGGGCTGATAAGAGGGAGAGGCTGGGGGGCTGATCAGAGGCTGGGGGGGCTACATGAGAGGCTGGGGGGGCTACATGAGAGGCTGGGGGGGCTACATGAGAGGCTGGGGGGGCTACATGAGAGGCTGGGGGGGCTACATGAGAGGCTGGGGGGGCTACATGAGAGGCTGGGGGGGCTACATGAGAGGCTGGGGGGGCTACATGAGAGGCTGGGGGGGCTACATGAGAGGCTGGGGGGGCTACATGAGAGGCTGGGGGGGCTACATGAGAGGCTGGAGGGGCTACATGAGAGGCTGGGGGGGCTACATGAGAGGCTGGGGGGGCTACATGAGAGGCTGGAGGGGCTACATGAGAGGCTGGGGGGGCTACATGAGAGGCTGGGGGGGCGATGAGAGGCTGGGGGGGGCACATGAGAGGCTGGGGGGGGGCACATGAGAGGCTGGCTGCCATGGTCAGCTCCCTGCTGCTGTGTGCACAAAGCACAGGGCAGCAGGGAGAGTGTGAGCTCCTATTCACCCTAATAGAGCTCTATCAGGGTGAATATGACAAGGGTTCTAGCCCTTAAGGAGGCTAATAGTTATTAAATAAAAAGTAAAAAAAAAAAAAGTTTAAACACCCCCCCCAAAATATAGAAAACAATATATCGCGATATATATATCGCATATCGCACATGCTTAAAATTATATCGCCATATCGCCCACCCCTAGATGACCTGTCATCAATATCTGATTGGTGGGGGTCCGACTACCGCCACTTCAGCTATCAACCGCTTGAAGAGGCTGCGGCACTCCGGTGAGCCCTGCGGCCGGTGAAGCTATGTTCATCCGTCCCATAGCCCATGTGCAAGTGAATGGCCTGGGTTGCAATACCAAGCACAGCCACTATAGAATGTACGACGCTGTGCTCAGTATGCCGTGAGGAGGCCGTGGCGCTCACCAGAAAACCGCTTTTAAATTTTGGTAGTGAAATATGAAAAGCGTTTTGGCTTATGGCCTTTTTATTATAACAACACTTCTCTCGAAGCCTTTAGAAAATAGCACTGTGTGAAGGGGTTTCAAAAACATCATCCCCCCCCCCCCCCCCCCACCTGTCCATGGGTCATGTCTGGTATTGCAATTCAGCTCCAGTTGCCATATACCACTCAACTTGCCGTGTTTGTATTCCTGTAGTGCCACTTTATCACCACTAGATGGCGCAGCCTGGCCAGTGTGTGGCAGTGAGGCTCTTACCTTACCCCTGCAGGGAATGTGATTTAATGAGGTCAGTCCTCAGTAGGTTGAGTGGTGATGACGCTGTCAGCTAGCCAGACCTTTCATCTGTGCACATGAAGCGTGTAATTCCCAGCCTGCACACTGTGCCAGAACCTCACCTGTACCCTGCAAAAGTCTGGCTTGCGTTCACTTTATTTAGACTTTTTTTTTTTTCCTATGATTTTTAATTATATTTGGATTTTCTCCCCTTATTTTATTACCATTTTTCTTTTACCATCAGGACCAGTATGCAGATACTTTTTTTTCATAGTCTTAAGACTGCGCCGTCCCTTCATTCATAGACAGTGGAACTCGCACTGACGGAGTGTAAAACCGTACCCGGCCGCATCACCGCGTTCTTCTGCATCCACCTGACGTGTTCAGCCATTCATTCACCTGCCGGCAGCAAGCTTAGCCTTTCCTAGCCTTCATTTTTTATGTTCTTTTTTTTTTTAAATCAATAATCTAAAGTGAATGGCGCTGACGAGATGAGGCGCTGTTTGCGGAGGAATGCAACTGTTTTTCTAATCCTGTAAAATCGCTTTTTAATTTAATATATTTTAAAAAAATCCAGATTTTTGGCAGTTTTCATCCTTCTGTAGAGATCACTTGTCAGCAGTGCAATCAGGTGACTGCAGCTCTGCTCCTGGTCAACCTACCCTACCTTCAGGTAGGTCTTCAATAGGTAAGTCCTAGAAAACCTCTTTATGTGATCGTGGCCAACTGCTTAAAGGGCATCTGTCAGCAGTTTTGTGGCTATGACACCGGCTTACCTGTTACATGTGCGCTTGGCAGCTGAAGGCATCTGTGTTGGTCCCATGTTCCTATGTGCCCGCATTGCTGAGAAAAAATATTTTTTGATATATGCAAATGAGCCTCTAGGAGCAACGGGGGCGTTACCATTACACATAGGGTCACATGGACACACCCTCTGCACGTTGATTGACAGGGCCAGATGTGATGACCTTTACACTGCCCGGTCCTGTCAAAGTGCAGAGGACGCGGCAGTTGCAGAGAGAGCAGAGCCTCTAGGTGTAATGGTAACGCCCCCGTTGCTCCTAGAGGCTCATTTGCATATATTAAAACATCATTTTTCTCAGCACTGCGGACACATATGAACATGATACCAACACAGATGCCTTCAGCTGCCAAGCGCACATGTAACAGGTCAGCCAGTGTCATAGGGACAAAACTGCTGACAGATGCCCTTGGGAAATAAAGGGGTTTTCTAGGACTTCCCTATTAAAGACCTATCCTGAGGGTAGGACAGAGCTGCAGTACCGGGCACGGCCACTACACAGTGTATGGAGCTATGTAGACATGGCGGCGGGGGCGCCAGGAGTTGGACCCCCACCGATCGGACATTACCTGTCAAAAGGATAGGTAATAAGTAAGGGCTGATTCACACGACGGCGCTCAGTCTGCTTGATACGGTCCGTGTGTCGCCCCCATCTCTCCAGACCCAACCCGACTGATTGATAGGGATTTATGGTGCACTCAGTTCCTATCTGATTGTGGCTCTAGTGCACACCTGATGATGTCAGCACAGCGCATCAGACCCACAATCACATAGGAACTGACTGCACCATAAATCACTATCAATCAGTGGGGTTTGTCTGGGCGACGAGGCCGACATGGACCGTATCGTGCCGTCGTGTGAATCAGCCCTAGGTTATGGAACGCCCCTTTAAATCGAGCTGTGCCGGAGCGCTCTGTGCATCCGTGGCACCGCTGTGAATGGATGCAGCGCTAAGTCAGCGTTGTGGTCCTTCATTGTCAGTCACGGGGGTCCCAGAGGTCAGACCCACGCTGATTACAAATAAAGAGAATACCTTTACACTGCGAGCTCTAGATGCCTCCGCCATGCTCACAATGTTAGCATTATCATCGTCATAGCAGTGTGTGGGGGGAGGGGTTGGTGACCATCAGGGGTCAAAGACATGGAGGACAGGCGTCAGATACAGTGCGGGTCATACGGCATGTGCCGATCCGAGGAGATCCTGCTGCGACTGGTTACGTATAATCCTCATCATCCAATTACCTAGTTGTTGTGAGCAGGTGTAACACTTGGCACGCTCCACATGGGGGAGGGTCCTGCACAAGGGACTGTCCGCCAAGTCAACGCTCCCTCAGGAAAATAAACAATCCCGTTATCTTGGTCCGATGCAAAGCCGAAGGGCGACGGGGGAACTTATAGGAAAAGGTTTTGTTTTATTTTCCCCGTAGGTGCATTGAAATGTACAGAACCGTCAGCGCTGTTCTTCTGTTATCAGCCATTTTTTAGGTTGCAGGCGGAGGCCAACTCTTGTGTTCTTCCATGGTATTGGCTGCTTTAAGTCACCAATGCCTTTGCATACTTAGGCGGCATTACTTCAATCCTCTGTTATTCCTCCTGGAAATGTATGCATAAGTTTACAACTGGGCGTTAACCGCTCGCTTATCGATGGGGTGTGTACTGATACATTCTGAGATGGTCCAGTCAATGTTGGCATCGGGACTAATTACGCCCAGGGAGTAGTTGCCCGTCACGGCTGCCTCTGCCCCCCTTTAGTACTGTGCCATAGATGGCAGCGATCTGCCGTTCCCAGCAGGACCTGATAAGCGCCATGTATGTGACCGCCATGAGAAATGGAGAATAGTTAAAGGAATTGTCTTACTTCAGTAAGTGGCATTTATCATGTGGAGAAAGTGAATGCAAGGCACTTACTAATGTATTGCGATTGTCCGTATTGCCTCCTTTGCTGGCTGGATTCATTTTTCCATCACATTATACACTGCTCGTTTCCATGGTTACGACCACCTTGTAATCCAGCAGCAGTGGTCATGCTTGCACACTACAGAAATAAGTGGCGGGACCTCAGAAGTGCACATAGGACGGCTCTTTTTCCTTCAATGTGCAAGCACGACCACTGCTGCTGCACTGCAGGGGGGTCGTAACCCCTGGATACGAGCCGTGTATAATGTGATGGAAAAATGAATCCAGCCAGCAGAGGAGGCAATATGGACAAGTGATACGGGTACATTTTTGTACCTGAAATATTGCCACAAACGCGATCCAGCCATGGCCGTAATCAGAGCTAATCGTTCCTCTGTGATGAGAGTAGTTCAGGGCGGCATCCGCCCTTCAGCAGGGACAGGGCATAATACGCTCGTCTGATACCAGCCTTAAAGGCTACGTCCACTTTTGCAATCAAGTTATCTCATCGTATTTTCTAGCACTGTTTCTTAACGGAATGCTTCTTGAAACAACAGTGACCTTTTAGACGGGGGCTGCATGGCCCTCTGGGTAATGACCAAAGACCATGCGCTGTGTAGCAGGGCTGCCTTATAAGTGAATGGGGTTGCAGCATGACTTGCGAGCAATCACGACGCCAGCATCGCAAAAAATTCAGTAGTGCTTCATTGTTTGTGGCAAAATGCAAGTCGTCCCCATTCAATTGTGTGGCTGCACTTGTAGTCAGAGTTGCCATGTAGCCGCAGTCTTAGGGCAAGTTCACACATCGGTGGTTTCTATTAGTTGAGAAGGACCTCCTCCTCATAGAGGGAAGGCTGTCAATCACTGATAGGACCTCCTCCTCATAGAGGGAAGGCTGTCAATCACTGATAGGACCTCCTCCTCATAGAGGGAAGGCTGTCAGTCACTGATAGGACCTCCTCATCAGGGGGTAGGCTGTCAATCACTGATAGGACCTCCTCCTCATAGAGGGAAGGATGTCAATCACTGCTAGGACCTCCTCCTCATAGAGAGAAGGCTGTCAATCACTGCTAGGACCTCCTCCTCCTCATAGAGGGAAGGCTGTCAATCACTGATAGGACCTCCTCCTCATAGAGGGAAGGCTGTCAATCACTGATAGGACCTCCTCCTCATAGAGGGAAGGCTGTCAGTCACTGATTGGACCACCTCCTCATAGAGGGAAGGCTGTCAATCACTGATAGGACCTCCTCCTCATAGAGGGAAGGCTGTCAATCACTGATAGGACCTCCTCCTCATAGAGGAAAGGCTGTCAATCACTGATAGGACCTCCTCCTCATAAAGGGAAGGCTGTCAATCACTGCTAGGACCTCCTCCTCATAGAGGGAAGGCTGTCAATCACTGATAGGACCTCCTCCTCATAGAGGGAAGACTGTCAATCACTGATAGGACCTCCTTCTCATAGAGGGAAGGCTGTCAGTCACTGATAGGACCTCCTCCTCATAAAGGGAAGGCTGTCAATCACTGATAGGACCGCCTTCTCATAGAGGGAAGGCTGTCAATCACTGATAGGACCTCCTCCTCATAGAGGGAAGGCTGTCAATCACTGATAGGACCTCCTCCTCATAGAGGGAAGGCTGTCAATCACTGCTAGGACCTCCTCCTCATAGAGGGAAGGCTGTCAGTCACTGATAGGACCTCCTCCTCATAAAGGGAAGGCTGTCAATCACTGATAGGACCGCCTTCTCATAGAGGGAAGGCTGTCAATCACTGATAGGACCACCTCCTCATAGAGGGAAGGCTGTCAATCACTGATAGGACCGCCTCCTCATAGAGGGAAGGCTGTCAATCACTGATAGGACCTCCTCCTCATAGAGGGAAGGCTGTCAATCACTGATAGGACCTCCTTCTCATAGAGGGAAGGCTGTCAGTCACTGATAGGACCTCCTCCTCATAAAGGGAAGGCTGTCAATCACTGATAGGACCGCCTTCTCATAGAGGGAAGGCTGTCAATCACTGATAGGACCTCCTCCTCATAGAGGGAAGGCTGTCAATCACTGATAGGACCTCCTCCTCATAGAGGGAAGGCTGTCAATCACTGCTAGGACCTCCTCCTCATAGAGGGAAGGCTGTCAGTCACTGATAGGACCGTCTCCTCATAGAGGGAAGGCTGTCAATCACTGATGGGACCGCCTCCTCATAGAGGGAAGGCTGTCAGTCACTAATAGGACCTCCTCCTCATAAAGGGAAGGCTGTCAGTCACTGATTGGACCTCCTCCTCATAGAGGGAAGGCTGTCAGTCACTAATAGGACCTCCTCCTCATTGAGGGAAGGCTGTCAATCACTGATAGGACCTCCTCCTCATAGAGGGAAGGCTGTCAGTCACTGATTGGACCACCTCCTCATAGAGGGAAGGCTGTCAATCACTGATTGGACCGCCTCCTCATAGAGGGAAGGCTGTCAATCACTGATAGGACCTCCTCCTCATAGAGGGACAGATGTCAGTCACTGCTAGGACCGCCTCCTCATAGAGAGAAGGCTGTCAATCACTGCTAGGACCGCCTCCTCATAGAGTGAAGGCTGTCAATCACTGATAGGACCGCCTCCTCATAGAGTGAAGGCTGTCAATCACTGATAGGACCGCCTCCTCATAGAGGGAAGGCTGTCAATCACTGCTAGGACCGCCTCCTCATAGAGGGAAGGCTGTCAATCACGGATAGGACCGCCTTCTCATAGAGGGAAGGCTGTCAATCACTGCTAGGACCTCCTCCTCATAGAGGGAAGGCTGTCAGTCACTGATAGGACCGTCTCCTCATAGAGGGAAGGCTGTCAATCACTGATGGGACCGCCTCCTCATAGAGGGAAGGCTGTCAGTCACTAATAGGACCTCCTCCTCATAAAGGGAAGGCTGTCAGTCACTGATTGGACCTCCTCCTCATAGAGGGAAGGCTGTCAGTCACTAATAGGACCTCCTCCTCATTGAGGGAAGGCTGTCAATCACTGATAGGACCTCCTCCTCATAGAGGGAAGGCTGTCAGTCACTGATTGGACCACCTCCTCATAGAGGGAAGGCTGTCAATCACTGATTGGACCGCCTCCTCATAGAGGGAAGGCTGTCAATCACTGATAGGACCTCCTCCTCATAGAGGGACAGATGTCAGTCACTGCTAGGACCGCCTCCTCATAGAGAGAAGGCTGTCAATCACTGCTAGGACCGCCTCCTCATAGAGTGAAGGCTGTCAATCACTGATAGGACCGCCTCCTCATAGAGTGAAGGCTGTCAATCACTGATAGGACCGCCTCCTCATAGAGGGAAGGCTGTCAATCACTGCTAGGACCGCCTCCTCATAGAGGGAAGGCTGTCAATCACGGATAGGACCGCCTCCTAATAGAGGGAAGGCTGTCAATCACTGATAGGACCGCCTCCTTGTCTTCAAAGCCCAGAATGAGCAGGGATATAAATGAATGATATACAAGTTTTGCTGAATCTTTTCCCATAAACTATATATCCGTCTGCTCTGCTCCTCCTGCTCTATAACCTCATACAACATGTGTAACTGTTATGATGTAATCAGCGTTCTTCCCTTCACCCGTGTTTAATGTCCTGGCTGATCGGGGTGTATAGATGAGTGGATGTGAATATGTTGCTCTGGGCAGGGTGAAGGGTGATGTTTCTGATGATGTCCATCTGTCTTGCAGGGGCGCCATCTGTTCAGGTCTTTATGCCAGCGCTGTCCCCCACCATGGAGGAAGGAAACATTGTGAAATGGCTGAAGAAGGAAGGTGAGAAGAGGCTCCAATATGTCCGTCCCCGGCTTCTACGAGCCATCCCTAGAACTGTCTGTACAGAAGGAAATATTACAGGGAGTGCGTCGCCGCGTCCCCTGCCAGCCCCTCCATCTCCTGGTGACATGACTATGGAGGAACAGGAGAGGGAGGGGCTGGCAGCGGAAGCAGTAGGGAGCAAGGGTGCACAGAGTGGCTTGGGTCCGCCCTCGGTGCACTTAACTGCTCATTTGCACATGGATTAAAAGCCCTTTTTTCTCCAGAATGAAGCAACGCATCGCTAAGTGAAAGGTATCATTACATTCAGCTGAGCTAGCCCTAACAGCTGTGAGAAGTATTAGGTCTGTGCAGGTTTTCAATAAGTAAGACTGTTCATTTTCACTGACAGCAAGCAGAGGCAAGAAATGGAAACACAAAGTAAATTAGAAAGCTGCAGAACATTTCGCTGTACAACGATTAAAGTGGTATTCGCGTGTTAGATGGAGATGACCTAAATGTCTGGTGGGTCCCTTGACCCCCTTATTCAGCCTGGTGGATATGCCATACATGGCTAAGATGGATATATCCCATTAAGATTTAATTACACAGTACATTAAAAGTGTGAATTCATATTTTATGGGACTTAAATATTGAGTATAGTTGGGGGTCTGACATACCACAGCCCCCCTGCTGCCTCCTCATAGTATACAGAGCACAGCGCCGTCCATTGTATAGTGGCTGTTCTTAGTACTGCAGCTTTGGATAGGTCATCAATATCTGATCAGTGGGGGTCTGACACGCGGGATCAGCTGTCCGAGAAGGCACAGGCGCCGAGACCTTCTCTTTGCTTTCCCATAGGCCGAGTGACGACACGTTCATCAGTCACACGGCTAAGGCGCAGCTCAGCCCCATAGAAGTGAATGGGGCTGAGCGCAATACCAAGCACAGCCACAAGTGTTGAGCGAATCAGGCTTTGGATCAGAAGTCGATTCGTTCAAAACATCGTTTTAATGCTGTACAGGGACCCGTCTCCGTACAGCATTAAAATGTATGGGCTCCAGCGAGGTGAACAGAGTTATCATAACTTAATCGGCCATCGATTTTTTTTTTTTTTTTTTTAAACTTTAAAACCATTTGAAAACATGGACCCAAAGTCGACTTCGCTACCGGCTGGTACCTCGTTACTGAAGCTCACTTCAGATCCATACATTAAAATAGTTTTAAAGTTGAAAAATCAAATCCTGAAGTTATTCACCGAATTTTCCTCGCCTGAGACCATACACTTTAAGGGTCCATTCACATGTCCGTGGTGTATTGCGGACCTGCAGATTGCGGATCCGCAATACACCCAGTCGGCCCTATAGAACTGCAATTGCGGACAAGAATAGGACATGTTCTATTTTTTTGCAGAGCCGCGTCCCGGAAGTTCGGGGCCGAGCTCCGGAAATGGGGATGCGGAGAGCACATAGTGTGCTCTCCGCAATCCCATTCTGCCCCATTGAGAATGAATGAGTCCGCACCCGTTTCCGATATTGCGGAATGGATGCGGACCCATTTGCGGACGTGTGAATGGACCCTAATGCTGTATGGAGACGAATCTCCATACAACATTCAAACGAAGTTTTTAACGAATCAACTACTGATCTAGGATCCGAAGCTCGATTCGCTCAACACGAACAGCCACTATACAATGTATGGCGCTGTGCTTGATGAGCACAGAAAAAGACGGCAGAGCTACTGAAAGCACCTGTACCTTCTCAAACGGCTGATCAGCGGGGTCCTGGTGTCTGACCCCCACCAATCAGATACTGATGACCTATCCAGCTGCAGAAAGACAATGTCACCGATGGACGTGACCTCACAGGCTCCTTCAAACAGCTGATCAGAAGGGGTCCCGGGAGCCTGACCCACACCCCTCTGATATTGATAGGTCACCAGTATCTGATTGGGGGCGTTCCAACACCCGGGACCCCCGCCGATCAGCTGTTTGTGAAGGAAGTGGTGCTTACAGTAGATCTCATGAGTGCCGCAGCTTTCTGTCCGCTCACCAAGCACAGCGCAGTACACTGTATAGCGGTTGTGCTCGGCCCCATTCACTTCTAGGGGGCTGAGCTGCACGTAGGTCACTTGACCGATAAATGTTTTGTCACGGGCCTAGGGAAAGCTGAGAGAAGGCCGCGGCGCTACAGCGAGGGCTGCAGACTTCTCAAACAGCTGATCGGAGGGGGTCCCGGGTGTCGGACCCCCACCAATCAGATAATGATGACCTCTCGGAGAAGCCCTTTAATGTTTACAGTCCGGACGACCCCTTTAATGTTTTTATGGATCTCGCTTGACGCAGAGTCGCCTGCATTTTGAGATGAAATGACATCATTAGGCCTCATGCACACAACCGTTGTGTGTTTTGCGGTCTGCAAATTGCGGATCCGCGAAACACAGATTGCGTCCGTGTGCGTTCCGCAATTTGCGGAACGGCACAGACAGCCATTGATAAAACTCCCTATTCTGGTCCGCAAAATGGACAAGAATAGGACAGGTTATTTTTTTTTGCGGACCATGGAACGGAGCAGCGGTAGCGGATACTCAGTGTTGTCCGCATCTTTTGCGGCCCCCATTGAAGTTTTTGCGGCTCGGATGCGGACCAAAACAAGGGTCGTGTGCATGAGGCCTTACTATGACTCCTGGCAGAATCCAGTTTGTCCCTATGGACGCAAAGTTGCAGAGCCCCTTGCAAAAAAATCTGATATTCAGGTTGGTGCTGGTGCCATTGTACCCCAGAACACAAGGTATTTAATGGGTGTTTGCTAGAAGTAACACTTCCTCCAGATTTTCCATTTCTCTCGTCACTTATCAGTTACAGTAATCCTTTGGATTAACCTGCAGTCCCATGTAAAACCACAGCAATCGTATAGTGACCTGACTGACAGATAAAGCATGTGTGAATCTGTGAACACCCAGCAGGGGGCGCTGTAACATAAAGCAATCAGGATGCTCTTGTTTTGCCAGATTTTTTTTTTTCTGAGTACATTTTAACCCTTTGCAGTCAGGTTCGTGTTCTACACAAAGGCCAAAAATCGAGAGATGCGGAAATGACAAAGGACGTAGTTGCACAAGAAAATCTATTCTATTCCCCATAGCCCGGCGGCGACCTCTCTCAACCTGTCCACATACAAGCTCGTTATGCCGAGTGTTCTTATGTTTTCAGTGGGAAGAGAGGAGAAAGCTGCTCCCAGACACCTCTGGCGGCTGCTTATCTCCCTGGAAAATAAAAGGATCCGAGGACCGCCATCTCTCCTGACTCCTCCCACCACATGCATGCTCGTGTCGAGCATGCATGTATTCTGGGTGAGTAGAGAGCAAATGGAAAGAGCAGTTAAATTCAAAGTGCCCAGTCCTTCTCTCCCTTGGCATCTGCGGGCATGGGGGGGGGGAGTCGTAGGCCCCGATACACATTAGATGGTTGACCAGTCTTCCTGAGATCAGCAGGCTGGGTGACGACCTGCGTAGCTGCTGTTTACCTTCGTTATTATGCTGTCACATTAATATTGGTATGTACCTGTTCTTCGGCAGGTGAGACGGTGAACGCAGGAGATGCCCTGTGCGAGATCGAGACCGATAAGGCCGTGGTCACTATGGAATCTAGTGATGATGGAGTTCTAGCTAAAATTATGGTAAGAGTCCCCCTACAGCTTTTTATTAGAAGAGTCCCCTGAAAATTCGCAGGTCACTTGGTTTCCCGTCCCAGCGATCAGCTCTAATCTGCAGAGAAACCTGGTAGCAAGCGTTTAATTTACCTGCAGCGCCACCACAGGAGAAGTGAAGCATTACACAGTGTACATTAAAGGGGCTGTCTCACTTTAGCAAATAGCATTTATTGTGATTATCCATATTGCCTCCTTTGCTGGCTGGATTCATTTTTTTCATCACGTTATGGTTACAACCATCAGCGGTGGTCGTGCTTGCACAGTATAGGAAAAAGCGCCGTCCTCTCTGGTGGCCGGGACCATGGGAGCGCACATGGGACGGTGCTTTTTCCTTCCTTTTTTTTGTTTTTTAGTGTACAAGCATGTCCACCGCTGATGGATTGCAGGGTGGTCGCAACCATGGATTTAGCAGTCTATAATATAATGGAAAAATGAATCTAGCCAGCGAAGGAAGCAATACGGACAATCACAATACATCAGGAAGTGATCAATGCTGTTTCCTGAAGTGAGACAACCCCTTTAAATTCTTGTGCTATCCTTTGCCAGATCTTCCAGAGTAGAGATGCTCTGTATAGCCTCACTGTTTGCAGAGTGTTCTCTGAATAAGGTACCCCCCCCCCCCCCCAATTAACTTGGTTTGGCTGTGGATAAGCAGCCGCATGTCACATTTTCGACGCTTATCATGGAATGACAAAGGATTCAAGAGACATCCCCCCAACAATAAGACTTTCTGCCATGCCCCAACACGTTATATTGCCAGAGGATGTGGCTAAAGCTGGCCATACGCATTAGATCTGTGCGGGTGATTTCGGTGGGATCGGCCGACTATAAAATGTGGACGAGCATGTTGGCGGATGTTGGCGGAGAAAAGGGTCGGGCATGTTGATTTTCAACATGCTTGATCCTTTTGTTCTCGGTTTAATAACCTTCCCACCGGAGGAGTCTTGCAGTAGTTTTCTTCCTTCTCCCATTCACGACACTTGCACACTTGGCCAAGCTGGTGGGATGAAGAAAGATGGCCGACGGTTATCTCATGTAAAGGGCTTGTCCCATCTGCTTTGTGCACCTCCGGTCTTCAATTTCAGTGGGCAAATCCATTCTATTTGCCTGAAAGCCCAGGCAAGCATCGCTGTGATGACATCATAACGCCGCTTGCCTGTGAAAGCCACTCTGACCTATCCTAGCTGCGCATGGTGCAGAGCAGTGTGACTGCAGCTGCTGCGCATACGTGGATATTTCGGCCACAGCAGTAAGTGGAGGACTTCATCTCACTGCGCAAGCGCGGCCGCTGCCGGAAGAGCGCAGTGGTGGCCGTATCCCCCCAAGAACGAGCAGTACACATGGTGGGAGAAGAGGAAGCAGAACCTGGGAAGGAAGGCGCTTCCAATGAAGCGGTGCATTTGGTAGGTGCCTTCTGTTGACTTTTGCTGCGTGAGGGGACCCAAGCAGCAAGATAGGAACCCCCCTTTAATGGCTAGGTTTGAGCCTTGGCTGCCTTTGACCTTTCTCTTTGTTTGCCGTGAGCGTGATATCTCTGAGCACCACCGAGTTAGCTCTGCTACATCACAATAGCCCTCAAGGCTTGAAATGCAGCTTCCAGACATCGCACAGTCGCACATCTGAGATCTAATATTCTGGTCAGAGCGCAGACAAAGGTAATAATGTAAAATACCATTGCTGATGGACTCGGGGCTTCCATGCCGATTACGTGGCTGGTGCTTTCTGCCTAGTGACACGCTGACGCCCTGTGACCGGTGTCAGGAGCGTCTCGGCTCCGCTTACGTCTAGCGTCCTCTTATCCACATAATGCCCCGTTCTGCATAGTATAGGACTATTCAAATCCCATTCTGCACACACGAGCCAGCTCAATACTATCGACGCCGCCGGCCCTAAGCATCTTAACGCCTTCAAGGCATGAGGAACATGGTGATATATTGTCCAGCCAAAGCGGGGAGGAATGCGTAATGAGCTGCGTACCGCAATACAAAACAAAGCTTTATAATCCACATTGTAACGGGACACAGAGGGGCTGCCAGGAATTGGGTTGTATTTTTTATTTTTTTTTATGGCGGCGATGTGCCGTATGTAATATGTCACCATTTGCATTTTTATTTTTTTCATCCCCACCTTATATGAGATTTGGGGCACATTTATTAGGACGGTCGTTTTAGACGCCTATAGCTAGTGGTGGATCCGCCAAAGTAACGGAGGCACAGGCCTCTCCGTAACTTTGGCGTATCCAGCGCCACTTCTAATTCTAAGACCGTTTCCTACTATCTTGCATTTAGACCGTTTTCCACAATTTTAGACCTGGCGTGAGAGGGGAAAAGTCGCCGATAGCGGCACAACTAACGATTGCGCAGCCATCTGCTCCTGAAATACGCCTAATTTTAGGTGCATTTCAGATTAGTAAATGACCCCCTTTGTTTCCATCGACTTGTTAGGCCTGTTTCACACTGGCGTTGCTCGTTCCGGCAGGCTGTTCTATAATGGGGACGGCAAATATGCCAAAAGGCGGATGGACAAATACCGCTGCACGTGGCGGTTTTTGTCTGCCCGCCTCTCTTCATATTTCAGACAGCGCACAGCTGTACGCGGTAGTTACGCCTCTTTGTTCCAGAAATGGCAGCACACCCGTCCATAGGTTGCAGCACTGCTCCACTGAAGTGAATGGGACTGAGCAGCGATATCGCACACGACCTCTGGACAGGCGTGGCGCTGTTTTTATTAGAAAGCAGACATGTTTTTCTGATTCTGGAAAATCCCTTTAAAAAGGTTTTCTGGGAGTAGGTATGCGGTACAGCGGCGCTGCTGGCTCGATGTATGGCACCTTCTCCAACCATCCTCCTCCTCACATAATAAGATGAACATAAGGAGGCTCTGGGGTGCACTGTGTGTGGGGGGAGGAGAGGGGCGAGTATAGAAACTGATGTTTTTGATTGGATGGAAAGCAGATCTTTAAGGAGAGAAGTTAATTATTCATGAGGACGTACCTGTCCCTGCGCTGTGTGGAGCGGTGTCAGGCATCCTCACTCCCTCACTTCATGTGACCTCCATGTCCTTGCCCGGTATTGACACTGGGAATCCTGACGTCCTCCTGGGATGGGAGGCACTCGTCCTGTTGTTTGACACCTGATGAAATATTTAGTATAAAGGCTTAACATTGGCGCGGTGTGCGCCCACCCAGGGTGTAAGCCGAGCTGTAAATGGAAGCTAGGAAAAATATGTCCATATCTGATCTTAAAGGAGAAGGACAGGGAGGAGGCATCCATTATACCGACTCATGGACTGTTATTATCTTCTATTATTACTACAGTAAAATTCACAGGACAACCTGTGGTTTATCATTCCATCTATCAACTTATCATTCTGTCTTTATGTCCGTCTACTCTTCCTTCTGTTTATCCATGCTTCAGTTAATTTATTCTTGCTTCTGTCCGTCAGTCTATCCTTTCTACCCTCAATTTGTTTATCCATCTTTTTTTCACTCCGCTTGTCTATCCACCCATCCGTTTCTCCCTCCCTTCATCCATTGGTGCCTCTGTCCCTCTGATTTTCTTTCAGTCCCTCCCTCTGTTGGTCCTTTTATTCCCTCCTTCGTTCCTTCCGTTGGTCCCTCCGTCGTTCCCTCCCTCCTTCCGTCGGTCCCTCCCTCCCTTTGTTGGTCCTTTTATTCCTTCTGTCGGTCCCTCCCTCAGTTGGTCCTTTTATTCCCTCCTTTGTTCCTTCCGTTGGTCCCTCCGTCGCTCCCTCCCTCCTTCCAGTGGTCCCTCCATTGGTCCTTTTATTCCTTCCGTTGGTCCCTCCGTCGTTCCCTTCCTCCTTACGTCGGTCCCTCTCTCCGTTGGTCCTTTTATTCCCTCCTTTGTTCCTTCCGTTGGTCCCTCCGTCGCTCCCTCCCTCCTTCCAGTGGTCCCTCCCTCCCTCCATTGGTCCTTTTATTCCTTCCGTTGGTCCCTCCGTCGTTCCCTCCCTCCTTCCGTCGGTCCCTCTCTCCGTTGGTCCTTTTATTCCCTCCTTTGTTCCTTCCGTTGGTCCCTCCGTCGGTCCCTCCCTCCCTTTGTTGTTCCTTTTATAACTTCCGTCAGTCCCTCTCTCCGTTGGTCCTTTTTATTCCCTCCTTTGTTCCTTTTGTTGGTCCTTCCATCCCCTCCTTTATTCCTTCCGTTGGTCCCTCCGTCGTTCCCTCCCTCCTTCCGTCGGTCCCTCTCTCCGTTGGTCCTTTTTATTCCCTCCTTTGTTCCTTTCGTTGGTCCCTCCATCCCCTCCTTTATTCCTTCCGTTGGTCCCTCAGTCGGTCCCTCCCTCCTTCCGTTGGTCCCTCCCTCCCTTTGTTGTTTCGTTTATTCCCTCCTTCGTTCCTTCCGTTGGTCCCTCAGTCGTTCCCTCCCTCCTTCCGTCGGTCCCTCCCTCTCTTTGTTGGTCCTTTTATTCCTTCCGTCAGTCCCTCTCTCCGTTGGTCCTTTTATTCCCTCCTTTGTTCCTTCCGTTGGTCCCTCCATCCCCTCCTTTATTCCTTCCGTTGGTCCCTCCGTCGTTCGTTCCCTCCTTCCATTGGTCCCTCCCTCCCTCGGTCCTTTTATTCCCTCCTTCGTTCCTTCCGTTGGTCCCTCCCTCCTTCCGTCGGTCCCTTCCTCCCTCAGTCCGTTTATTCCCTCCTTCGTTCCGTCCGTCGGTCCCTCCCTCTTTCTATCTGTCCTAGGCATGTTGGGTCATTGCCTGCAGTGGACAATCCTTTTGTGAAGGTCTCCTAATAAGATGCCGACCACCAGGTGTCTACTGCTGAAGCCTCCATCGATTCCAGCGAGGCATTCTGTGTCTAGTTCATTCCCTTGCAGCGCCCCTACAGGGGAACTGAAGGACGGCGCAGCTCCCATCCCAAATGAATGGGCGGCGTGTATAATGCAGGAGCTTTCTGGGTGCCCCGAGGAAGACATGCTGTTTGTAGCTCTGACTAATAAATGGCGGTTTTAATTGGGGGACCCCTTTTTGCTTCTCCAGATTCTGTAAAAGAGAGACCTTTCTCATTGAGCCCATAACATACCATGCTAGACTTGTTGGCGGGTGGATGTAAGAAAGGCATGTTACGTCCCCTAGTGGCCAGGCAGTATAATACAGGGGCCCTGGGTATGAGGGGAATAATATTTCCTCTGTTATAAGCAGACAGGCTATGGGATTTATCTGGCGGCTTTACACAGACGTCCTCTCTTTAATGCGCGGTTCCTCTGTTTTTATAATTCATGTCCCTGTAATGAAAGCTACAGATCTTACTGGGTTCGCTCCGCCGTCACCGTGACATTTCTTCATATTGTGCCGCCGATCCGACCATCCGTCTTCTGTAGGAACCGTTTAAAAATGCATGCCCCTTATTAAATAATTAAATCTTCTGTAGCCGCTCGCTGCAGTAAATGGAGCCGCCACTTCGGACGATTTCCTATTGTGAATTACAATCCGGGATCCAGTACGTCTCTGTCCAAATAGTGAAGCTGTCAAAGGTCCATTGTCGAGCGGCAGTTTGTTCTCCAGAGCTGCTCTTCCCACCATAACTGGAGAAGTTGTAACCGTAGGCAGCCTTCTCACAGTCACTTACCTCCATACAGGTTTCTTGCACTCTTCTTCCCCTCCATCTTTGTTGGTCTTGTGTTAAAGAGGTCTTCCCATAATAAAGAGATTTTCCTTATGTTGGGCTGTTACTGTTTGGACAGTGGGGATCCCACCCCCCGGGACCCCTGCTAATAAGCACAGTGCGGGGTCTGTGGCGCTCTTGGGGTGCGTCGCATCTCCTGTCTTGCTTCAAGGGTGTTAACCGATCCTTGGGATGAGTCATCAGATGATAAATCCTGAAGAACCCCTTTAAGATGGCTATACACTCTAGAACTGTGATGGCTAACCTCCCAAGATGCACACTCGCTTGCCTGTTCTCAGAACTCCATAGAAATGAATGGAGCATGCTGGGAGTTGTAGTTTCATCCCAGCTGGAGTGCCGGAGGTTAGCCATCACTGCTTTAGAAGAATGTTGGTGATCCGCTTGTGTTGTCCATTACTTACCGGACAGATCCTCCTCCACCACTTTTGGTTCTCCCAACTAGGCTCAGTTTACCTGGCCGTAGGCGGTGACATCCCGTCGACAACGCTTGGCCGCTGCAGCCAATCGCTGACCTCATTGGTGCACTGCTCAGACCAGTGATTGGCCTCAGCAGTGCACCAAAGAAGCTTCATTCCATTCTGAACAGGCTCCTAAGGGGTTACTGGTAATCCAGATCCCAGCTGCTGCAATATTTCTATACCTCCGAGCTGACGTAGACCTCGATATTGAAGTGTTTTGTGCTTTTCAGTGCAGTTCGCAGATGTATTTCTATTATTTAAGCTGCTGCGTGCGCTCAATGGCTCATTTTATTCTGTTTTTGTGGATGTTATTCCTCTGCCGCATAATTATGCGTTGTCTGGATCTGCTGTATAGGGGAAAAAAATTATTTGCTTGATTCATTGCAGTTCGTGGTGGTGCTTAAAGGGGTTCTCCGATTTGGACAATCCTTACTCGTTAGAAGGGTCTCTTGACAATAAGATGATCACACAATACTCCTGTGCTTGGACCCCTAGCGATAATCTATCATCTGTGGCGGAACCAGACAGCAAGTGTTCAGTTTGCCTACAGCACTCCCGCAGGACAAAGGAAGTATTACACATTGTCCATTCAAATCAGTAGGTTGTCTGTATAATGAAGGACAAGTCCTCCAGAGCCAGAGACGCTCATTCTACCTTGTGTCCCCTCTGGCCAAAGGATGGGAATCCCGAATAGACTCAGAATACCCTGATAGGGTGTAAAGAAATGGGTTTTCTAAACTGTACAACCCCTTTAAATGGATTTCCATCAATTCTATGCGATTTTAGACTTCATCTAAACTACATGAAAGGTTGTAAAGCTGTATGCATACAGTAAAGTTCCATTAAAGGTGCTTTCTGGGAGCAGAATATTGAGCTGCCCTCAGGATAGGTCATCAATATCTGATCGTGGGGGTCCGACACCCACCACCTCCACAGATCAGCTGTGTAAAAAGACTGTGGTGTGAAAGCTGCAGCCTCCTCATAACATACCAAGCACAGCGCCGCACATTGTATAGTGGCTGTTCTTGGCATTGCAGCCCGGAACCATTCACTTGGCTGGGACTGAGCTGCGCCTAGGCCACGTGACCGATGAGCGTTGTGTCATCACTTGGCCTTGAAAGAGGCTGCAGCACTCACCAGAGCACAGCGACCTCCTAGCAGCAGTGTCCCACCGATCAGATATTAATGACCTTTCCTGAGGACAGTCCTTCAATATTTTACTCCCAGAAAACCTATGACCTGTTACCTGTGAGCTTGGCAGCTGAAGGCGTCTGTGTTGGTCCCATGTTCATATGTGCCCGCATTGCTGAGAAAAATTATGCTTTATTATATGCAAATGAGCCTCTAGGAGCAACGGGGGCGTTACCATTACACCTAGAGGCTCAGCTCTCTCTGCAACTGCTGTCCCCTCTGCACTTTGATTGACAGGGCCGGGCAGTGTAAACATGATCACTCCTGCCTGGTCCTGTCAATCAAAGTGCAGAGGGGACGGCAGTTGCAGAGAGAGCAGAGCCTCTAGGTGTAATGGTAACGCCCCCGTTGCTCCTAGAGGCTCATTTGCATATATTAAAACATCACTTTTCTCAGCAATGTTGTGGACACATATGAACATGGGACCAACACAGATGTCTTCAGCTGCCAAGTGCACATGTAACAGGTCAGCCGGCGTTATAGGGACAAAACTGCTGACAGATGCCCTTTAAACCGACACCTGATGATCTAGAGATCCCACCTTCCAATAATCTGCATCAATCCCGTGCTAATTATCAGAACACTAGTTTTAGAGTTTTCGCCTTCAGATTTTATACATAAAACGTACGAGCGCAGCAAAACCTTGGCCAACAACGGGTTACTACATCTTCATGAACGGAAGAACGCACAAATTATGTTATTTCCGACACCTCCACAAAGTGACAACAGCTATTTTATCCTTTTTTTTTTTAAATCTTTTTTTCCCCGCTTGAGTTTATGATGTTTTCTTCTCTTTTGTGTAAGTTATCAGAAAATATAATTGTGTGAATAGACCTGACGTCTCATTGACGGTTCTAGCACATACAAAGCTTAGCGCTTCACAAGGGTTCCTGTACTGTAGTAAGTAACGACCTGCTGCGGACAAGGCTCCATGTACGCCGCAGGGTTGTGTACCTCCTCGAGTCGCCATACGGTGCCTCCGCACCCTATTATGAGGTATTAACTCGTCTTAAAGTATTGCCAGGTTGCGGCATCAGATTCATACAGAAGCATGAAGTGTGGGGGCAGGAGTAAGGGAGTGTGACTGAAGGGTCAGACTACAGACTATCTGTTTGTAGTCTGCAACCATGGAGACGCAAGATTTTTTATGAAAATATTTTGCATAGTTGCTGCATTTTGAAACTTTGGCTGACAGAACTGGTCAAGAAGGTGGAAATGACCTAAAAGGAATTAAACTGTCGTGACCTGTCACACAGGCGTACAAGACAGGATTGAGGAGGCCACACACTTTAGATGAGATGATTTTCGTTGAGACTAAATCACCTTCAAAGGCTTTGTCTGCATTTTCATCCAAGGCATCGAAACCCCACAGATCCAATGTAAAGCAAATGGCATTTTTTTTATGTAGATGAAGTTAATACAAGGCACTTACTAATGTATTGTGATTGTCCATATTGCTTCCTTTGCTGGCCGGATTCATTTTTCCATTACATTATACATGGCTTGTTTCCATGGTTACGACCGCCCTGCAATCCATCAGCGTTGTCCGTGCATGCACACTATAGGGAAATGCGCCGGGATCATGGCACCGCACACAGGCCGGTGCTTTTTCCTATAGTGTGCAAGTATGACCACCACCGATGGATTGCAGGGTGGTCGTAACCATGGCTACGAGCCGTGTATAATGTGATGGAAAAATGAATCCAGCCAGCAAAGGAAGCAATATGGATAGTAACAATTCATTAGTAATTGCCTGGTATTCACTTGCTCTACCTGATAAATGCTATTTGCTGAAGTGAGACGACCCCTTTAAGTCAATTGGGTCCATCATGTGTGAACATAGCCTACTGTCCTGACAGGTCGGACATGTTGAGAACCCCATTCCAAGCACATGCACACCTGGCCGAGCTCGGTGTGCATGTGTATGGAAGGTCCCTAGGAATGGCTGTCGGCCGTGCCCAGCAGATATTGCCATCTTTACCAAGCGAGAACCGTTCTTTGCTGCAGTTCTCCGCTATGGCTTCTAGGGGGGAGGTTAATGAGCAAGAGATCCTTCTCCATGACAGCGATGTGCCCCACTGTGGGCAGGGGTTAGTGGGCGAATCCTCTCTCCATGTAGGTGATCCCACCGCTACATCTCTGCATCCACGCAGTTATTTCCGGATCCTAGCAGGACGGCCTGTCTCCCGGGATGGATCCTCTTCAAACCTCAGCATCCATTCCCTTTCATATCCTTTTACTCCAGCATTTTAAGGTTTCTGGGTGTAATTGATAGGGGCCCTGCCGAGTGCAGCCGGTCGGCTCGGGTTACTGCCGGTCGGCTCGGGAGAAGTTGTGTCAGTGGGTCGATAGCAGCTATTCATCAGATCTCTTGGAGCGATCAATAGTCTCATCCTGCGTGAGCTCGCTGACGACCGCTGCAGCGCCGGAGTCGGTCACCCCCAAGGGCCGCACCCCTACGCTTCCTGGCCTGTAACGGACGACTGTGCTTTATCCAGGAGGTGATGTCGGTGACCATTGTATCACGGGGGGTCGGCGTTCAAATCAAAAAATGGTGTTTGTTTTTCATAGACGAGGCTGAATGAGTCTTGTGTTCTTTCTGTTTTTACAATGCAGATGTTAACGTCTCATTCTAATTAGGGGCTCGTGCATCTGAAAAACACGGATACCGGCCGCGTGCGTTCCACATTTTCCTGAACTGTACGTCCTGCCCTCTATAGAACAGTCCTATCCTTGGCTGCAAAACGGTGAGCTGTCCGCAACTTTTGCAGCCCCATTGAGATGCAGAACAAAACCGCGGCCGTGAGCTCTGATCCAGAGACCCGTGACGCTGATCGGTCTCTGACTTCTGTAAGAAGGATCAGTGGTCGGGCTCCGTGTCCTCGTGTCATCACCGAGTCCTGTCATCGAGCATTAGCAGATCTCCTGAGAGCGTCACATGGACAGTGCACAGGGCTGTCTGTCTGTCTGTCTCTCATATCTCTCTGGCTCACTCTCATTTGCTATACCTGTCTATCTCTCATCTCTGGCTCACTCTTTTTTGTCCTCTCTGTCTGTCTGTCATCTCTCTCGCTATCTCTGTCTTTCTCTCTCTCTCTTTCTCTCTAGCTCTCCATTTCATCTTTCTGTCTCTCTCGCTCTCTATCTCCTCTCTCTGGCTCTTATCTCTCTCGCTATCTCTGTCTCTTATCTCTCTGGCGCTCAAATTCAAATTCAAAATAAGCTTTATTGGCAGGACCAAGTACATTTTAGCATTGCTCTCTCTAGCTCTTTCTCATCTATCTGGCTCGCTCTCTTTTGCTCTCTGTCTCTTATGACTCTGGCTGACTCCCTCATGGTCTTTGTCTCTTATGACTCTGCTCACTGTCTCTTATCTCTCTGGCTCGCACTCTCTTTCCCATCTTTCTGGTTTGCCATCTCTCTCTATCTCTCATCTGTATGGCTTTCTCTCTGTCTCTTATCTCTCTAGCTATCTCTTTCTCTCTCTCTCTTTCTCTGCTATCTCTCTGGCTCTTATCTCTCTAGCTATCGCTCTCTCTCTTATCTTACTTGCTCTCTCTTTCTGTTATTTGTGTCGCTCTGTTATCTCTCTGGCGCTCTGTCTCTTTATCAATTCAATTTTCAATTCAAATTCAATTCAATTCAAATAAGCTTTATTGGCAGGACCAGATACATGTTGGCATTGCCAAAGCAGTTGAGTTTGCATAGGAGAAGGGGAAGGGGGTGATATAAAGGGGAATGGACATAAGTCTGTGGAAGTCCTCCGTTTCTCATGTCCCTCTCAGTCTGTGACACGCTGTCACATATTTGGCAGCTCTCTTCACCATTGGCTCCTCTTCTCCCAGTAGAATTTGGAGTTTCCTCTTCTCTTCTGTAGAATTGAAGTCCGGGATGAGAGCGGAGAGTCTCTGGAAGTGAGTGTCCCTCACTGATGAGTGCTTGGGGCAATGTAGCAGGAAGTGTTCCTCATCCTCCGGGACCCGCTGGTCACATTGCTGGCACAGTCTCCTCTCCCTGGGCTTGTAGGTTTGTCTGTGCCGCCCTAATTCCATCTCCAGGCTGTGGGCGCTCATTGTCTGTCTGTCTTTGGGGTCTTGTAGCCCCTCCAGGTACGGGGCCAGTTTGTAGTCTCTCTGCAGTGACTGGTAAATCAATAGTTTTTTGGAGTTTGTTATTTCGTATCTCCATTCCCCAACATGTTTTACTTTGGAGTTATAAATTATGATTTTTATTTGAGATTTTGTCAGGCCGCATTGTTGAGAGTTTTGGGGAGACAAGGTGTTGATAAGTTGTTGCAGGCCACACGGCTTGGACTGGTTCTTACTGTCCAGTAAGGCTTTATGGTGGTAGGAGTTGGGACTGCTGGTTTGTAGGTGGTCCCAGTATGATAGCGCCCTCTTCTGTACTGCGAGAAGTAAGGGAAATCTGCCCAACTCGGACCGGCAAGCACTGTTGGAGGTGCTCCGATGGACTTGGTGCAAAATTCCAGATGGAATATTTCTGTTGTGCTGGGGTCCCATTTGGATTGGTCTGGGTAGGTGACAGGACCCCAAACTTCACTGCCATAAAGAAGAATTGGGGCGATGACGCTATCAAATATTTTGAGCCAGACTCTCACGGATGGTTTTAGGTGGTACAGCCGTCTCCTGATGGCATAGTAGGCTCTGCATGCCTTGTCTTTTAGTGCCTCTATGGCTGGCTTGAAGCTTCCTGATTGGGTGATGTCTAGGCCGAGGTATGTGTCGCTGTTAGTTTCATCCACAGTGCAGTTGTTTATTGTGAAGGAAGGGCTCTTTGTTTGTTTTGTATTTTTCTTTTGGAACACCATGGTTTTTGTTTTGCTCGAGTTGATTGGTAGTGCCCATGTGGCGCTGTATTTCTCCAGAACTTCCAGGCTGTCTTGTAGGCCTTTCTCTGTTGGTGACAGAAGTAGGAGGTCATCCGCATACAGTAGGAACTTCACCTCGGTGTCATGTAGGGTCAGTCCTGGTGCTGGGGAGGATTCTAGAGCTGCCGCCAGTCCATTGATGTAGATGTTGAAGAGGGTTGGACTTAGGCTGCAGCCCTGTCTGACTCCTCGGGCCTGCCGGAAGTGTTCAGTTCTTTTCCCATTCACCTTTACGCTGCAGCTGTTCTCAGTGTATGAACTCTTGATGACGTCGTATGTTTTCCCTCCTATTCCGCTCTCCAATAGTTTGAGGAACAGGCCTGGGTGCCACACTGAGTCAAATGCCTTCTTAAAGTCCACAAAGCAGGCGAATATCTTCCCATGTTTTGTATAGGGGACATGGTTCTTGATGAGGCTGTGCAGGGTGTAGATGTGGTCTGTAGTGCGATGGTTTGGCATGAACCCCGCCTGACTTCTGCTGAGGACATTGTGTCAGGAAGTTGAGGATCCGTTTGTTGAGGATACTGTTGAATAGTTTCCCTAGTGTGCTGCTGACACATATCCCCCTGTAGTTAGATGGATCATACTGGTCTCCACTCTTATGGATGGGTGTTATGAGGCCTTGGTTCCATACTGTAGGGTAGTAACCAGCACTCAGGACCAGATTGAACAGTTTACACATTACAGCAGTACCTCTGGGGAGCCGTGTTTAATCATCTCCGGCAGGATTCCATCCATCCCACTGCATTTTTTGGTTTGCAGGTTTTGGATTTTCTCCCCAATTTCTTGTGGTGTAATCGGTACATCTAGGGGGTTCTGGAAGTCCTTAATTTTTTCCTCCATGTCATTTAGTCTTTTGATGATGTCTTTTTGTTCTACAGTTAGAGCCTCCTCTGGAATATTTTTGTAGAGGTCCTCTCTGTTCTTATCTCTTTCTTTTTCTCTCTCTCTCTCTCTCTCTCTGTTCTTATCTCTTTCTTTCTCTCTCTCTCTCTCTCTCTGTTCTTATCTCTTTCTCTCTCTCTTTTTTTCTCTGTTATTCTCTCTCGCTCTCTGCTCTCTCTCTCTCTGTTCTCTCTCTCTCTTTTTCTCTGTTATTCTCTCTCGCTCTCTGCTCTTCTCTCTCTCTCTCTCTCTCTCTGTTATCTCTCTGTTATTTCTCTCTCTCTGTTCTTATCTCTTTCTCTTTCTTTCTCTCGCTCTTTGCTCTTATCTCTCTTCTCTCTCTCTCTGTTCTTATCTCTCTCTTTCTCTCGCTCTCTGCTCTTATCTCTCTCTTTCTCTCGCTCTCTGCTCTTATCTCTCTCTTTCTCTCGCTCTCTGCTCTTATCTCTGTGTTATCTCTCTCTCGCTCTTATCTCTTTCTCTTTCTCTCTGTTCTTATCTCTCTCTTTCTCTTGCTCTCTGCTCTTATCTCTCTTTCTCTCGCTCTCTGCTCTTCTCTCTCTTTCTCTCGCTCTCTGCTCTTATCTCTCTCTTTCTCTCGCTCTCTGCTCTTATCTCTCTCTTTCTCTCGCTCTCTGCTCTTATCTCTCTCTTTCTCTCGCTCTCTGCTCTTATCTCTCTCTTTCTCTCGCTCTCTGCTCTTATCTCTCTCTTTCTCTCGCTCTCTGCTCTTATCTCTCTCTTTCTCTCGCTCTCTGCTCTTCTCTCTCTTTCTCTTGCTCTCTGCTCTTATCTCTCTGTTATCTCTCTTTCTCTCTCTCTCTCTCTCTCTCTGCTCTTATCTCTCTCTGCTCTTATCTCTCTCTGTTCTTATCGCTCTCTTTCTATCGCTCTCTTCTCTCTCTCTCTCTGTTATCTCTCTCTCGCTCTCTGCTCTTATCTCTCTCTCTCTTTCTCTCGCTCTCTGCTCTTATCTCTCTCTCTCTCTGCTCTTATCTCTCTCTCTCTGCTCTTATCTCTCTCTCTCTGCTCTTATCTCTCTCTCTCTGCTCTTATCTCTCTCTCTCTCTGCTCTTATCTCTCTCTCTCTGCTCTTATCTCTCTCTCTCTCTCTCTCTCTCTCTGCTCTTATCTCTCTCTCTCTCTCTCTCTCTCTCTCTCTGCTCTTATCTCTTTCTCTCGCTCTCTTTCTCTCTCTCTCTCTGCTCTTATCTCTTTCTCTCGCTCTCTGCTCTTATCTCTCTCTTTCTCTCGCTCTCTGCTCTTATCTCTCTCTTTCTCTCGCTCTCTGCTCTTATCTCTCTCTTTCTCTCGCTCTCTGCTCTTATCTCTCTCTCTCTCTGCTCTTATCTCTCTCTCTGCTCTTATCTCTTTCTCTCTCTCTCTTTCTCTCTCTCTGCTCTTATCTCTTTCTCTCGCTCTCTTTCTCTCTCTCTCTCTGCTCTTATCTCTTTCTCTCGCTCTCTGCTTTTATCTCTCTCTTTCTCTCTTTCTCTCGCTCTCTGCTCTTATCTCTCTCTTTCTCTCGCTCTCTGCTCTTATCTCTCTCTTTCTCTCGCTCTCTGCTCTTATCTCTCTCTTTCTCTCGCTCTCTGCTCTTATTTCTCTCTTTCTCTCGCTCTCTGCTCTTATCTCTCTCTTTCTCTCGCTCTCTGCTCTTTTCTCTCTCTTTCTCTCGCTCTCTGCTCTTCTCTCTAGTTTTTCCATATGTCCAGAACTGCAGATACCACATCCAATAAGATTCCAAGCGAACCAAATCGGTACCATGAAGGTCACATGATGACGCTGCTGACTATTGATTGGTCCATGGTCACTACTTGGTGGAGGTTTTGTCCCCCATGACAAACAAATGACCCGGTACAGAAACCGAGCGCCGGCTGCTACCAGACAGTGGAAACCGGGCTGGACCATCCATCCAAACACCCACCGTGTCAGGACTTCCATAAAACATGGATGAAGGTCAGTCCGGCAGTGTAGTACAATGAAGAAGACTAAATGTGGTGGAAAGTCACGTTCAGTGGGGTCGTCTGATGGAAAATCCCAAAGTCTGCATCATGCTCGTTTTGGCGCGGACTTGCAATACATCGGATGAAATCGGCTGCAAATCAACAACTGAATCTGGATGTGACTCGAGCTGGTTTTGCGACAGGTTCGTTACAGGGACTGTGGATTTTCGGAAAATTCCAGCCACATTCATCCTAAGCCTTAGACTAAGGGCTTCGTGGCGACTGTTGGTCATGTGATGGTTGTGGTCAAATCGCTTCCCCCCCCCCCCCATATACGATGGGTGTGGTAAACCCACGATTTTACTGCCACATATGTCTACTAAATAACTGTTCATCTGATGTGTACGGGCAACCATAGAAAGCTGCTGCCAGATGCTTGTTTTCCCTGCAGCGGCCTCTGCAGGTGAAGTGTGGTATTGCACGCAGCCGTTTAAATGAATGGGTGACCATGTAATAATGGCTGGGCCAGCTCCACGAGAGGCCTTGCTGGTTGGAGGGGGACATGAGTGACGTCTGAATGCTGATCACTTTGTCATCTGCAGCAATGCAACCGACGAGCAAATCTGTGATTACCCAGCGGGAAGTGTGTCAAACGAGGGACTTTACTAGGAAAACCTATCATTTCATTTGGACAAGCTTTGTATTTTAGGCATTAAGAGGCTCCAGATCCAGCGGTGCGGGCTGTCATCCGGCACGCCCCCCGCTTTTTCCTCTTTTACAATATTTGGATAAATCTTTTCCATTCAGAATTATATTTCTAGTCGGGGAGGGAACAAGTATTTTTGTATCAAGAGTTAGAAAAAGCCTCATTTCTCCAGCTGAAATGTTGGAGGTTATCTTGTCAGATGACGAGCGCCTCCGATATTCGGTCAGGATTCATAGAATTTGTGCTTTGATTCACAGGACAGTTGAGGAATGGATCAAATTGAAAAAATAATAATAAAAAAAATAAAAAATAAAAATAATTGGGTGCCCAGTAAAGCGGATGGATCTTACAGCTCCGAGTATTGCGTCTCCGCTGTGATACTGGGATGGTCACACAGGACGGAACTAGTACAGATTTGCGCAGTAAACTGACTCGAGGAGGTTGAGGATGCCTGGTTTAGAGGGTTTGTCCTAATTTCTCAGGCATATAGACATCATAGAGGGGGTTCCCTTTTTTCAGCTGTTGCAGAAAGAGCTCTTAAAGGGGTTATCCCAGGATTAATGTAAACATGGGAACCAGACATCATATGCGTCGTGAAGCAAACAAAGCTAGAACCAGCCCTTTACTTCACGTGGGTCGAATCCAACCAAGGACAACATCTGCATGGAGTCTGTATGTTCTCCCCGTGTTTGCCTGGGTTTCCTCCATGTTCTCCGGTTTCCTCCCACACCCCAAAGACAGACTGATAGGGAACTTAGATTGTGAGCCCCATTGGGGGACAGCGTGATGCTAATGTCTGTAAAGCGCTGCGGAATATGTCAGCGCAATATAAGTTGAGTATAATAAATAAATGGCTCCAGGGATCTCCCTGTTAATTACTACAATTGATCTACTAGATTTACTTAAGGCAGTGTGCCCTTTCTGCTGCAGCTCTCTCCCTATCACAGCTCAGGGGCGTGTCCTTTCTGCTGCAGCTCTCTCCCTATCACAGCTCAGGGGGCGTGTCCTTTCTGCTGCAGTTCTCTCCCTATCACAGCTCAGGAAGGAGTGTCCTTTCTGCTGCAGCTCTCTCCCTATCACAGCTCAGGGGGCGTGTCCTTTCTGCTGCAGTTCTCTCCCTATCACAGCTCAGGGGGCGTGTCCTTTCAGACGCAGCTCTCTGCCTATCACAGCTCATGGGGCGTGTCCTTTCTGCTGCAGCTCTCTCTCTATCACAGCTCAGGGGGCATGTCCTTTCTGCTGCAGCTCTCTCCCTATCACAGCTCAGGAAGGAGTGTCCTTTCTGCTGCAGCTCTCTCTATCACAGCTCGGGGGGCCTGTACTTTATGCTGCAGCCGTCTCCCTGTAACTGTCACAGCTTCTAACAGTAGTTGAAGGATGGGACTAAGTATGTGTGACTGCTTCAGTGAATTGGACAGAGAAATAAGAAAGAGAACAAACAGCAGGTGGCGCTATACAGAAACATTTTATTGAATAGCTCAGTGGCTATGCTAAATTTTTAATGACATGCAATTACAAAAGTATTTAGATCCAGGCGCTGGTTTGAACACTATAAATATTTTTCGTGGGGAGTAGTCACTTCCAGAATTGGCTCTTGGGACCCCAAACAAGCAGCCAGATTGGACGGGGGAACCACGCCCTTCTAGGCTTTTTCAGTGCAGCGGCCGATGCAGGGGAAATGTCGTATTCAATGGACGGCCATGTAATACAAGGATGGCTCAAGTTCACCAGAGCGGGATCGGCTTTCAGTTTTGGCTCCTTGAGGGGAGTCCCGAGCTGGGGACCAACCTGTACGATGTCCCCAATAGGGCACACAGACAGGTGCTTTATGAGACAACCCCAATCACATGGGTTCCTCAGTAAATCCTCATGTCTGTGATTCTTTTCTGGCAGATTCAGGAAGGCAGCAGGAACATACGACTTGGATCCTTGATCGCTCTAATGGTGGATGAAGGACAGGACTGGTCGCAGGTAGAGATCCCAAGTGTTCAGACCCCTCCTCCTCTAAGTGCCGCGACCACCGCCACGGCTGACGTGACCGTAACACCACAGAAGGGCCCGGCCCAGCCCGGAAAACTTGGGTAAGTCTCCTGAACTGATTTATTATGCGTATATGGTGTATTATGTGAATATGGTACAATGTATTATAGCGGTATGATTTATTATGTGTATATGGTGTAGTATGTGTACATGGTATGATGTATTTTCACACTGGTGTTTCCAATTCCGCTATTGAGATCCGTCATAGGATCTCAAAAGCGGATGAAAACGCTTCCGTTTTGCCCCCATTCATTGTCAACGGGGACAAAACTGAACTGAACGAAATGGAGAGAACCAGAATGCATTCCGTTCCGTTTGGTATGCGTGCCCATCGCGGACAGAAAAACGATGCAAGCAGCGCTTTTCTGTCCGCGAGGTGGCGCGGAGCAAGTCGGATCCGTCCTGACACACAATGTAAGTCAATGGTGCTGGATCCGTTTTCTCTGACACAATAGAAAACGGATCCGTCCCCCCCCCCCCCCCCCCCATTGACTTTCAGTGGTGTTCATGACGGATCCGTCATGGCTATAGAAGACATAATACAACCGGATCCGTTCATGACGGATGCATGCGGTTGTATTATTGTAACGGAAGCGTTTTTTCAGATCCATGACGGATCCACAAAAAATGCTAATGTGAAAGTAGCCTAAGACGTGGAGGGCGACTGCTGGCACAGCCAGACACAGATCCGTGATGAGGAGGAGGGGGACTTGACTGAGCTCCGAGTACACAATGAGAGAGGATATATTTTTCAGTTTTAATTGCAATATGGGACAAATTAGGATCAATGTGTGGAGGGAGAGCTGGTGGCGTTTCTATTATTATTGTTCCTTTAAAAGGGGTTGTCCAGGATTAGAAAAAAACATGGGTCCTTTCTTCCAAAAACAGTACAACCCCTGTCTATTGGTTGTTTGGCGTTGCAGCTCAGCTCCTTCTGAGTCAAGGGGGCAGAGCTGCAATACCGTTCACAACCTGTGGACAAAGGGTGGTGCTGTTTTTGGAGGAAAGCAGCCATGTTTTTCTAATCCTGGACAACCCCTTTTTGCTATTGATGATCTATCCTCAGGATAGGTCATCCATATCAGATCGGCGGGGGGTCTGACTCCCAGCGTCCCTGCCGATCCGCTGTTTAGCGCTTGTACGAGCGCTGCCTGCTCTGCTCAGTAGTGAGCAGTGTTATTACAAGTCTGGCGCCCCCATTCACCTCTATGTGATGGCTCTGTAGTACTCGATTGAGCCGTCTTATAGAGGTTAATGGGGGCGCCATACTTGTAATTACTCCTGCTCACCACTGCAACTGCAAGCAGGTAAACAGAGCATAGCGCCGCTTTCTCTTTAAACAGCTGATCGGCGGGGGTGCCAGGATTCAGACCCTCCCCCTGCCGATCTCATAGTGACGATCTCTCCTGAGGATAGGTCATCAATAGTAAAAAGCGGACAACCCCTTTAAGTAGAGCAAAATGACAAAATCTGTGTGCAGCTTTTTAATCCTGCGTTTTATTTTCTGGTGATCTCCGTATTCCCCGGCGTCTTGAGATTTTTCCGTGCCGCTCTCATGTCTGCACCGTGTCATTTTGCCTAGATGGGTGAGAATCACAAGTGCTTATTTTAATTGCGGCCCTGAGCCAGCCGCTCGGGATGGAGCGTGCGTCTCTAATGACGTGCGTCCAGCTGCCATGTACTTCATTATGCTCCGTGCGCAGAGTCGTGCTAGCCCCGGGCAACCCCGCAGCCGAAAAGACGAGCCGACGCGAAAATCACGCAGAAAAGGTCATTCCCGGCGCCGCTGCCCGTGGCTGCCATCCATTCAGCACTGGTGGTGTCTCTTTACCCGGGTGCTTTATCACATCAGACCGCAGCCATGTACATGATATTAATTCACGGGCTCCGACAACTCGCAGGGAGGGATTGACTACTCCACTTCATGTAGAAATGTATGGACCCCGATACAGCTTGACTGTAATAATGTGCCGTGCGTATGATCAGTCTATTATTCCCTGTTATCAGCCATTTCAGGCCGTGATTTCTTGTAATTGGCAAATATGTGCATTCCCCTTTAAATGACAATTCTGGAGCATTTTTAAAGAACAATGTGTTTTGCTGTTCCTCCGTTATTCCTCTTGAAATTAGTATTAGAGTGTATACAGACGCTCCCTTGTGGCCAGGGGTATAGTATTTTGCAGATGTAAATTTATTAATCAATTTCCCAGAGGAATAATAGAGAAACAGAACAATGAGAGTATTTACTAAAGTATTCCCGTCAGGAGAGCTGACACTTACTGAAGGTTTCCCATCTTTACTTCGGCCTATCCCCTACTTAAAGGGGTTATCCAAGAATAGAAAAACATGGCTGCTTTCTTCCAAAAACAGCACCACCCCCGTCCACAGGTTGTGTGCGGTATTGCAGCTCTGCCCCAACGGCTCTAATGGAGACGAACCGCAATACCCGACAAAAACCCATGGACAGGGGTGGTGCCGTTTTTGAAAGAAAACAGCCATCTTTTTATAAACCTGGACGGCCCCTTTAAAGGGGGTTGTCCAGCTTTTACTGAGTGATGGGGCACACCCTGACTAGCTGATCGGCGGGGGCCCTCCCGATCAGCCATCAGCTGTGTAGTTCTTGTCACTGCAGCGCTGCTCCCTTTGACCTCAGTGGAATCAGCGCTGTAGTAACGAGCTCCCTCCGCTACACAGTTGAAGCTTTGTCGTTCCGGTGCCGAACCGCTGATTGCCATGGGTGAGGGGGTGTCAGACTTGGGGCCCATTCACACGGCCGTATGACCCACTCATTTCAATGGTGCTGCAAAAGATGCGGACAGCGCCACGTGTGGGTCCGTCCTGCGGCCCTGCAAAAAAAAGATAAAGCATGTCCTATTCTTGTCTGGACAGTGCTGGCTATGTGCGGTCCGCATATTGCAGAACGCACAGCGGATCCGCAAAACACTACAGTCGTCTGAATGGGCCCTTATGCTGATCCACTAGTGATGCCCAATCCTGAGTATAGGCCAGCACTTATTAAAAGCTGGCCAATCCCTGTAAAGGGGTCGTCCCATTACGTCCACGTGTCCCCAGCATTCGGCCCTTTGCCAGTCACCAGAACCGGAGCCATGTTCCCCAAATCAGTAGAGTAACCGTCACGCATGCATGTCCCCTGCTCCATTCACTTCTATGGCACATAGCCCTTCAATGGGTTTTTTTTTTTTTTACACTTTGTGTTGGAATTCTTACTATTTTCAAGATCTCTGCTTCTTGTCACTAAACGGAATAACTATTCCAAATGGAGGTGAGAGACGAGGAGTACTCTGGTAACTGTGTAGACGCTCTGGTAATTACTACGCAGCCCCGGCCGTGATACTAATCTGCTTAGGCGATCAGCTTAAATGAAAGTGTAATGGCCCCTTTAACGCGTCAAAAAGGGAACGGCGCGGCACAAAGTGACCCACGTGTACCGGCCGCATCTCGTTCTTATTAATTGCACACGTCTTCTTAATTTCAGGGTCCGCATAAGTCCGGCTGCTCGGCACATCTTGGACACCCATGGCTTCGACCCCAAAATTGTTGTCCCCTCCGGCCCTCGAGGAATAATCACAAAAGAGTAAGTGGCAGACTGCAAATACCGCACATTTACACTGTATGACGTCTTCTTCCTTTTATACCCGCCATTGCCAGCCAACGCTTCAGGACTAAGGTAGGTGACACGTCCGTATGTCATGTACATTGGTGGCCATGTTGGTCAGCGTCTACATTTTCTAGCAACTACTGTTACCACATTCTTTATTTCCTTTTCGATACCATTCTGCCTGCCACTAGGGGGAGCTCTGCCTACAGATGTATAAGGGTCTCATTATTATGTAAGGCCGTCACGAGGCCTCTCCTAATGGAACCCCCCACTGGTGCCCCTTTTAGCCTAAGGGGCCCTCCCTTTGCAGAACCTGCCTTATCCTTGCATAACATGGATGGCCCATTGAGTTTGTAGGTGCTGTGTAGACTAGTGGTCTGTTTCCCCAAATGATTGCAGCTAATCGCGGTGTGTCCTGCCGATGGCGGTATAGTATTTACCTGCTTTACAGCTGGTAGAGGGGGGTGCCCTTTAGCCATTTGCTTTTGCCAACCCAAGCTGTAGATCTGTTTCGCAGACTCGAAAGGTTACGGGATGGCTCTCGGTGAACCAGTCATGGGTGGGCAGCTGCTCAATCAATCTTCCATGGCACAGATCCTGAAACAAACCATTCCTTTCCTCTCGCCGGTCTGGGAGGGTTCGGACATTTCTCTCGCCGCTGACAGATTTGTCTGTATTTTTAGAATTGTCTTTTTGTAGCCAGATCTCATCTTGGCGCTAATGAGTCGCCTGCAGGAAACTGTCGGAGCCGATACATGATGAAAACCGGCCGAAAATATCTCGTAATTAGAACGCTGAGAATCTGCATGACGCCTTCCCATGAATCGCTGGAGGCCGAACACCCGACGAAGGCCGAGCCTGCGCCCACTTCATGTCCTGCTCCGCATTTACTGTATTTGTTCAGACTAGAAAATGCAACCTGTGTGTCTGAGGGCTCAAGCGCACGACCACGATTTGGGTCTGTATCCGATACGCATTTTTGGCGGGTCAGATGAGGACGAGTTCACTTCAATAGGGGCCGCAAAAGAGGCAGACGGCACAGGGAGTGCTGTCCACATCCGCACGCCCATTCCGTGCCATCCACATCCGCACGCCCATTCCGCGCCGTCCACATCCGCACGCCCATTCCGCGCCGTCCACATCCGCACGCCCATTCCGCGCCGTCCACGTCCGCACGCCCATTCCGTGCCGTCCACGTCCGCACGCCCATTCCGTGCCGTCCACGTCCGCACGCCCATTCCGTGCCGTCCACGTCCGCACGCCCATTCCGTGCCGTCCACGTCCGCACGCCCATTCCGTGCCGTCCACGTCCGCACGCCCATTCCGTGCCGTCTGCAGAATTTATAGAACACGTTCTATCCTTGTCCGTAATGCGGACAAGAATAGGACTGTTCTATCATTCCGTTCCGGTATCCGTGTTTTGCGGATCCCACTAGCCCTAAACGACAGGAAAATAAGGTAGCTGAGGGGTTGACGTCACCAGCTGGGGTGGTCTAGGGTGGTGGAGGGTTTATTATTTTATTCTTTGTTGGTCTAGAGCAGGGATGCCCAACCTGTGGCCCTCCAGCTGTCGCAAAACTACAACTCTAGCTGTAGGCTGTCCAGGCGTGCTGGGAGTTGTAGTGTTGTAGTTTTGCAACAGCTGGAGGGCCATAGGGTTGGGCATCCCTTGTCTAGAGTTGCTCCTTCCTTCATGGTCTAGGACTGAAGAGAGGTTTAATATCTTACTGTCTGGTGTAGAGTAATTCCCCCCCCCCCCCCCAATCCCTTTTGGGGGAATCTGTAGAAGGGGGATTTGTAATATATTCCCTGGTGGTCTAGGATGGAAGAGGGTTAATAGTTTATTCCCTGGTGTAAAGTAAATCCTCCTGCTCTGCATGGTGTAGGCTAGAAGAGTATTTGCTATTCCGTGTATATTCCCTGGTGGTCACAGGCTATGGCTCCTTTCTTGGTGATCTCGGATAGCAGAGGGAGTTAATATATTACTGGATTACGGTAATGCTCACTTCCCTGGTGGTCTAGTTTTGAAGAATAGAGTTCATATACTATTTTCTGGTGGTCTAGGGTAGAATACAGGTCTATATTATATTCCCTGGTGGTCTAGGGTAGAATACAGGTTTAGATTATATTTCCTGGTGGTCTAGGGTAGAATACAGGTTTATATTACATTCCCTGGTGGTCTAGGGTAGAATACAGGTCTATATTATATTCCCTGGTGGTCTAGGTTTGAAGAAGAGAGTTCATATATTTTATTCTCTGGTGGTCTAGGCTAGAAGAGGGGGGGGGGGGGGGTTAATACCTGGTTGGTATATCCTCACTCAGACAGGTTGCTGGATGCGTTGCGCAGCTGGTGAACTACAAATCTCAGGATGCATTTATGGGAGGTGGCATGTCTCTGAGTTTTTGGGGCAGCGATGGCAGCCGGGGTATGGACCGCGGTGCACCCATTTGGTGCAAATAAGGTTTTTAGCATCTAAAACCTTTTTGTCAGGCAGTTGCATGTAAAGCAATTCCCCAATGCATTGCCCTTCTGCGATTTCTTTCATTGAGCTTGACCGATGTGATGATAGAAGTCACTCTTATAATGGATTTAATGGATCTGCTGTATAGTCCTCACATCCGGCTTGAAGGCTTGCTGGAAGTTGTAGTGCAGCTGGTGGAGAAGAACCACAGACAGACTGTTCCCCCTCTAGGTATATGAAACGCTGGGATAAAGACGCTCCATATTCTGTATTGAAAGTAGGTTATCCTTTCTACCTGCCAGTGCGGGGGCTGGGAATCCATGAATTATAGATTCCTATATGTGATATACATTAGCACCCCCTCCCCCCCCCCTTCCCCCCCCCACTCTGGCTGGGATTTGCTGCCGAGTCTATTGTTGATGGCCGGAGGCTGGAAACGGTCACATCTGTAGAGAGCGCGGCAGGAATTAGGCCTCATTCACACCGCAGTGGCGCAAAGTGCCGCCATCTTGTCACAGCACTCCGAGTGCAGACACGTGTAGTGGCGCTACGGGAGACATTGTGGCAGTCTATAATGCAGAACGCTATGGCGGTCTTGATTTTGGGGGTGCCTCGGCGGTCTCTATAATGCAAGACGCTATGTCGTCTTGGCTAGCGGGCCATTATGGCGGTCTCCTTTACGGAAGCACTATGGCGATTTCAGTTATGGTGGGCAGTATGGTCGTCGGTGTTGATGGGGACACCATGGTGATCTCTGGTATTGGGGGGGGGGCTATATGGCATTCTCTGTTTTGGGTATGGGGAGCGCTATGGTGTTGCTCTAGGCTGGTCTTGGTTTTTGGGGGGGGGGGGGGGGGTGTTTGATGGCAGTTCCGGTTATGGGGCGCAGCTACGAATGGCGACATTTCCCCCGCATGATACGTTTTAAGACATCTGATAATGTAGAAAGTCTCATGGTCCGGAGTCTTGTGATGCGTTTACCGCCACGTTACAGAGAATTGATTTCAAGTCTCGTTACTCTTGGACGCCGCGCTCTTGAGTAATTACCCCAAATGCCATTAATTGCCGCCGCCTGACTACCTCCAGCTTCCCAAGCCCCCCCTCCGACCAAGTACCAAGCCTTGATATGAGCTAACGAATGTGTTCCTGTTGCCATAGCGACGCGGTGACACTTTAATTGGAAAGTGGAGCCTTGTGACCGCGGCGAGTGCCTAGCGTCCCCCCCCCCCCCCCCCCCCCCCCCTCATCCTTTTCACAACAAGCTCTTTAGATCCCTGGAAGCAGAAAATCGTTTTGCGGCGCGCTCATATTTCTAGCGTCCGTGGCGGCGCTGGCGTTAGCCATCGCCTCCATATTGTTGTATCTGTCGCTTCTTCTCGTTCTGCACATCCACCCGCTGTAACCCCTTCCTCACCGGCAGTCGCAGACGCCTTGGATGGCGCGTTCTTCCGCCTCCGTCGCTGAGAGGGTTAACGAGGCACGTGACACAAAACCGTACATACATTTGCTGTGCAGATGGGCGCGAGGTTCTCGCCGAGTAAAAAGCTTTCTAAATTGGGAGCCTCGGGGGTCTGCTGTTACTTCCAGATGAATTCCTAATGAGTCTGGGAATGTATTTTTAGAACGCGTTAAGTATTTATTTTTTCCTGATTTGTGTGATTCTGGGGTCTTGTTGTTACTTCGTATTTCACGCAGGGAGTGATGATTTTTTCGCCAACGTGCCGGGAAAATCGACATTTTTTTCGGCGTTTGACAGCACAGAGAATACAAAATAAGAATGGGGCGAAGAGTCTTACGTAGGAGACCGGATCAGTCCCGACTTCCCGTAAACATGTTTTCGGTACCGAGAGGGATAAGCAGCCGCCAGGTACTGCTTATCTCTGTGGAGCACAGGCTTGTCAGCGTCTAACGATGCTCAGTTCTGCCCCCTATCTGCACATGTTGGGTGGGCCGCCCACTCATGTTTAAAGGATGATTGTGACCACAGAGAGCAGTCGGATAAATCTGACCATAGACGTGAGATTCGAGGGGGTCGTGGATAGCGATTACAAAGAGCGTCTCTCACCCTGGAGGACCTGTCCTGTCCTGCATTACCCAGACATGAACGAGCCTTGTATAATTCTTCATTTCCCCTGCGGGGGCGCTGCAGGGTTATTAAACACTTACTGCCAGGTCTCCTCAAGGATCACAGCAGATCGTCAAGGGACGTGATTGTCCAAAGTGGAGAGCCCCTTTAACCTAGAAATACATGATAAAAGTATGCAGAAATGTGCTCCATAACGTCCGTAGTGCATCGCAAATCCGCAATACACCCGGCCGGCACCCCCATAGAAAAGCAATTGCGGACAAGAATAGGACATGTTCTATTTTTTTCCAGAGCCGCGGACCGGAAGATTGGCGGCGCGCTCCGGAGATGCGGATGCGGACAGCACACTGTGTGCTGTCCATATCCATTCCTGCCTTATAGAGAATGAATGGGGATGCACCTGTTCCTCAATTTGCGAAACGGATGCGGACTCATTATTACGGACGTGTGAATGGAGCTTAAAGGGGTCCTCGCAGCTATAGACCGAACCTCAGGACGGGTCATCAAAGTCAGATCTATGTGGGTCCGACATCCTGCAACCCCCGACGATCAGATTTTTTCGGACTGCTCCAGCGTTGCACACTAAGGATACATTCACACGACCATATTTGTTTTGCGGTCTGCAAAACACAGATACCGTCCGTGTGCGTTCCGCACGGCCAGCCCTATGATAGAAATGCCTATTGTCTGGAAAATAATAGGACATGTTCTATCTTTTTTTCGGAGCCGCAGAACGGAAGTACGGATGCAGACGGCACACGGTGTGCTGTTCACAACTTTTGCGGCCCCATTGAAATAAATAGGTCCGCAGAATTGTGGAACGGATGTGGACCCCTACATACGGTCATGTGAACGGACCCTAACAGTGTACGGACGGGGGCAGACGGCTCCATACCCTGTGTAGTTTCTGCTGAGGCTCAGCTCCATTCACTTGAGTGGGATTTGAGCTGCAGTACCCCAGTATGGCCACTACGCAGTGTATGGCGCTGTCTGCCTCTAGCACCGTATGCAGTATAGCTTCCAGCGTTGCAGCAGCCCGGTTGACCAGTCAGGGTGCCAGGAGTTGGACCCCCCCACAGTCCTGAGAATAGATCATAAGAGTCTGTAGCTCGGAGAACCCCCTTTAAAGGGAACCTGTCACCGGGATTTTGTGTATAGAGCTGAGGACATGGGTTGCTAGATGGCTGCTAGCACATCCGCAATACCCAGTCCCCATAGCTCTGTGTGCTTTTATTGTGTATAAAAACCGATTTGATACATATGCAAATTACCCTGAGATGAGTCCTGTAGGTGAGAGGAGTCAGGGACAGGACTCATCTCAGGTTAATTTGCATAAGTATCAAATCAGTTTTTTTACACAATAAAAGCACACAGAGCTATGGGGACTGGGTATTGCGGATGTGCTAGCGGCCATCTAGCAACCCATGTCCTCAGCTCTATACACAAAATCCTGGTGACAGGTTCCCTTTAAACAGAACCTTTTTCTTTTGAATTCTGCGTTGTGCCGTTCCTCTGTTATTCCTCCCAAAAATGTATGAATAAATGGACAGATGGAGGCGTGTACCCCCACAGTCTGACGCTGTCCAATCAGTGCTGACAGGGTGGTCGTGCAGTGACACCCCCCCCCCCCCCCCCCCATTTGACAAGGGGAATAGTATCTCCTGGTTGTCATTTTATTCACACTTCATACAAGTATTCACTGAAATAGACCTGTCAGGAGACCTGATCCTCTAGGACAGGCATGCCCAACCTGCGGCCCTCCAGCTGTTGCAAAACTACAACTCCCAGCATGCCCGGGAGTAGTTTTACAACAGCTGGTAGGCCGCAGGTTGAGCATCCCTGCTCTAGGACAACTATAGGGGAATTCGTTATATATATATATATATTTCACCATGATAAAGGGTCAGTGAGGAGGAGGTTAAGAGGGAAATTGCTGGGACTCTTTATTTACTGTTCCTGTAAATCCCGGTCAGTCGCATGATCGGCGATACCGCGCATACAGCCAAGCACAGACAACGCTTACCAGATGCAGTAAGAAAAATAAATAAAAAATCAGAAAGTCTAAAAAACAAGCACATTTTTATTCCCCAGCTCTCGCGTGTAGAGCGTTACCAGCGCTTTCTGTAGGATATACATCTAATTTTCCTGCTGTGTTGCTGACACCATCTCCGGCAGGTGACCTCTGCGGTATGGAGGACTCTGCAGCGCAGCCATACACTGCGCAGAGCCGACAGGGTCTGACCCCTGCCTCATGACCCGGTGGGTGGGGGGAGGGGAAGCAGGCCCGCAGCACCTGCCCAGGGGAGCCATCCCGCACGTGACATCATTAAAGTGACACTAGGACTGAAGCGGTGGGGGATGAGCTGGAATTAAAGGACCCCTCAACATGGACTAAAACGACATCCGTGGAGGTATACGGAGCGGAGGCACTTACAGTAAGGCCCCTTGCACATGACCGTATGGCTTTTTCAGTATTTTGCGATCCGCAAAAAATACGGATGACGTCCGTGTGCATTCCGTTTTTTGCAGAACGGAACAGCTGCCCCTGATAGAACAGTACTATCCTTGTCCGTTATGCGGACGATAATAGGACATGTTCTATCTTTGAACGGAAAAATTGAAATATGTAAACGGAAGGCATACGGAGTACCTTCTGTTTTTGTTTGCGGTTCCATTGAAATGAATGGTTCCGTATACGGTCCATATATGGAATGCAAAAAAAACTGAACATAAACGTAAAAAAAAACTTTGTGTGCAAGAGGCCTATTAAGGGTCCATCCGCAAAACACGGACACCGGCATTTTGCGGACCGCACATCGCCGGCACTCTCATAGAAAATGCCTTTTCTTGTCCGCAATTGCGGACAAGAATAGGACATGTTCTATTTTTTTGCGGAACGGAAGTGCGGGTCCGGAAATGTGGATGCGGACAGCACATTCCGGCCCCATTGAAAATGAATGGGTCCGCACCTGTTCTGCAAAATTGCGGAACGGATGTGGACCCATTTTGCGGACGTGTGAATGGACCCTAAAGCAGTGCTCCGCGGGGCAGACATATCTGTAGTCTTGTGCCGGTGACTTATAGAAGAATCCCGCTCGGCCTGACGTCGTAGACACTGCATGTAGATGTATAGTTATTATATGTGCACACGCTGGGGTTCTGTTTTTGGCTGCTGTATGGCACTGTTAGTCTGCAACGTTGTGCTGCACTGTGTGGCACTTAGTTGGCGGAACTGATAGTTGGCGGCACTGTGTGGCACTGATAATTGGCGGCACTGTGTGGCACTGATAATTGGCGGCACTGTGTGGCACATAGTTGGCGGCACTGTGTGGCACATAGTTGGCGGCACTGTGTGGCACATAGTTGGCGGCACTGTGTGGCACATAGTTGGCGGCACTGTGTGGCACATAGTTGGCGGCACTGTGTGGCACATAGTTGGCGGCACTGTGTGGCACATAGTTGGCGGCACTGTGTGGCACATAGTTGGCGGCACTGTGTGGCACTGATAGTTGGCGGCACTGTGTGGCACTGATAGTTGGCGGCACTGTGTGGCACTGATAGTTGGCGGCACTGTGTGGCACTGATAGTTGGCGGCACTGTGTGGCACTGTTAGTTGGTGGCACTGTGGCACTGATAGTTGGCGGCACTGTGTGGCACTTAGTTGGCGGCGGCACTGTTGGTTGGTCACTCTCTATGGCACTGTGTGGCACTGTTGGTCGCTCTCTATGGCACTGTTGGCGGCTCTGTGTGGCACTGATAGTTGGTGGCACTGTGTGGCACTGATAGTTGGTGGCACTGTGGCACTGATAGTTGGCGGCACTGTGTGGCACTTAGTTGGCGGCGGCACTGTTGGTTGGTCACTCTCTATGGCACTGTGTGGCACTGTTGGTCGCTCTCTATGGCACTGTTGGCGGCTCTGTGTGGCACTGATAGTTGGCAGCACTGTGTGGCACTGATAGTTGGCAGCACTGTGTGGCACTGATGGTTGGCAGCACTGGCACTTGGCACTTAGTTGGCGGCACTTAGCGGCGACACTGTGTGACACTGTTGGTTGGTCACTCTATGGCACTGTGGCACTGATAAGTTGGCGGCACTGTGTGGCACTGATAAGTTGGCGGCACTGTGTGGCACTGTTAGTTGGCGGCGGCACTGTGTGGCACTGTTGGTTGGTCGCTCTCTATGGCACTGATAGTTGGCAGCACTGTGGGGCACTGATAGTTGGCGGCACTTAGCGGCGACACTGTGTGACACTGTTGGTTGGTCACTGTATGGCACTTAGCTGGTGGCACTGTGTGGCACTGTTAGTTGGTCACTCTCTGTGGCACTGTTGGTCGCTCTCTATGGCACTGATAGTTGGCAGCACTGTGTGGCACTGATAGTTGGCGGCACTTAGCGGCGACACTGTGTGACACTGTTGGTTGGTCACTGTATGGCACTTAGCTGGTGGCACTGTGTGGCACTGTTAGTTGGTCACTCTCTGTGGCACTGTTGGTCGCTCTCTATGGCACTTAGTTGGCGGCACTGTTAGTTGGCCACTCTCTATGGCACTGTTAGTTGGCGGCTGTGTGGCGCTGTTAGTTGGCTGCTGTGTGGCGCTGTTAGTTGGCGGCTGTGTGGCGCTGTTAGTTGGCCACTCTCTGTGGCACTGTTGGTCGCTCTCTATGGCACTGTTGGCGGCACTGTGTAGCACTTAGTTGGCGGCAGCACAGTGTGGCACTGTTAGTTGGCCACTCTCTATGGCACTGTTAATTGGCGGCACTGTGTGGTGCTGTTAGCTGGCGGCTGTGTGGCGCTGTTAGTTGGAGGCACTGTGTGGCACTTAGCTGGCGCCACTGTGTGGCACTTAGCTGGCGCCACTGTGTGGCACTTAGCTGGCGCCACTGTGTGGCACTGATAGTTGGCGGCACTGTGTGGCACTGATAGTTGGCGGCACTGTGTGGCACTGATAGTTGGCGGCACTGTGTGGCACTGATAGTTGGCGGCACTGTGTGGCACTGATAGTTGGCGGCACTGTGTGGCACTGATAGTTGGCGGCACTGTGTGGCACTGATAGTTGGCACCACTGTGTGGCACTGATAGTTGGCACCACTGTGTGGCACTGATAGTTGGCACCACTGTGTGGCACTGATAGTTGGCACCATTGTGTGGCACTGATAGTTGGCACCACTGTGTGGCACTGATAGTTGGCACCACTGTGTGGCACTGATAGTTGGCACCACTGTGTGGCACTGATAGTTGGCACCACTGTGTGGCACTGATAGTTGGCACCACTGTGTGGCACTGATAGTTGGCGGCACTGTGTGGCACTGATAGTTGGCGGCACTGTTGGCGGCGGCACTGTGTGACACTGTTGATTGGTCACTCTATGGCACTGTATGGCACTTAGCTGGTGGCACTGTGTGGCACTGTTAGTTGGTCACTCTCTGTGGCACTGTTGGTCGCTCTCTATGGCACTGTTGGCGGCTCTGTGTGGCACTGATAGTTGGCAGCACTGTGTGGCACTGATAGTTGGCAGCACTTAGCGGCGACACTGTGACACTGTTGGTTGGTCACTCTATGGCACTGTGTGGCACTGATAAGTTGGCGGCACTGTGTGGCACTGATAAGTTGGCGGCACTGTGTGGCACTGTTAGTTGGCGGCGGCACTGTGTGACACTGTTGGTTGGTCACTCTCTATGGCATTGTGTGGCACTTAGTTGGCGGCACTGTGTGGCACTGTTGGTTGGTCGCTCTCGATGGCACTGATAGTTGGCAGCACTGTGTGGCACTGATAGTTGGCGGCACTTAGCGGCGACACTGTGTGACACTATTGGTTGGCCACTCTCTATGGCACTGTTAGTTGGCGGCTGTGTGGCGCTGTTAGTTGGCGGCTGTGTGGCGCTGTTAGTTGGCCACTCTCTATGGCACTGTTAGTTGGCGGCACTGTGTGGTGCTGTTAGTTGGCGGCTGTGTGGTATGGGTAGTGGATGGTGCTTTATGCCATTGGTTGCGTGGCTAGTCCGTGGCGCCATGTGGTACTTGTAGCGCAGCATCTCCACTGTCTACGGCAGAATTCTGTCTGAGCTTCTGATTGGACAGAATTATTGTGTCATGTATCCGGAGAAGCCCCGTCCGCCTTTTCTTCAGACTTTGGACGGGATAGGATTTATCAGAACTTCCTCCCCCGCTCATCTTGTGCTCGCTGCCCGACGTCCAGTGGATCCAGCAGTCAGGTTAGGTTTGGTGCACGTTATACAGTCTGTGAACACGGCGGCCATTGCTTCAGTCAGAAGCCAGACCTTGCACTTCTCCCCATCACCTGCAGATGGCAGTGTGATTTTTCCAAAGACACCGCCATGGTTCCCTTTACTTTCTGATATATAAGTTTTGCTGTTTTTTACGGTTTCACCCCCTGAGAAGCGAAGTGAGTACTAGGACCGCTAGGTAATGCTGCAGATTCCCAGACAGTAAGAACGTGCAGGTACAAGAGGTGAGGATCCGGGTGAAGGCAACAGGCGATGTGCGGAACGTGTACAATGTGGTTACTCTCAGCAAATAAATCTACTTTCTGTATAAATTCCTAGATCTCTGCTTGCTTTCATTCAGTGGTCATGTGACACACGGGGGCGTGCGGCTTGTTTTTGGAAATGTAACGAGCCCTGCAATCCAAAATGTAGCTGTGGAGTTTACTCAATGGTGGTGGTCTTCAATGGCATTTTTTGCTAATTGCAGCAAGCTTCTCCCCCCCCAATCAATAGAAATGCCTATTCTGGTCCGCCAAACTGATCGGAAGCGGACACGTTCTATAATTTGTTGATCGGCCACGCAGACCCATAACAAATGCAGGGGTGTGCACGGACATGAGAGGAGCGTCGTGTATTAATGCATGGTTTGCAAAAACAATGATGTATGAAGGAGACCTAAGGACAGAAAGGGGTAAAAAGAAGGACCTAACCAATGCCCATTAAATGCACCTCCACCCAAGAACTGCTGCTTGGTCCTGCAGCAATGAAACCGCATTATTCACATGACCGCTGCAGCCAGTCACTGGCCTCAGCGGTAATACTTGCATGGACAGCACAGACTGCACTGATTGGCTGCATCGCTCACATGAACCATGCACATGATATTATCGCTGCAGGACCGGAGAAGCAGCAATGGAGCCAAAGGATATTTAACGGGTAATTTATTTATTTTTCTAAAAATCTTTGAAAGCTTTTTAAGGGTTGTGCAGCTAAATAGCAGTTTACCGTGTGGCCATTTGCAGTCCACACGGTGTAGGACCACACGGTGTAGGACCGCAGGGTGTAGGACCACACACTGTGTAGGACCACACGGTGTAGGACCACACGGTGTAGGACCACACGGTGTAGGACCGCAGGGTGTAGGACCACACACTGTGTAGGACCACACAGTATAGGACCACAAGGTATAGTATAGGACCACGCGGTGTAGGACCACACGGGGTAGGATATTAGGACCACACGGTGTAGGACCACACGGTGTAGGACCACACACTGTGTAGGACCACACAGTATAGGACCACACGGTGTAGGACCACACGGTGTAGGACCGCAGGGTGTAGGACCACACACTGTGTAGGACCACACAGTATAGGACCACAAGGTATAGTATAGGACCACGCGGTGTAGGACCACACACGGGGTAGGATATTAGGACCACACGGTGTAGGACCACACGGTGTAGGATATTAGGACAACACGGTATAGGACCACACAGTGTAGGACAATACGGTATAGGACCACACAGTGTAGGATATTAGGACAACACGGTATAGGACCACACAGTGTAGGATATTAGGACAACACGGTATAGGACCACACAGTGTAGGATATTAGGACAACACGGTATAGGACCACACAGTGTAGGATATTAGGACAACACGGTATAGGACCACACAGTGTAGGATATTAGGACAACACGGTATAGGACCACACAGTGTAGGATATTAGGACAACACGGTATAGGACCACACAGTGTGGGATATTAGGACAACACGGTATAGGACCACACAGTGTAGGATTTTAGGACAACACGGTATAGGACCACACAGTGTAGGATTTTAGGACAACACGGTATAGGACCACACAGTGTAGGATATTAGGACAACACGGTATAGGACCACACAGTGTGGGATATTAGGACAACACGGTATAGGACCACACAGTGTAGGATTTTAGGACAACACGGTATAGGACCACACAGTGTGGGATATTAGGACAACACGGTATAGGACCACACAGTGTAGGACCACACGGTGTAGGACCGCAGGGTGTAGGACCACACAGTATAGGACCGCAGGGTGTAGGACCACATACTGTGTAGGACCACACAGTATAGGACCACAAGGTATAGTATAGGACCACGCGGTGTAGGACCACACGGGGTAGGATATTAGGACCACACGGTGTAGGACCACACGGTGTAGGATATTAGGACAACACGGTATAGGACCACACAGTGTAGGACAATACGGTATAGGACCACACAGTGTAGGATATTAGGACAACACGGTGTAGGACCACACAGTGTAGGATATTAGGACAACACGGTATAGGACCACACAGTGTAGGATATTAGGACAACACGGTATAGGACCACACAGTGTAGGACTGTGTGGTCCTATACGTGTCAAAAGACAACTGATGGCACAAAAAAAGTGTGCAGATCCAAGATGAACAGATAGTTGAAACATGATCCCCCCCCATCATCACGAGACCGAGGGTCTTGTGTCACCCGTCTGAATAGAGCTGCTTCATTCAGTCTCTGTGGAACTGACGGAGATCGCTGCAGTCCCACAGAGATTAAAGGGAATGTGTCTTCTGAAAATGACCTGTTGTTCAAATTAAATTTTTATGTTTAATATATTTTAATAAATTTTTTATGGTATTTTTCATTTTCCATGTCACAAACCATAAAATCCTGCAGTTTTCGCACTGGGCGCTAAGCCTAATAATGTGTGCCACTTAGTTATCTACTTATCTGTCATTCTAATCCTGCCTGTACCGATACCACCTCTGTGTGTAGATCAGATAAAATCCTCCATTCACAATAAGCGATTCACATCTTATCTCTTCCTTCCTTGTACAATGACCTCTGCACAGAGCATGCCCAGAAAACTCTCCCGTAGAAGTCGGCGAGGTCCCCTCCAGTCCATTGCGCAATTTTCTTAATGCTTTCTAAATGCTGTTAAGAGCAGCTCAGGCAAGATGGCCGCCCCCATAATCCTGTTCAGTAATGGAATAAAAAAAAATCTGTAATCAGAAGATAAAAACAGATTAGAAGAAAAGGAGAAGTGTCTTGACTCAGAATACCCCCCATTCCTGTGATCGGTGGGTGTCCCAGCCTTCAGACACTTACCACCGAGCGTGTTTAGATTCTGGCACAACCCCTTTAAAGTGCACACAGTGACTGCGCACATCTTAAATATAAAGCTGCCCATGTTATGGAGTGTGCAAGAATGTGAAAAACTCTATAAAAACTAACAGATTATTCCTCCAGCAGTCCTCTGCGTGACATCCCATATGTAATCGTATAGTAGAGATCAGCCCTGTTGCAGTTACTGAGTATTTTGTGCTCTTTTGTACAGGGACGCTCTACGAGTCGTGTCACAAAAGGGCGTGACAGCGGAGACAGCCGTGCAGCCGGCACCAGAGAAGGTAGCAGCAGTCGCCCCACAACGGCCTGCGCCTCCAGCAGTCGCCCTCCATCGCCCATCAGAACCTCCAATGTCCATCCCTGGAACGCCCCCGGCTCCGGTAAGGATTCATCCCCTGCCTTGTCGTGCACCTCGTTGTCCAGTCTTTGTGACCTGATGTCTCCATGTATCTGATTTCACAGAGGCCTAGCAAACACCCAAGCCGCTAGAAACTTTCAGAAAAGGCAAAAAAATATAGAAAAAATGTACAAGTTGCAGGACGGTGCATTATTTATTTATTTATTTATTTATTTATTTTTTATCTGTTGCGCACAGCGGGCCTTACATATCACCGGCTCTAACGGTTTCTTTAAATGTAATTGTGCCAGAGGTGTGACATATATTACCGTTAATACCCTCGTGTTTGCCTCCAGGGGACGTTTACTGAAATACCAACCAGCAACATTCGAAAGGTTATTGCCAAGAGGTTAACGGAATCTAAATCCACCATCCCTCACGCCTACGCCAACACGGACTGCGACCTCGGAGCGGTTCTCAAACTGAGGAAGGAGCTGGCGAAAGGTCAGTGAGACGGTTCCAAAATAATCGCAGGGGAGGTGCTGCCGAAACCATAACTCATTGGCGCATCTTCCAACCCGTGCATGGCCGACGTAATAATAATACAATCTTGTTACAGGTGGATTGGCCATAGACCCTACAGGGAAATTTCCCGGGGGGGGGGGGGGGCGATGCCCCAGGGGGCCAGCCAAGGTCCATATACATTAGAAGCTCTCGGCTCTCATTATTGCAGGAGTTTTATCCCATGGCGGGGGTGGCAGTATTTTGTCACTGGCTGACCTGTTACATGTGCGCTTGGCAGCTGAAGGCGTCTGTGTTGGTCCCATGTTCCTATGTGCCCGCATTGCTGAGAAAAATGGTGTTTTAATATATGCAAATGAGCCACTAGGAGCAACGGGGGCGTTGTCATTACACCTAGAGGCTCAGCTCTCTCTGCAACTGCCGCACCCTCTGCACATTCAATGACTTTAGGAGAAGTCAGGGCCAGAGGTGATCACATTTACACTGTCTGGCCCTGTCAATCAAAGTGCAGAGGGCGCGGCAGTTTCAGAGAGAGCAGAGCCTCTAGGTGTAATGGTAACGCCCCCGTTGCTCCTAGAGGCTCATTTGCATATATTAAAACATCATTTTTCTCAGCAATGCGGGCACATATGAACATGGGACCATGCAAAATCTTTTAATACCGCCATAGCACTTCTGCTTTGGATTGGCAGACTGCTTAAAGACGTTGATTCGTTGGTGATTTCTCCCCCCACCACCACCGTTCACAGACCCCACCCATTTTTTGGCTGGACTTCCTCTTTAAGATTTGAGGAAGACTTATCAGATCTAGTAAAAATGTAAAAAAAAAAACACACATTTAGCGACTAAGAACTAGAATCGGGTCACCAAACAAACAAAAAACACTTCCCCTTTAAGTTGGGGGCGACCCTTCAGAAGGGGTTATAATGAATACAGATTTGGCGATATACATTGTGAAAGAAAAAAAATCCATCAGATTAATAAAAATAGGTCTGTGTAACGCGCTTGTATAATCCATGTGTTCAGCTCAGGGCACGACCTCGCTGCTAATGGAAGGTTTAACTGCCCGGGCTGAAGCTACTTTCCTAGATGTGCAGGATATTCGCTCCCCGAGCGTGGGTCGCGGCCAAAGTGCCCAGACTGGACAGAGCTGGGAGGAGTAATTACAGCTGAAACGGCGGAAACTGCAGGGAAATCCCATTCCATAAACCCCTCAACAGGCGAGATCAAGCGGGGGATTACAGCCATGTAAAGGAACGCTCCTCATAGACGGCGTTATGCTCAGCACAGGTCTGAGGGGCCGGGGCATTGCTTCCATAATCTGTGGTGTTCTTTGGTACCCTGTGTCATGCCCCTCCCCCTCAGGCCCTGCATAGGTTTCCCTTGGAGTGTTCCTTTAACCTGATTGGAATTGAGGTTTAAATCTGCTTTCCAAAGCAAGACGGTTCAGAGGGATCGCATTGGGAATGTGGCCGCGTCAATGTTGCGTAACGTGATGCGTCAGTCACGAGAAATCCAAACTTTTTTTTGGGGGTTGCAAAATTGCTTGCAACTGCGACTTATTTGCAATATTCGGGGCGGGGGGGTGTCTTATCTAAGGATGGGGCTGTTGGGGGTTTGCCTTGCTGAGGCTGCAAAAGAAAAAAAAAAAACTCTGACGTGTTGCAAGCAGCTTGATGTCGAGTGCCGCAACGTGACCGCTTAGATGCAATGTCGCGATCTACCCGTCACATGAAGAAAGTTGTCTTCTAGCGCCGCACAGCAACTTTGGCCGCAGCACGTGTTGTGTCTAAAGGTCACATTATCACAATGCTTCTGTACCCTCCATCGCAACGCCCCGGAGGTTACCGCCATCCTGCAGTCGCAAACAATCCAGCAAGTTTGGATTTCTTGCAACTGGTGCACATTCGCCAATTGCGATGCCGCAGCGCCAAACTGAGATCTTTGTCCTCTCCACGTGTCCACACAGCCAAAGTCGACCCATGGCGACAAAAGTGTAAATTTCCAGCAACTTGCTACGGAATCGCACCCTATTGGCGCATTTATGTGATTTCACTGCAGCAGCAAGTCGCGAGCAGATCGCACACCACTTGTATGTGACTCGGACTAAATGAGAAAACTGTGATCCCGTCCACCCTGGGCTCGTGCAGCTTTACATAAGGAGGCGCATTTGTCTTTCAGGTTGTCACCCATTTCCCTTTATCTGGTCTCATACAGCTGCATGGTTTCCTTTCAGGAGCCTAAACAAGCTTTCCCAGGTTCCTGACTGGCAAATTTAGGGAATATTCCTTGTAGGTTTTCTCCAGACTCTTCAGTTTCCTCTCCAGAATAGTTGAATAGTGACTTGTATAAGAGATGGCCGTCCATATACAGCGCTGCCGTATATGTTGGTGCTACCAGAAAAAATAAACACTATTCAGGAAAGCTGGGTGACAATTCCCCTATGAGCTGTAATGTTTGCAAACTGGTTGTCACCCACCCTTCCCAGAGACCAAGCTGAATACATCTGGTCCTCCCTCTGCTTTCCCAGAGACAGAAAGCTGAATACATCTGGTCCTCCCTCTGCTTTCCCAGAGACAGAAAGCTGAATACATCTGGTCCTCCCTCTGCTTTCCCAGATACAGAAAGCTGAACACAGCTGGTCCTCACTCTGCTTTCCCAGAGACAAAGCTGAATACATCTGGTCCTCACTCTGCTTTCCCAGAGACAAAGCTGAATACATCTGGTCCTCACTCTGCTTTCCCAGAGACAGAAAGCTAAATACATCTGGTCCTCACTCTGCTTTCCCAGATACAGAAAGCTGAATACATCTGGTCCTCACTCTGCTTTCCCAGATACAGAAAGCTGAATACATCTGGTCCTCACTCTGCTTTCCCAGATACAGAGAGCTGAACACAACTGGTCCTCACTCTGCTTTCCCAGATACAGAAAGCTGAACACAGCTGGTCCTCACTCTGCTTTCCCAGATACAGAAAGCGGAATATAGCTGGTCCTCATCCAGATTTCCCAGAGACAGAAAGCTGAATACAACAAGGCTGTGTATTTGGTACGTGAGGAGATGTCATTACTGGTGAGTGAACACCCCGCTGGCAGCTCCTGCACCATCTCCGGGCCCCGCGGGCTCCTCCACTCATTTATCAGTGTTTCTGAACAGGTCACTGGCTCAGGGTGACAGCTACTAAATACAGAGGGTTTCCCACCCGCCGGGTACTGGCAGCCCTGTTTCCTGGGTAGGGAGCCATGGCGAGGGCAGGCGGGGGTTTGGGACAGAACGGGGAGATGATTAAATCAGGATTGTGTAACAGGACCGAGCAAACCAATGTTCTTTTTTGCCGAGATTAGAGATTACAGGATTAACCCCTCTGCCGCCGTCGCGAGCCTCAGGTCCGTTCTCGCAATAACGCGAGGATTTTTCATCATCGTTTACCATGTAGCGACCTAAAGGACCTCCATTTGCACACTGATTTGGTATTATGTCAGGATAAGGGGTGGTGGGTGGGGATACAATTTATTCTGTTCTGCTGCACTGCCTGTATGAGTGTCAGTCTTCACTGCATTTGTAGCATTCTATTCATTAACCTATTTTTGTTGGAGGGGACTTGAAGGGGTGGTACAGGATTAGATAAATATGGCTGCTTTCTTTCAGATTAGCGCCACTCCTGTACACTGGTTGTGTGTGGTATTGCATTTCTATCGAAGGGAATAGAGCTGAGCTGCAATGACACAAACCTGTGGATGGCCGTGGCCCTGTCTTTGGGGAAGAAAAGCAGCCATGTTTTTCCAAACTTACCAGTTCAAACCCCCTCTGCTCCAGCACCGCCACTCCGATCCTCCCAGTCATGCATTGCAACGGTGAGGTGCCTGTATGGTGGATGTGAGCGCTGCAGCCAATCACCGACTTCAGCCGTCTGCACCACGTGTAGATAGAAACGCTTCAGACACGTGGGTAATAAAAGCAGCAGTCTGATTAATACCTAATGAATGGGAGAACCCGACTCATAACCGTGATGGATGGCTGCTTATTTTATGGGCGTGCCAGCCCGTACCCACTGCGAGTGTGTCATACGTGAGTCTGTCGCCAGCTGTTACATCACAGGGGACAGGGAGAGGCCGATGATGTCATTAACACACTTTCTCAATTTTTTTTTTTTGTCCCTTCAGATAATATTAAGGTCTCTGTGAACGATTTCATCATCAAAGCCACGGCCATCACACTCAAAGTAAGTCCGGCACAGTACTATGTATCCTAGATCTGACTACCAGGACATGCTGGGAGTTGTAGTTTACAATAGCCAGATGGGCTATAGATTGATTCCCTCAAAGCAGGACAATATCTGACTTGTAAAGAGTGAGTAGCACTAAGGGGACACTATAGGCACTGGTTGTGGTAGCCTGTATTCTGTGAATGGACTACTCACTCGGCAGCAGAATACAGGTTGCCTGGTAAGATAATAATAAAAAAAAATAAAAAATCCTTTTCCTTCCTACACCCGCTCTGTTCCAGCTCCACTGCTCATTCCCCCCTTTCCCAGGCCGCAGCCGGTCCCCGGCCTCAGACGTCTGACGCTGCACACTGCTGAGGTTATGAATTGGCTGCAGCGGTATATGGGACGAGAGGATGGTAGCAGCAGTGCTGGAGCGGGCGCAGAAAGGGTAGTTTTTCTTTTGTTTTTGACTTCCCTTATACTGCTGCAGCCAGTCCCTGGCCTCAGACGTCTGAAGCTGCACACTGCTGAGGTTATGAATTGGCTGCAGCGGTATATGGGACGAGAGGATGGTAGCAGCAGTGCTGGAGCGGGCGCAGAAAGGGTAGTTTTTCTTTTGTTTTTGACTTCCCTTATACTGCTGCAGCCAGTCCCTGGCCTCAGACGTCTGAAGCTGCACACTGCTGAGGTTATGAATTGGCTGCAGCAGTATATGGGACGAGAGGATGGTAGCAGCACTGCTCGAGCGGGCGCAGGAAGGGAAGTTTTTGTTTTTTACTTCCCTTATACTGCTGCAGCCAGTCCTTGGCCTCAGATGTCTGACGCTGTTCACTGCTGAGGTGATGGATTGGCTGCAGTGGTATATGGGATGAGAGGATGGTAGCAGCAGTGCTGGAGCGGGTGCAGCAAGGGAAGTTTTTATTTATTTATATATATATATCATATATTTTACCAGGCAATGGACAGTTTAGAAGAAAAGAAAATCTGACAACCCTTTCAGTATGTGGACTGATTCCCTTGAGTATAAGCTCACCCTAGGGTGTTCCACTGTTGGACGCCAGTAAATTTCTAGAATCTTCTGTGGAACCTGTTCAATTCCGCTGCAGCGCCACCACTGGGGAAATTAAGCATTGCATGCTGCCCATTGTAATCAGTGCGTTATCCATGCAATGCAGAGACCTGTCGGGTCTTCCAGAGAGAAGAAGATGCTCTTGGCTCCAGGGTTTTAATGGAGGTCCCGAATGAGGGGCCACATCTACAGACAGTGGCTTCAAACCAAATCTTCACGTACAGATTAGACTCTGAGATTATTGGGCTGACATGTTTCTAAATCATTACTAGATCAGAGCGATGCCCTAATACGTATAGTAGTGAGTATAACCGCGTCCTCGTTACAGGCGGCGAAAAAAGAAAGCACTTCCTGCTTCTGTGCAGTCACGTGGTGTATCACATGATCCCTCTTAACCAGTCCGCAGCTCTAAAAAGGATCACGTGACTTGCACTCAGACCGTATCATGTGACTTGCTGAGGCACCATGTGATACAGCAAAGAAAAATCCCATAATCTGGAAAATCTGCTAACCCAGGAGCAAACCCGTGGGCTACACTGGGCTGTATTCTGTTTCACGTTGCAGCCATCTTGCCGTGATCTGCCTCGTGCTGGAGGGGACAGGAAAGATGGCGTCCTCTGTGGTCAGGGCCGGCGGCTGGGCACATCTGCAGAGTGCACCATGTAATGAAGACCTGCGTTGCAGTGTATTACATCAGGCACCGTGCAGAACGTTCGCCTCCCTATTTGTCACGTGGACATCTGCTTGACTTAAAGTGCACCTGTCACCACCAATTAGCATGTCCTGACGCAGTGGAGCATAGTCACCCAGCGGGCTGGAAACGGGGATTATTGTGGTAACGGAAATGAATTCAAAAACGCCTTAAAGGGGTTGTTCAGGATTTTATTATTGATGACCTATCCTCAAGGTAGGCCATCAATATCGGATAGGTGGCGGTCCGATATCTTTCACCCCCGCCAGCTGTTTTAGGGGTGGCCTCGGAGCTACACAGTGCCATGCGTTGTATAGTGGATGGAGCTGGTTACTGCAGTGCTGATTCCACTGAAGTGAATGGGAGCCGCTGTTTCCACTACATACTAGAAGCAGGTGTGTATTTCCAGCACTGGAGCTGGTCGGTGGGGTTGTGTGTCTTCAGACCCTCAGTGATCAGACATCGATAGCCGATCCTGAGGAAAGGCCATCAATAGAAAAATCCTGGAATACCCCTTTAAGGGTTGCTCACAGTCTCTGCCCCTGTTGCCTTTCTGGTCTTATCTGCTTGTATTTATATTTGACTGTATACAAGTCTCGGATGTGGACCCCCCAGAACGCCCGGTGAGGTGGCCCACTGGTTGCAACATCCAGGAGGAGACATGTCTCTCTGTCTCTCTCTGCTTCTTTGGTTAAAGGGCATCTGTCAGCAGTTTTGTACCTATGACACTGGCTGACCTGTTACATGTGAAGTTGGCAGCTGAAGACATCTGTGTTGGTCCCATGTTCATATGTGCCCGCATTGCTGAGAAAAATGATGTTCTAATATATGCAAATGAGCCTCTAGGAGCAACGGGGGCGTTACCATTACACCTAGAGGCTCTGCTCTCTCTGCAACTGCTGTGCTCTCTCATTGACAGGGCCAGGGGAGATGATGTATTCACTGCCTGGCCCTTTCAATCAAAGTGCAGAGGTCGCGGCAGTTGCAGAGAGAGCAGAGCCTCTAGGTGTAATGGTAACGCCCCCGTTGCTCCTAGAGGCTCATTTGCATATAATAAAACATTGTTCTCAGCAATGCGGGCACATATGAACACGAGACCAACACAGACGCCGTCAGCTGCCAAGTGCACATGTAACAGGTCAGCCAGTGTCATAGGTACAAAACTGCTGACAGATGCCCTTTAACTCCTAAAGAAATGAATGGAGAGAGCGCACACATGCATGGCCTCCATTCTAGGGGTCGCGGGCCATAAATGTCTAAGATGGGAATACCTCTACTACTAAGCTGAGGTTTAGGCTGCTGTTTGCATGGTCCTCTGTGATCCCTGATCCAACAGATGTGCTATGAGTAGAATAATGGAGAGCGCTATTATTATGGAGAAGAGGAGCCTGCAAATAGCAGCCCAGATCTCAGCTTCCTTCACCCTTTTCAATGTGACTTTTGGAAGGAAGAGGCATTTTCCAGCACAGTCTGTGAAAACCTATTGGGCTGGGGATGTATATCACTGTATATACATTCTGCTGTATACCTGTGAGTACGTGATGACCGTCACTTTATATGTAGCACTGTTCAGGCGCAGTTACATTTAGCAGCCCCCCCGCCGTGCACATTTGGTCTCCAGCACCTTCACCTGTTTTTGATTTGCCTCTTTTTATGACCCATGGAGCGGAACCATCTTTATAGCTGTGGATTGTGGGAGTTGTAGTATGAGCACAGGTGGCAGCTCCCTCCGGGTAGTGCCGGATATTGAGCACATGCAGAGCTCTTTTCCCTCGTAGCGTCTCCCAGAGCGGCAGCGACGTTCAGCCCCCCCCACCCCCCGCCAGCAGCCGGCTAATGAGCGCCAGTACGGCACGTCTCCTCTGCCCGTGTGTACTGGGTAGGAAAATTCATTTTCACCGGCATGGGGCATTTCGCAGAGGAAACAAATGTATTCCTTCTGCCATTATTTTAATTTTCTAAAACGTAATCTTTGGGGAGTTCCAGTTGACTGGCTCTTTTCCGTTCGTCTCGCTCGCTCCGCGTGAGCCGCACCGCACCGCTCTGCTGTTCCTGCATCACAGGGATTTGCCCATATGCTGCGGTTTGTATCGGAGTGGAGGCACGGCTCTGCACTGTGCGCCATGCTCTTATAAAACACGTTTACAGGTTTTTGCCTCTACACAGTAAATGTATATCAGAACGAGGTATAAGGTATTGTGTTCCTCGTGCCTCGGTTGTATTCCCGGCTCTTATGGATTAGAAAATTGTGCAATTTGCCATTGACAAGAATAAGAGCTGCACTTGCATGTTTTTTTTCAATGGAGTAAGGCCTCATGCACACCACTGTTGTTGTGTTCCGTATCCGTTGTTCCGTTTTTCGTGATCATCTGCAGACCCATTGACTTTCAATGGGTCCGTTGAAAACTCGGCTAATGCACCGTTTGTCATCGGCATCCGTGGTTCCAGTCCGTCAAAAAAATATAACCTGTCCTATTTTTTTCACGGAAAACGGTTTGCGGACCCATTCAAGTCAGTGGGACCGTGAAAAAACGCGGAGGCACACAAGATTGTCATCCGCGTCCGTTTTTTTTCCTATCATTTGCATGGCAAACTTGACTTAGACTTTTTTTTACTTTCCTTCATGTCTGGTGATCCTCCAAAAATAAAGGAAGACACACGGAAACGGATCACGGAACACAACAACGGTCGTGTGCATGAGGCCTTGGTGCGATTAGCGGCCATAATTTTCTTCGTAAAGCAATGAGGTCTGACTACAAAAAAAACAAAAAATTAAAATTCCTCTCTATCCCATACACAGGAGAATGTTCCCCATATTGATCAGCTGTGATCTGTGAGGAAACCTGGCAGTAAATATCCAATTTCCCTGCAGCGCCACCGCAGGAAAAACGAAGTATTACGCAATGTCCATACTAATGAAAGGGCTGACAGTGTGATGCACGGCTGTGCTGGGTCCTCCAGAGCAAGGGACGCTCTTTTGTAGCCACTCTCTGGATAAGAAGAGGATCCAGAGCAAGAGGACCCCCTCTATTAGTGGGTTGTTACAGGTTATGCCCTATCCATAGGTTGTAGGAATACCCCGTTAAGTCTATTAACTCAGGGTTCCCTAATAGGGTTAAGAAAATGGGTTTTGTAAACTGAAGAGCCCCTCTAAATGGGGTTTCTCTCTTTTATAAGAATTTCACCGTTTCAGGTGAACTGCAGTACCAGACCCAGCCTTGGACAAGTGTGGTGCTGTTTGTAAAAAAAAAAAAAAAAAGGCACCCTTTTCCTGATCCTGAACATCCCCTTTAAAGGGGCATTTCACTTTTGTGATATTGATGACCTATCCTCGGGATAGGTGGGGGTCTGACTCTCGGCACCCCCACCGACCAGCTGTCTGAGGGAGCTGCAGCGCTCACCAGAGATCTGGCGAGCGCCGCATACTCCTCGCAGTTTGCCAAGCACAGCGCCAGCGTCCATGTTTCACAAGCCCCTTCACTTGAATAGGATTGAACTGCCCCTAGGTCCTAGGCCATGTGACCAATGGACCGTGTCATCACTGGCCTAGAAAGAGGCCTTAGCGGTCACAGAGCACCCCCAGCCTCTTCATACAGCTGATCGCCAGGAGTCGGACCCCCAACAATCTCCTGGGTATAGGCCAGCGATATGAAAATCCCTGAAAACCCCATTTAATGCTATAACCGTACTATTACTCCACCCCTCCTTCTCACTTGGTAATTTGTGGACATTGAGTAACACTTGACTACACAGGTTTTTTGTTTGTAGTCTGTAACCATGGTGACACACAGATCTTCATAGGCGCTGTATACTCAGAACAGTAAAGCTATTATTAATCCAAGGCCATTTGCAACAAAATTTCATTTTTCTTTCAGCTGTAGTAGTAAGAAAAAAAATAATGCAAATGTGTGCATGCCCTTTAAGCAGCGATTGTCTCTGACACGGCCTGTCTGGAAGCTGTGACTGTTCTTGGACACCATGTAATCTGTGCTTTTCCTCCCATCCCTAGCAAATGCCCGAGGTAAACGTCACTTGGAACGGCGAGGGGCCACGCCAGTTGGAGTCCATTGACATTTCTATCGCCGTGGCAACTGAACGAGGCCTAATCACTCCTATAATAAAGCAAGCCGGCAGCAAGGGAATTCAAGAAATTGCCGACACTGCGAAGGTAAGATAAGCGTCTAGAGGGGGGGGGGGGGTTGTCACAGCTGCCTGACGGCGGTCCCCCTCTTGTACTCAGGGCAGGCAGGTGGGCTTCTTACAGTCCAATCTTGGCATTTATGCAAGGACGCGATGTGCCATGATTTTACAGATCACTGTTTGCTGCTTTTGAATAGAAACCTAGGACCTAGACGTCCTGGAGGACTCGTTGCAGTAACGAGCCGTCCATCGCTGTATCAGTGAGAACATTGGGGCTAACTCCGTGGGGTTCCGTGCCTCTGTTCCGCAACGACCTTCCGGATTGAGTACCCTTTCAAGTGAATGGGTCCGCATCCGTGATGTGGTGAGCACACGGCCGGTGCCCTTATATTGCGTACACGCTGTTTGCGGGCTGCAATACGGGCACGGCCGTGTGCATGAGATCTTAGACCATAGGATCAGTCATCAGTATCAGATTGGTGGGGCTCTGACTCCCAGGCCCCCGACAGTCAGCGCTGCAGTAACCAGCCTTGGCCATTGCACTGTGGGTGGAGCTGTGTAGTTCTGGTGCCAGAGCTCCTGCAAACAGCTGATTGGGGAAGGAGCCCTTCAGATCTGAAGTCCAGGAAAGGGGGTAGTCTAGTTTCAAGATGAAACCGGATGAAGCTGCAATGAACAGGTAAGTACTTACCTGCCAGATCACGTACTGTCGCTCTGGTTCTCGCTGCTCTGTTTACCTGACTGCAGTTGTCACAGTGACCGCTGCAGCCAATCACTGGCCTCTTCAATACAGCCCACTGGGAGGACTGGGAGCGGTGGTGCAGGATCTGGCAGGTAAGTACTTACCGTTCTTCACTGCAGTTTGATCCGAAGTGTTGTTCGGTGTCATCCTCAGACCAGACAAACCCTTTAAACCACATCCCCTTGTTGAGCAAGTGGATAATGATGTGCTCCATCGACTCCCAGTGACTCAGCTTGCCTTTATTTGGAAGGGTGCATGACTGGCTTATAATCATAATGAGCAGAGTTTTCCTATAAACCCTGGACCCCCTGCCACCTCCTTCTGTCAATCAGCGGGGCCACATTGGCCGGGCCCCACAGATTGGAAACTGATGGCATGCTTACACCCCATTGTGGGAACGCACTTGCGTCTAGATGTCCTCCGCGCTGTGCAGCCGCCCCTCTTTTCACACTAGTATGTGTAATCTGATGCATTTCTGTCCTCTGACACCAGGGGAGTTTAAAGGATTTTTGCAGGGACTTGCAGACTGGTATTAAGTCTGTATCATCCCGGGAACAACCCTGCTCGTAAATGCACACCCTCTGATGTCATCACTTCCCAGATTATTTTTAGTAAACTACAGCCACAGTGTTCAAGTTTTATCTGTTAGATGTCAAGAAAGATGGAGGTTTCATGGTTTTTAAGCTATAGATCCCAGCATGCATCCGTTTTTTTTTATGTTCTAAAGCATTTCTTGTGCAGGTATGAAAGGGTTAAGAATCGTACTGTTACAGATCAGTCGGTCAGCTGTGTCTGACCGCACAATTGTGGCTCAGAACCAGATTACATCCTCAAGTCAATGAGCGGAACCATTTTATCAATAGGCAGTCACATGCGGCTCCGGTCACACAGCCAGTTATAATGATGTTACATTACCCGACCTACAGGATCATAAAGCCCGGTCCAGAGGGCAGTGTGTGACATTGTTCTCCTTCTGATGTGACACTAATATAAAATGTCATTTATATGGACAAGTAACTATGTAAATATATGACATTACTTATCCTGTACTGATCCTGAGTTACATCCTGTATTATACTCCAGAGCTGCACTCACTATTCTGCTGGTGCAGTCACTGTGTACATACATTACTTACCCTGTACTGATCCTGAGTTACATCCTGTATTATACTCCAGAGCTGCACTCACTATTCTGCTGGTGCAGTCACTGTGTACATACATTACTTATCCTGTACTGATCCTGAGTTACATCCTGTATTATACTCCAGAGCTGCACTCACTATTCTGCTGGTGCAGTCACTGTGTACATACATTACTTATCCTGTACTGATCCTGAGTTACATCCTGTATTATACTCCAGAGCTGCACTCACTATTCTGCTGGTGCAGTCACTGTGTACATACATTACTTATCCTTCACTGATCCTGAGTTACATCCTGTATTATACTCCAGAGCTGCACTCACTATTCTGCTGGTGCAGTCACTGTGTACATACATTACTTATACTGTACTGATCCTGAGTTACATCCTGTATTATACTCCAGAGCTGTACTCACTATTCTGCTGGTGCAGTCACTGTGTACATACCTGTACATTACTTATCCTGTACTGATCCTGAGTTACATCCTGTATTATACTCCAGAGCTGCACTCACTATTCTGCTGGTGGAGTCACTGTGTACATACATTACTTATCCTGTACTGATCCTGAGTTACGCCCCTCATCACACCATGCTTTAAATTAACTGCAAGCCCACTCCATGATGTCACCATATCTACCTGGCAGCTCACCGCACCCATGTCACTGCTGAGACCTCTAGATGTCATCGCTGCCACCTCTCCCTTCCGTGAAAGCACTCGAACCATTGCAGAACGCGTCGCTGATGGAGGAGGTGTCACGTAGCCCCAGACAACACCTGGTCCTACAGCAGTTGGGGCACAGCAATTCTCAGCATGCCCAACCTGCATCCCTCCAGCTGTTGAAAAACTATGACTCCCCAGTGTGCCTGGACAGCCTATAGCTATTATGGCATGCTGGGAGTTGTAGTTTTGCAACAGCTGAAGGGCTGCAGGTTGAGCATCCCTGCTCTTAGGCTTGCCAGGTTGTGTAGATTGGATATAGTTGGAGCAAAAAACCCTCAGCTGTGAGAGAGAATAGGTTTCAAGTGCTGTTTCTATTCACTGACCACAAGCAGAGGTTCTGAAAACCGGCTTACAAATGCATCTTAGGGAATTGCTGGTCATGCAGTTCCCCAGTATAAGGTTTACATTGGCTCCAGTGTGACTGCAGTGTGCTCGGTGCCATCTGATCACAATAAAACCCCGTGAGCTGACAGTCCGGCGGAGACGCTTGTGTAACTGCTGCCGCGCCTTCACCTGGAGCGGGGTGCGTCGGGGCCTTATGACTGGATTTCTAGCCGTTTTCAAAGGAGGCAATCTGTGCCTCTGGAAATAGGCGTCCGCCCCGATGCCTCAATAACCGTCATGCTGGGACATGTTCAAACAGCGTGTGCAGCGTCATGCTCCTTTCCGCCGAGGCAGGCAGCGCCTCCTACCTCCTCACTCTATTATACTCATTCATTTTTAGATAATTGTGTGTCTCTTTTTGCTGTTATTTTCTGGTTTTCTTTTAACTTGAGATCATTTCCCTCTAAGATGGAGGGGAATGGGAATGATGGCTGCCAGTTAAGACACCCTCCCAACTCCTCAATGTCACATTTTACTACGGTCAGTAGCCTTTTCAGACCCGCATCCTCCTGGACATGTATTCAGCCCAGATGCATCATGGGAAACGCCGCTCGGCCTGGCTACCAGTGCAGAATATTGGGAAATCTGAAGGCTTGAGCCAGTCATTGTTGGGATGGAGATACCATCCATGGTGCAGTGACCTCTGGACATTCATGAACTTCCTGGCCACCCACAGGGGAGCTGGATACTGAATCCCTTGAAATAAGGGGATCTGAGTGATGGCCTAGACTTAATTAAAACAAGTGAGTGCCCTAAAAATATTGATTAGGACGCTGATTGTAGGGTCACGTGACCTTGTTTGTTCTGGGTTATGCAGAAGGAAGCCATCTCTAGTGCCACCGATAGGTCGCTACCCTGTAAGCCAATGCCTGAGCCTTGAAACATGACTAGGGTCAAACCAGTGCCACCAGTCTGTAGGCGGCACTGTTCTGGAGTTTTTGCAGCTTACCAGTACAGGTTGGCTGGGTGAAATGCCTTTCGTGCAGCACTTGGAAAGGACCATCCACAGCGCCTAAATGATATCTTCTGCCGCTCCAAGGTCAGCGCTAAGAGACAGAAATTTCAAGGTAATTTCCATTTTAAGCAAATTTCCTGCTAGGGCAGAAAGTAACGTTGGTCCTTAGGCTTAGTCCAACTTGCAAAATCGCTGACCCCAACTGATGGTCTGATGTACCAGAAGGGTTCTTGCAGAAATGTGGCCCCCGTGTATTGATGAAGGGTTCCATTGGTTGTTATGATCAGACCTACCAGGGTTCAGACCAATGGACCCCCACTTATTATTGCTTTGTGTACTGGAAGGTAGACCATTACCCTGCTTTTCTTAAAAATTTCCTACTCCTAACTCACGGGTCGCAACCATTCTTATGGTCTGACATACTGGGAGTGTTCTGGCATTTACGTAGAACTGTGGCCCCCCCCGTGTATTGGTGAAGGGTCCCTTCAGTTGTTATAATCGGACCTACCAGGGTTCAGACTGAGACCCCCACTTGTTATAGCTTTGTATCTGAGAAGGTAGACCATTACCCTACTTTTATTTTAAAGGTCCTTCTCACGGGTCTTAATCAGTCTTATGGTCTGACATAATGGAAGGGTTTTGGCCTTTTACCTAGAACTGTGGGCACTTTGTATTGGTGAAGGGTCCCATCTATGGTTATAATTGGGCATACCAGGGTACAGACTCATAGACCCCCTACTTGTTATAACCTCGTATTTCAGAAGGTAGACCACTACCCTGCACTTCTTTTAAGGCTCCTGTTCCTGACTAATGGGATTTCACCAGTCTTAGGCCTCATGCACACGACCAGTTTTCTTTGTGGTCCGCAAAAACGGGTTCCGTAGTTCCGTGATCCATGTCCGTTTTTTCTTCCGTGGGTCTTCCTTGATTTTTGGAGGATCCACGGACATGAAGGAAAAAGTCGTTTTGGTGTCCGCCTGGCCGTGCGGACCCAAACGGATCCGTCCTGAATTACAATGCAAGTCAATGGGGACGGATCCGTTTGACACAATATGGTGCAATTGCAAACGGATCCGTCCCCCATTGACTTTCAATGTAAAGTCAGGAGTCCCTATTATACCATCGGATCGGAGTTTTCTCCAATCCGATGGTATATTTTAACTTGAAGCGTCCCCATCACCATGGGAACGCCTCTATGTTAAAATATACCATCGGATTTGAGTTATATAGTGAAAACTCAGATCCGACAGTATATTCTAACACAGAGGCGTTCCCATAGTGATGGGGACGTTTCAAGTTAGAATATACTAAGAACTGTGTACATGACTGCCCCCTGCTGCCTGGCAGCACTCGATTTCTTACAGGGGGCTGTGATCTGCACAATTAACCCCTCGGGTGCCCCCTCCCTCCCCTGTATTACATTCATTGGTGGCCAGTGCGGTCATGTACACAGTTCTTAGTATATTCTAACTTGAAGCGTCCCCATCACTATGGGAACACCTCTGTGTTAGAATATACTGTCGGATCTGAGTTTTGACGAAGTGAAAACTCAGATCTGAAAAAGCTTTTATGCAGACGGATCTGAAAGTAGCCTACGGACACGGATCACGGACGCGGATGACAATCTTGTGTGCATCCGTGTTTTTTCACGGACCCATTGACTTGAATGGGTCCGTGAACCGTTGTCCGTCAAAAAAATATGACCTGTCCTATTTTTTTGACGGACAGGAAACACGGATCACGGACGCGGATGAACAACGGTGCATTTTCCGAGTTTTCAACGGACATTGAAAGTCAATGGGTCCGCAGAAAATCACGGAAAACGGAACAACGGACACGGATGCACACAACTGTCGTGTGCATGAGGCCTAATGGTCTGACATACCAGAAGGGTTCTGACCATTTACTGAGAACCATTGCCTCTTTATTCCAAGGGTTTTAACTGATGGACCCCAACCCCTTCTGTCGATACATAGAAACATAGAATGTGTCGGCAGATAAGAACCATTTGGCCCATCTAGTCTGCCCAATATACTGAATACTATGGATAGCCCCTGGCCCTATCTTATATGAAGGATAGCCTTATGCCTATCCCATGCATGCTTAAACCCCTTCACTGTATTTGCAGCTACCACTTCTGCAGGAAGGCTATTCCATGCATCCACTACTCTCTCAGTAAAGTAATACTTCCTACGAGGAGGGGATGAAGACCTTTACCATGCATAATGGCCGATGATCTTCCGGGCTTCAGCAAGTGTAATAGTCTGACTGTGGATTGTGCTCCCCAAGCAGTGCTGACCGTCCCCTTATATAAGAAGCAGTGCATTTCGGGAAGCGGGTGCAAGTCGGATGAAGACGACAAGGTAGTCATCACCCACGAGCAAAGCAGAAAATAATCAAAAAGCTAATGAACGCAAGATGCAGCAGCAGAACCCTGCGGGCGCTATGGTCTATGCCACCATGTCGTCTGTTATGTCGGGACGGTTTAGTCGCCGTAAATTCCTTTACTCCTTCTAGAAAGGACTGGTGATTTCTCAAGTGTCCGCTCCAAGACCCAAGTACAATAAGCGCTCCATTGTACGTTCAGAGCACATCCTGGGTGATGAATTCAATCAGCTTCCACTTTGCTCTGCAGCCGGGAGGAGGAGATGAATACACCTCCGTATTAGACCGTGCCGAAGATCCGACCACGGAGCATCCGGATCTGATGACGCTGCGCCGTACTGCGGGAGGGATGCGAGGAATCCCCTGTAAAACAAGATCAGTGAGGACCCGGGTACTTCTGAGGCGTGTAAAATTATCAGACTGGGCCTACTTAAAACGGCCGGGGCCTAAAGTCCTGTGATGTAAAGTCCTGGACTATCCTGTTTGGCCATTTTGCTGGGTAGGAACCACTATTGGCAGCCATACTGGAGGTCACCAAAGACCCACAATAGCCTGTAAATCTGCATTGTTTCTAGATTTACATCCCTCACTGAAACCTCCCCTCTTTCCATCTTTTTCTCCTGTAAAAGTGTCAGTCTGACTTTTTGGCTGGTCAGCTTAAGTTCCTGAGATCTTGGGTATCATCGGCTGATTTGCCTACATTCATACAAGGATCTGCCTGATGCCGTCCCCTTGTGGGATAATCCCATGTTCGCTCATATGAGTCTGGTGGATGGGGCTGATATGTGGAAGCTCCATGGGGTCTGCACACTGGAAGACCTGTATGAGGGTGGGCATTTTTACGCTCCTTCTCGCAGATTCAGGACTAATTTGGTGTGCCTCGCAATATGTTTTTCAGATACCTGCAACTGAGACGCGCCCTGCAGGCCCAGCTAAGAGTGTCGGGGAGGGTTATCTCAAAATACCCTTTGATAGGAGTGCTGAGATCGCAGGGCCCGAGAGGGATCATCTCCGCCCTGTACACCCATCTGCTATGCAACCGTATGACAATATGGATGGGGCAGGGCCAGAACTGTTCCTCTCCCTGGCGCATGCGCAGTTGAGGTGGGTTCAGGAGTTTGCGCATGCGCCTGAGAGAGAAGTACCTCTGACCCCCATCTACAGCACAAGTGACGTCCCCTCCTTAGCCCTGGGCGGGAAACCTGCTAAAAGAGCTGACGTCGACGTCAGAAAGAGGAGCGTTGCGTGATCGGGTTCCTGGGGGGCAGATCCATGCAGTTTCGGTAAGTATATTACAAACTTTCTACTACAGGGGTGTTATGTGCAATTAAAGGGGTTGTCCAGGTTCAGAGCTTTATACGCCCTGATGCTCCCCCTTGCCCTGTGCTGTACCGCGCAGGGCAAGGGAATTTTCTTGAAGTACTAGCTCTCCACGGGTCAGCTAGGTGGAGGCTTCCGCCTAGCAGTGTTCCCGGTGACGTCACTGGCACTAATGGGCGGGCTTTAGCGCTGCCCTAGGCTGTTTTTACAGGCTAGGGCAGTGCTAAAGACCGCCCATTAGAGCCGGTGACATCACCGGGAACACTGCTAGGCGGAAGCCTCTTCCTCGCAGTGCCCAGGTGTAAACAAACAGCCTGTGCAATTCAGCATAGGGGGAGCATCGGAGCGTAAAAAACTCCAATGCTCTGCTCATTCATGGCGAATGAGTGCAGATCGGGTTGTGTCCGAGAAAATCCCCTTTAAAGTGGAAAAGCTGCACGAAGAAGATACTACAAGGTAATGCATGCCATTATACCGAGGCTGCAGGAATGATACAATTGTTCACTTGTATCTGCCTTTCCTTGTTGTTCTCTTCCGTCAGGGACGGGTCATGGAGGTGTGGACCTCGGCAGCAGGGGAGCTGTTAGCACTCCACACTTCACGCTCCCATGTTAGCAGCAGCGTAGCACCACGTCTAACAGATGCGGCAGCTTGACTGAGTCCCAGAGCAACAGAGCTTAGTCTGCGATGGGCGCCAGCAGCTGCCAACCCTTCCTCATTTTCTACATTGTCAGTATGAGACATTTGCAGAGTCGAGACATTTTGGGCTCTATAAATAGTGACACAGATGTCCCCCAACCGATTACTGGTGCATCACTGTGACAGATGTGGATTTTCCAGGCATTTGTAGCGCGGTTCTAGGTTAGGTCTCCACAGTTGGGTCCTAGATTTTTGGGCATTAATGTGTCTATTGTATAATTGTGAATATTCTTATTACGATATATACTGTACTTTATACATAAAATATGTACTGTAAACAAAGGGAAATAAAGCGCAATATGCTAAATGGAAATTTACTCACCTGTATTTGTTGTGCTTGAATCTAGGCACAATAGGTGAATACATTGTGATTCAGAGACATAAAGATATATGCTAAGACTCTGGTTACCTGCAGCCACCACTAGGGGGGGCTCACTTGAGTTCAGTGTGTCAACAGTATGCAGTAAGCTCCTAGGCCCCCTCTAGTGGTGACTGCAGGCAGACAGAATTTTATCATTCAGTTTCCATGTTTAGGCAGTGTATTTATACCTCTGTATCTGAAGGGAAAAAAACGCTGAATTCATGCAGAATTTTTGAGATTTAGATTTAAAAGCCAAAATGGTGTTGGATAGTGGATGTTATATTTAGGGACAACCTTGCAATAAGGACTGCAGACTTCTAGGGCCTGAGAAGACCAGTCCAGCAGAAGACAGGATCTATTTCAGTGACTTCTGGAAATAGCAGATTCATCTCAGTTAGACCTCATGCACATGAACGTGTGACGGCCGGGCCCGTGCTGCTGACCGCAAATTGCTGTCCGCAATGCACGGGCACTGTCCGTAGGGCTGCTTGAATAGGGTCAGCGATCTACATCCGACAGTTCGCACCGCAAAAAAGTAGTGCATGCACTACTTTTTTGCGGTGCGGAGGCACGGACAGAAACCCCACGGAAGCACTCCATGGTGGTTCCGTGCCTCCGTTCCGCACGACCTTCCGAATTGCGGACCCATTCAAGTGAATGGGTCCGCATCCGTGATGCGGGGTGCACACAGCTGGTGCCCGTCTATTGCGGACCGTAGTATGGCCGGGCAACGGCCGTGTGCATGAGGCCTTAATGATATTGTAGTACAGAACAGAAAGGCTTCACATTTTTTACATTTTATTTTTCACAAACTGGCTCAGACTTTTCAATGTGCAGTGTCTGGTACTGGTGCGGACGATACTGCAGGTCAAGTGAATGAGACTGAGTGCAGTACCGGGCACAGCCACTACCAAACTATGGCACTGTGCCCAGTAAACAAGTAGTTGCAGCCCCTTCGGTCAGCTATTCAGTGGGGATGCTGGGAGGCGGACCCCCATGATCGGACATTGATGGCCTATCTCCCGGAGCTGCTCGGTGTGACAGATGATTGACTGATGGGAGATGCACAATCCAATGGGCTATTACTTTGCCGTGTTTATGCATTCTATGTCTCTTGATCTTAGACTTTGGCCCAGAAGGCAAGAAATGGAAAACTGTTACCAGAGGAATACCAGGGAGGATCGTTCAGGTATAGTTCTGTAACCTTTATCCACCTCTGCAACGCTTCTAAAACTGCTGAGTCCCGTTTTGTGTATGCAGCTCCCATGCAGGCCTGTGTGACTCCATGACGGGTCCTGTAGACTGACCCTGTAGTGGTGTTACTTTATTCCTTCTCTTCTATTGGTTAGCGAGAAGAAGAGGCAAGGAGTAGCACGTGAATGCAGAATGGCATCCCTGACGACACATAGGTCTGCATAAGAGCTGTATACACAAAGTGGTAGAATATTTCTAATCAAAGCTACTTGCTGCAGTTGGGTTTTAGAGTAAAAGGGGTATTAATGGGGTTGTTCACCTCTGGTGGGACGTTTTCTTATTCCGGCATGGTAGCACCAAATACATGTGTGTAAGGACCCTAACGGCCTCCGTCGCCAGGATGTTCATTGATAAACCAGGCACGGTGCCTTGTAGGGCTAGCTCAACTGACTGATATGATACCTTTCACTTAGCGACCAATTACTTCATTCTAGAGAAAAAAAAATACTTTTAATCCATATGCAAATGAGCAGTTAAGTGCACCGAGGGCGGGCCCAAACCACTACGTGCACCCTTGCTCCACCTGCATCCTTTGCCAACCCCTCCCTCTTGATTGACAGGTCCATGTTCCTGCATTGTGATTGCACCTTGCCCTGTCAATCAAGGAGAGGGAGGGGCTGGCAGAAGAAGCAGGTAGAGCAAGGGTGCACTGAGTCTGCCCTCGGTGCACTTAACTGCTCATTTGCATATGGGTTAAAGTATTTTTCCCCAGAATGTACAAAGGATCACTAAGTAAAAAGGTATCATTATATTGTAGCCCCACAAGAAACGGGTCCTGGTTTATTAGTGAATTTCCTGCTGACAGATCCCTTTGAAAGTGGCTGTTGACTTATTTAAAAGAAATATATCCTTCATCCAGCAATTGTCATAAAAGTACATAAGAAGAATACTGCCGCCTAGTGATGAGCAAAACTATGCATACAAATCAAATAAAAAAATCAGCCTCCGCGCCCGAGACTCCCTCCTCCCCCGTCTTACCTGGCCCTATCAATCTCTCGTCTGCGCCGTTGCTTCAGGTAAGCAGCGCAAGCGCCGAGGATCTGTTGCTGCTCCCTGAGTAGCGCAGGTGCTGACTGTGCACGCGCCGCTTACGTCTAAGTACACCAGAAAGTGGAGGAGGTGCATGCACAGTCAGCATCTGCTCAGGAAGCAGCAGCAACTACCCACTGCAGCGGCGCAGGAGGGAGATGCCTGGCCCCGTCAATCAAGGGGCAGTTTCTGGAGCAGTGGGCCCAGCCCCTTGATACCCTGATTTCTGAACAAATTTGATTTGCACTAATCGATTCGCTCATTGTATCCTCCGCAACTTCCAGCGCAGCCGCTCCAATCCTCTTCACCAATGTAGCCACGGTGTCATCTTCTTGGCTGTGTATAATACCTCTGACATCACTGCAGCCAGTCACTGACCTCAGCGGTATATGGCATGAGACCACTGAGGCCAGTGATTGGCCGGGGCGATCACATGGAGTTATACGGACAAAGCCTGACGGGGAGGACTGGAGGGGCGGGGGAGAAAATGGGTGAGTATATAATATATCATTTTATAACAATATCTGGCTTGGTTATTATATATATATTTATTTTTTTTTTTTACTACTCCTTTAAATGAAACGTCATATTATACATCATGTGACTAATGTTATTATATATATACTTTTTTTTTTACATCCATAATCCTGGCGCTGCAGCATCTCTAACCTTGGCATGTTTGGGATCACTGGGTTCAGTGCTGTAATAAACCCCCCGCAGGCCTGTATTCTGGCGGTGGGGCGCACCCGGACTGAGTTGGCTTTGGCTGAAGATGAAGATGGAAACCCAGAGATCTCCACGAAGGAGCTGCTGAATGTTACCTTGTCCAGCGATGGACGCCTGATCAACGATGACCTGGCTTCCATGTTCCTGGAACGCTTCCGAACCAACCTGGAAAACCCACTCCACTCTGCCCTACTGTGAGCGAATGCCCCAGAACCGCCATGTATTCTGGCAGTCTTCCCTCCCGAGTGGTCAGAACTTGTATAGGACGACGGATTAATAAAGACGATTAACTTATTAGAAACCACCGTGTGTGATTCTTCATAGTCATCTGAGACCTAGCAGAAGACATTTCCAAAGGGAGAGCATCACTTTGAGGTTACAGGCCCAAAGCCTGAGGCTGTACTACTGAGAGAGGTAATTTACATACATTGTTGTCATGTCGACATTAGCAAAAATGCCCATAGCAACCAATCAGAACTCTGCTTTCATTTCTTAAACTGCAGTGGAAAAATGAAAGCTGCGCTGTGATTGGTTGCTATGGGCAACAACACATTTATTTTTATTTTTTTAAATCTGCCCCATTGTATGGATCCAAATCACTGAATATCTACTTCCTACTTGGCAGGACAAGCAGTGTGTACCTGTGCGGAGGTCAGTGGAGGTGATTTGGATCTTAGAGTCTCCATGACAACCCTGAATAGAACATGAAATGTTATCTGTCAGTAGTGCAGCCTCAGGCTTTAGGTCTGTAACCCATATTGTGTAAGATTCTAGATATTAAAGGGCATCTGTCAGCAGTTTTGTACCTATGACACTGGCTGACCTGTTACATGTGCGCTTGGCAGCTGAAGACATCTGTGTTGGTCCCATGTTCCTATGTGCCCGCATTGCTGAGAAAACTGATGTTTTAATATATGCAAATGAGCCTCTAGGAGCAACGGGGGCGTTGTCATTGCACCTAGAGGCTCTGCTCGCTCTCTCTGCAACTGCCGCGCCTTCTGCACTTTGACAGGACCAGGCAGTGTAAACGTGATCACACCTGGTCCTGTCAATCAAAGTGCAGAGGACACTGCAGTTGCAGAGAGAGCAGAGCCTCTAGGTGTAATGGTAACGCCCCCATTGCTCCTAGAGGCTCAGCTGTGACTCTTTTCCAGGCCCGGTCTGCAATGATTGTGATGTCTGCTCTCGGCAACCACTTACTTTTAACTGACAGACCGCTGAAACCAACTCGCCTGTCTCTACTTTATGCTGCTGTTAGTATGGGCGGCATAGCGTTGATGACGGGTTCCCTTTAATGTGTGGGAAAATCTCAATGTTGGAGTTCCGTAATCGTTTTAACCCTTAGTGGTATTTTCTATTTCAGTCCAGGGTTTCGCTCATTAGTTTAATTTGCACACAACCGATCAAGCTCCCTCCTGATTGGCTGTCCTAGGTTTCAGCTTATTAGTGCTGTTACTAAGCACTTCACAAATTGATAGAATGTTTGTTACAGGGCGGAATGGATGCCGGTAATTAACCGTGATTCATGGCAGCGTGTAGACTAACGCATAATGTAATTGGCTATGATAACTGTATACCGAGTGTGTACAGAGACGCCCATAGTAACCAGATTCTGCCACGCTGTTCACTCCCTGGGTATTATTGGCGCTTGGTAGCATGGGGGGGGGGGGGGGGGGACAGACACACAATTTTAGCCAATCTTCAGTAAAAAGATGTGATATTTCTACCTTTTTTCCCCCAGGCTGCCACTAATGTAAAACAGGAGGGGCTATAGAGAAAGGGTGGAAAGAGCAGGAGCTGTGCATTTCTATGGAGCCCGGGCGACTGTGGGACTAAACAAGAGCTCCATAGCTGCTGTAGTTGAACTACTTTTCTCCCACTTTAGGGCTCGTTCACACAACCATATGTATTTTGCGGTCCACAAAAAACGGATCCGCAAAAAATACGGATGACATCCGTGTGCATTCCGTATTTTACGGAACAGCTGGCCCCTAATAGAACAGTCCTATCCTTGTCCGTAATGTGGACAATAATTGGACATGTTCTATGTTTTTGCAGAACGGACATACGGAAACGGAATGCTCACGGAGTACATTTATTTTTTATTTTTTTTGCGGAACCATTGAAATGAATGGTTGCAAATACGGTCCGCAAAAAAAACAGAAAAATTATATTGTCGTGTGAATGAGCCCTTAAGGGCACCTTCCCGCGTGGCGGATTTTGTTGCAGAAAATGAACAGGGCTTGCAGAAATTCATGTGCTCACCGCCAAAGCCCAGTTAGAGGTATGGAACTGATTGCATTCACGTGTCCGTAAATGTTTTGCGATCCGTAATGCGTTCTGCATTTTGTGGACCGCACATGGCCATCTCTATGGTAGAAATGCCTACTCTTTTCCGCGATTGCGGACAAGAATAGGACATGCTCTATCTTTTTTGCGGAGCCCCGGTACGGAACTACGTCCGCATCTTTTGCGGCCACGTTGAAATGAATGGGTCTGCACCAGTCGGGAGTCTTAATCTGCTACGGGTGAAGGCACCCTGATCCCCTTCATTCTGTATGGCACGTGAAAACCGTATCCAATCCCATGCAGCTCATTCTCAGCTGAAATACTCTGCACTGCTGGTCATCTATGATAAATGGTTGCTCACCCTACACAACTAGTGGACCTTGGTGCTCTTGTGCCAGGACTGACCCACAGTCCCTTGGAGGAAACAGATCAGGTAAGTGTATAGGGTGGAACAGGCACTCAATCACCTGAAACTGCGAAGGAGTATTTATGTAGATGTAATATGGATATAGTGTACACTGAGACAGTATATCGTAGGGAAATATCCATTTATTTATTTAGAACATCCGATTTAAAGGTAGATAAAAATAGCGAATAAAGAGATGTGTGGTGGTCACAAAAAATGGTGATGGAGAATGGTGAAAAAATGGTGATCAGTGAAGAAACGGGGTCCTGGAAAATTAAGATTACTCTTAAAAAGAGTAGTTCATGCAAAAATATATAATAAAATTATTTATATGAAAATGTTCATACGAAAATGGTAATAGTTCATGCAAAAAGGAATTAAAAGATAATATTTTCGAAAATATTCCTATGGCAAAATAGTGCGCTCGAATGAATAAAATTGAAAAAATATTGGATATAAAAAATGAATGAAAATATATTCGAAGGAATATGGATAAACCAACCGGGAGAGGGGAGACGTTTTATCGTATGAACTATTATTTTCGCATGAACATTTTCATATTATTTTCGCATTAACATTTTCTTATGAATACTTTTTAGGATTTTATTATATATTTCTGCATGAACTACTCTTTTTAAGAGTAATCTTAATTTTCCAGGACCCCGTTTCTTCACTGATCACCATTCTCCATCACCATTTTTTGTGACCACCACACATCTTTTTATTCACTATTTTTATCTACCTTTAAAGGGAACCTGTCATGTGGATATTTGATTATAATCTAACTAATTATATACAATCATTAACTACTAAAAAGTGCCTTAGATGTATTCACTTACTGGTGTGACAGATGCTTACCTCATAATATACACACAAAGATGCCGCATGCTAATGAGCTGATTTGAGTCCAGCGTGATGTCATTGAGTCCAGTGTTTTTATAATTCAGAGCTATAGCCACTCCCCTGTCCACCTGCTGCTGATTCATATGGAAAAAAACTGTCATTCAGCAGCAGGTGGGCGGGGAGAGTCAGGAGCTCATGAATATTCAGGACTCATCAGCTGGAGCTTTTTAATACAAGATGTTGGCAGATTGACTGGGTCAATTAAAGAAAGTGACCCAGCATTTTGCTAAGAGAATCAGTCACTTATTTATGTTGCCCTTAGTTAGGACACCATAAAACTGGTGACAGGTTCCCTTTAAATTGGATGTTTAAATAAATAAATGAATATTTCCCTACGATATACTGTCCCAGTGTACACAATATCCATATTACATCTATCTACATAAATACTCCTTCGCAGCTCAGGTGATTGAGTGCCTGTTCCACCCTATACACTTACCTGCTGGTCATCTGTCACTGTTTCACAGTGCCCACCTCACAACACGATGGTGGAAATTTTTGCAAATTTTTACAAATATCTGAATATTTCAGGTGGAATGACCACACTTGGAGGTAAACCCATTGGCCAGTAAGGCACATAGAAGGGGAGGAGGGGGGGTTACTGGGACTTGTAGTGAGTGAAAGGAGCCGTCTTCTAGTGCATCCCATGGGAGTGATCGCTGCGGAGAACACACCCTGAGCTGTCAGTGAATGGCTCCATCCATGTGGAATGCATTTTTACTGTTTGACTTAATACAGATGCTGTACTCTGTCATCTGCTATTTTTACCATCGGGATGACATCCTGCGCAGAATACATTAGCTCCTTGGATCGGTGCCTTCACTTTTCACTTAAGTCATTGTTTTCCGTATCCAGTCAGCGACTTTAGTAAGTGATGCTTCTCCTTCCCTCTGCCCATGGCCCATACATGGGGGCGGCTGGTAGGATGGATCACCATATGGTTGTATAGGGCTAGAAAAAAAAAAACATGGCTGTTTTCTTCCAGAAATGGCGCCACACCTGTCCATGGGTTGCATCTGGTAATGCAGCTTTAGCTTTTTGATAGGACAGAGCTGCTTGACCTATCCTCAGGACAAGTCATCAATATAAAATCGGTGGGGGTCCGATTCCCAGGACCACTGCCGATTAGCTGCAGCAGACGGCCTCTTAGTTGTGTACTAAGCACAGCGCCGTACATTATATAGTGGCCATGATTGGTACTGCAGCTCAATATCATTTACTTAGATCATAATTAGAGATGAGCGCATTTCATGTTTTGAAATTCATTCACGCTTTGTTTGGTGGTAAAAGCAGAATTTCGTTATATGGTCCGTGGTAACGGAATCTATAACGCGATTCTATGACGGAATGCCCTTTAGAGGCATTCCGTTATTCATCCTGTCATCACAAAAGTCTATGGGCTGCAAAACGGATCCCTCCCGTTTCCGTTATGCAGGGGAGTCCTTTCCTGCATAACTGAAACGGGACGGATCCATTATGCAGGTCATAGACTGCCTTTAGAGGCATTCCGTTATAGAATTGCGTTACGGTCCGTGGTAACGGAATCCACAACGCAATTCACCTTTAACCAACAAACGAAGAGTGAACTAATTTCATAACATGAAATTCGCTCCTCTCTAGTCTTAATAATCTTTATTTATATAGCGCCAACATCTTCCGCGGCGCTTTACAATCAGCGGGTTCAAGTACAAAGAGTCGTAAGTAACAAAGCAACAAACAAGTCAACAATTAGAACAAGAGGAATGAGAATCCTGCTCGCAAGAGCTTACAATCTATAGGAAACTGTGGATGTTATGAATTAACCTAATTTTTGGGGTAGTGCATTCCAGAGACAGGAGTGAGAGGTTCGGATTATGGTGGATGTCAGTCGTAAGTCATTGGCTGAATAGAGGGCACGGGTAGGGTGGTAGCAGAGATGTAGGGGGTGCAGAGCTTTGTGGCGGAGGACAAGCAGTTTAAATTGGATTCTATACCAGTACAATGACTGGCAAAGGGCGGGGGCATCAGTGTGGTGACTGGCAAAGGGCGGGGGCATCAGAGCAGAGGTTAGACGGATAGATGAGCCTGGCAGCTGCATTCAGTATCGATTGGAGAGTCTGGTGAGGGGGAGGGCAAGGAGTTACAGTAATCAAGACGGGAATGGATCAGGGCAACAATGAGAGTTTTTGTTTCCACAGTAAGAAAAGGGCAAATTCTAAAGATGTTTTTGAGGTGCAGGTGGCATGAGCGGGCAAGAGATTGAATATAGGGGGATAAAGGAATGATCAGTGTCAAACGTAACACTGAGAGCGGGCAAGCTGCCGAGGCCTGATAGTGGTGCCACACACAGAGGGAGGGAGGTTAGTAGAGGGAAAGATTCAGTTTCAGATAGAGAGAGGACATGATGTAAGAGACAGTGAGCAGTCACTGGTGGACATGATGTAAGAGACAGTGGACAGTCACTGGAGGACATGATGTAAGAGACAGCGGACAGTCACTGGTGGACATGATGTTAGAGACAGTGGACAGTCAGTCACTGGAGGACATGATGTTAGAGACAGTGGACAGACAGTCACTGGAGGACATGATGTAAGAGACAGTGGACAGACAGTCACTGGAGGACACGATGTAAGAGACAGTGGACAGTCAGTCACTGGAGGACACGATGTTAGAGACAGCGGACAGACAGTCACTGCAGGACATGATGTAAGAGACAGTGGACAGACAGTCACTGGTGGACATGATGTAAGAGACAGTGGACAGACAGTCACTGGTGGACATGATGTAAGAGACAGTGGACAGACAGTCACTGGAGGACATGATGTAAGAGACAGTGGACAGTCAGTCACTGGAGGACATGATGTAAGAGACAGTGGACAGACAGTCACTGGAGGACATGATGTAAGAGACAGTGGACAGACAGTCACTGGAGGACACGATGTAAGAGACAGTGGACAGACAGTCACTGGAGGACACGATGTAAGAGACAGTGGACAGTCAGTCACTGGAGGACACGATGTTAGAGACAGCGGACAGACAGTCACTGCAGGACATGATGTAAGAGACAGTGGACAGACAGTCACTGGTGGACATGATGTAAGAGACAGTGGACAGACAGTCACTGGTGGACATGATGTAAGAGACAGTGGACAGACAGTCACTGGAGGACATGATGTAAGAGACAGTGGACAGACAGTCACTGGAGGACATGATGTTAGAGACAGTGGACAGACAGTCACTGGAGGACATGATGTAAGAGACAGTGGACAGACAGTCACTGGAGGACATGATGTAAGAGACAGTGGACAGACAGTCACTGGAGGACATGATGTAAGAGACAGTGGACAGACAGTCACTGGAGGACATGATGTTAGAGACAGTGGACAGACAGTCACTGGTGGACATGATGTTAGAGACAGCGGACAGACAGTCACTGGAGGACATGATGTTAGAGACAGTGGACAGACAGTCACTGGAGGACATGATGTAAGAGACAGCGGACAGACAGTCACTGGAGGACATGATGTTAGAGACAGCGGACAGACAGTCACTGGTGGACATGATGTAAGAGACAGTGAACAGACAGTCACTGGAGGACATGATGTAAGAGACAGTGGACAGACAGTCACTGGAGGACATGATGTAAGAGACAGTGGACAGACAGTCACTGGAGGACATGATGTAAGAGACAGTGGACAGACAGTCACTGGAGGACATGATGTAAGAGACAGTGGACAGACAGTCACTGGAGGACATGATGTAAGAGACAGTGGACAGACAGTCACTGGAGGACATGATGTTAGAGACAGTGGACAGACAGTCACTGGAGGACATGATGTAAGAGACAGTGGACAGACAGTCACTGGAGGACATGATGTAAGAGACAGTGGACAGACAGTCACTGGAGGACATGATGTTAGAGACAGCGGACAGACAGTCACTGGAGGACATGATGTTAGAGACAGCGGACAGACAGTCACTGGAGGACATGATGTAAGAGACAGTGGACAGACAGTCACTGGAGGACATGATGTAAGAGACAGTGGACAGACAGTCACTGGAGGACATGATGTAAGAGACAGTGGACAGTCACTGGAGGACATGATGTAAGAGACAGTGGACAGACAGTCACTGGAGGACATGATGTAAGAGACAGTGGACAGTCACTGGTGGACTGTTGTACAGCAGGAGTGATATAATGGGAAGAAGTATATATGTGGATGTCATCGGCATACAGATGGTACTGGAGAACAATCCTGCTGATAGTCTGTCTGATAGGGGCTGTACAGAGAGACAAGAGGAGAGGACCAAGGACTGAACCGTGAGGAACCCCAACAGCAGGAGGAAGAAGAGGGGAAGAACCTGCGAATGTTACACAGAAGGAGCGGCCAAAGAGATAGGAAGAAAACCAAGACAGAGCCGCGTCCATATGGCCGATGGATTGGAACATGGTGAGTAGAAGATGGTGGTCTACAGTGTAAAATGCAGCAGAGAGATTGAGGAGAATTACTAAACCTTTGCATTTAGCTGTCAGAACTGCGGTTGAGTGGAAAAAGACTGTGTGACTGCTGGACGTGACGTCACAGACCAAGGAAGAGCCGCAGTGATATCTGAGCTTCATGGCCCTTGTGCTGGGAGTTGGACCTCCACTGAAAACTCCTTCAAAGGGGTGAGGGGTCATCATGTAAACTGAGACATCACATAACCACGGCAGTTAATTATGGCAGGGCCTAAAGGACACATCCGGACAAAAACCTTTGCATGCAACTGTTTTTCGTCTGTCCAACAGCCGACGTTTGTGCTGGATGCCGCAGATGTGAATCCGGCCTTTCCAGGAGGAAAGCAGAAACACTTTATTGGTGCTACTTACTTAAAAAGCACCCCCCAAAATCACAAAGCACAGTATATAATAAATCCCCAAAAATATTTTATTTAATACATATAAGGCTACTTTCACACTGGCGTTTTGGCTTTCCGTTTCCGAGATCCGTTCAGGGCTCTCACAAGCGGTCCAGAACTGATCAGTTTTGCCCTAATGCATTCTGAATGGAAAAGGATCCGCTCAGAATGCCTCCGATCAGTCTCCATTCCGCTCTGGAAGCGGACACCAAAACGGATCCGTCCCCCATTGACTTTCAATGGTCTTCAAGACGGATCCGTTGTGGCTATAGAAGACATAATACAACCGGATCCGTTCATGATGGATGCATGCGGTTCTATTTTTGTAATGGAATCGTTTTTGCAGATCCATGACGGATCCGCAAAAAATGCTAGTGTGAAAGTCGCCTAAGACAATACGTAAATAAGAAATGGTGGTGGCATGTATACACAGGAAAGACAAAGAACCACAAACAATGGGTCACATATCAACCATACAGACTCCGTGATATTCATAACAATCCTTATTACACTTGAAATAGAATATCCGTTACCACGGAGTCTGTATGGTTGATATGTGACCCATTGTTTGTGGTTCTTTGTCTTTCCTGTGTATACATGCCACCACTATTTCTTATTTATGTATTGTCTTATATGTATTAAATAAAATATTTTTGGGATTTATCATATGCTGTGATTTGGTGTGGTTGAACTCTTTTTCGGGCACGGCCTTGATATTTGGTTGAGCTTTCTCTATTCGGTGTTATTTGAAAAGCACCCATAACAGGGCAGACGACCTCTTATTTAGCCTCAAGCCTGGATCTTGAGACGTGGCGCTCCTGGTAAGTCACTGTGAAGATCTCGGTCTTTTTATAACACACTAAATTTTTGTCAGCTGAATCAATTACTATTGAAAGGCTCGATATCGCCGCGGGCGCCGTCGTTCTGCCGCCAAGTCTCTGTGGACAACGAAGCCTTTTCATGTCTTGTGATATCATGAGCTCAGGGAGGCGTTCTAATTAAATCTGTCAAAAGCATTAAAAAATAAAAAAAAATGTGTAAATAAAATTTCTCTGGTTTATATAGCACCAACATACTCTTCAGCATTGTACAAATATCAATATTCACATCAGTCCCTGTGCTGCTGTCTAAGGCTCCATTCACACGTCCGTGCTGTGTTGCGGATCCGCAACACACCCGCCCGGCACCCCTGTAGAAATGCCTATTCTTGTCTGCAGCTGCGGACAAGAATAGGACATGCTCTATCTTTTTGCGGAGCTGCGGACCCAAAGATCGGGGGCCGCGCTCCGCAAATGCGGACAGCACACTGTGTGCGGTCCGCATCCATTCCGTCCCCATAGAGAATGAATGGGTCCGCACCCGTTCCGCAAAATTGCGGAACGGATGCAGACCCATTTTGCGGACGTGTGAATGGAGCCTAAAGGGTCCATTCACGTGATAGTATCCGTTTTGCAGATATGCAAAATAATGCTAGCCGTGCGCACCCTGCATCGCACTCCCCTTCAGTGGGTCCGCGATTTGCATGTTGCGGCCAAAAATAGGACATGTCCTACCTTTTTCAGAGCGGCCACATGGATGCAGAAGCTCTTCCGTGCGCTCCCGGGTCTTTGCGGCTGTGCCACAAAAGATAGCACATGTCCTATCTGGCTGCAACATGTGTATCGCGGACCTATCGAAGTCCGTGGGTCTGCACCGTGATGTGGTGTCGATTGTCCATATTTCGCGGATCCACGGTTTGCGTTCCACAAAACGGACACTGTCATGTGAATGGACTCTTAGAGTACGACCAGACGGCACGGTCTCATAACACCGTGGTTGTACGTGCCACAGCTGCCTGTTCAGTAGGTCTGTACTGTTAATAGACGCACATCACCTTCAATACCACGCGGCCATTAACAATACAGACCCATTGAACAGCGGTGTCTCGTTAGTTTAATTAGAGGCAGCTATGGACCGTATGACTGCAGCATGGCCGCTCTGTGTGGCCATACCCGAATCCTCTCATATAAAGACCAATAAAACCATCAGGATGTTTTTGGAGTGTGGGAGGACACTGGAAAACCCGAAGCAAACTCGCTAGACATGGGAAGAACGTATGTGTTTCCTTGGTCGGAGTCTATCCTAGGACTGCAAGGCAACGGTGCAGCTAACCACGGGCGGACTGGCCATAAACCCTACAGGCTAATTTCCTGGAGGGCCGTCTGAGCCCTCCTCACGGCCATCGGCAGCGAACATAACGATTAATGCTGCTAAGGCGGTATTATGTGCCGCACTGTGGTATTTGGTTCTGCTGGGGCGGTATTATGTGCCTCACTGTGGTATTTGGTTCTGCTGAGGCGGTATTATGTGCCTCACTGTGGTATTTGGTTCTGCTGGGGCGGTATTATGTGCCTCACTGTGGTATTTGGTTCTGCTGGGGCGGTATTATGTGCCTCACTGTGGTATTTGGTTCTGCTGGGGCGGTATTATGTGCCTCACTGTGGTATTTGGTTCTGCTGGGGCGGTATTATGTGCCGCACTGTGGTATTTGGTTCTGCTGGGGCGGTATTATGTGCCGCACTGTGGTATTTGGTTCTGCTGGGGCGGTATTATGTGCCTCACTGTGGTATTTGGTTCTGCTGGGGCGGTATTATGTGCCTCACTGTGGTATTTGGTTCTGCTGGGGCGGTATTATGTGCCTCACTGTGGTATTTGGTTCTGCTGGGGCGGTATTATGTGCCTCACTGTGGTATTTGCTTCTGCTGGGGCGGTATTATGTGCTGCACTACGATATTGCTGTTGTCCCTACGTATTTTGGTTGCCCTGCCTTCTGTCAATGTAAACCTGCCTACAACATGGGGCCACTTCTAGGTTTATCTTCAGGGACACTAAGCTCCTAGTCCGCCCCTTGTGCTAACCAAAATTAACATGTGGAATGTAGCAGAGCTGGGTTTGTCGCAACTCATGGTCCTGTGCACGTATGCAACCATATTACCACTGAAATACCGATTCCATACCGGTGCCTGAGGCCTAAACTCTACTTCCGTATGGATGATACAAAGGTTTTTCTGTCCAATTCCATATAAAAATGTGTCACTGATTAGGGGGGTCCTGTGTGAATGTAGTAGTGCAGACCATGCATATGAGCCTAAACCTTAATGGTTCAGCTCTGCTACATCTGTACTTCTTTTTGCCAAATAGGTGTCAAAACTATCAAAAGCCCCAGATTTATGAAATCTGCCTTTGTTGCCCATTGCAACCAATCACAGTGCAGCTTTCATTTTACAGGAGCAGAATATAAAATGAAAGCTGTGCTTGGTTGTTATGGACAACACATTTTCTTTCAGACCGTTTCATCATTTTCCCCCATATGTCATTTGCTGCACATTGCAGTTTTGTCACCTATTGATTTGTAAATAAAGCTAGCCTTGTTGCCCTCAGCAACCAATCACAGCGCAGCTTTAATTTTTCCAGGGTGGCAAAAAACATGAAAGCTGAGCGGTGATTGGTTGCTATGGTCAGCAAGGCCAGCTTTCCTGTTAGACAGATTATAGGGTTACAATAGTTGAGCAGAAGCCGCGGCCAACAATTTTTTGAAACGCAGTATGAGGGACATGATCACACCGATAAACAATGTGGAATCAGGTCATTTTCAGAATCTTCATTTAATGGAAATTTCGGACCTCCTTAATTCGCCTGTTTATCTTTTCCAGTCATTTTTCCATTGAACACATTTGCATCCTCTGACAATTCCGGCTTGTGATTCAGCTCTGCTGCCTACACACGGGGAAGACAGCTGGAACTGGAGAAATTCCACTGAGCCACCATTAAAGGGGTGGTTCTCCTTCAAGGGGCCTTTCGGACAGATCTCTCATGGGGCCGGACCTGCAGAGGGAAGCATGCTTAGCGGCTGCTGGGTTTCCGGCTCCTCTGGTCCCCTGCTGCCGTGGTCTCACTCGTCAACATCTGGTTTGATAGGGGTTACTTGTGGAGCCGCAACAGAGACGTGTACCCAATGGGTCATGTGACCACTGCAGCCAGACAGTGGTGGCAGTGGCAGACGTCACCCCCTTGTAGGGATGTTCTAGTTCTAAAAAGTTATCCTCTATCCACGGAATAGGGGATAACTATCAGATCCCTACCACTGGGACCCCCACCAATCACATACTTCATGGAGCCCCCTGACACAAATGGAGCGGCTGGTCGAAAAAAGCACGCTGACACTCCATTCATTTCTAGAAGAGCTCCGGAGATAACGGAGTACAGGGGATAAGGGGTAACCGGAATAGATGTTGACAAGAGGGACCAGAGTGGGGGAGTGGGAAGGGGACGACGACGACGACGACCGCAGGACCCAGAGGCAGGGAGAAGGTCCGGCCAAATGACCTCAAAAGTGAACCACCCCTTTAATGGGATCTAACAGATTCTGGATTTTCAGTTATTAAGAATTAAAGGAATCTCACTTTATTAAAGGAGTATTCCCATCTTATAAAGTGATGGCATATCGCCAGGATACCATACCACTTTTTAGGACTGATGGTGGTCCGACCTCTAGGACCCCAGCAGAATGAAGTTTTTCATTGTTTTGCAGCTGGACCTATTCTTATAAATGTTGCCGTGCCCTAGTTCCCCTGCACAGGCCCCTTCATTGTCAGAAGTCGGACCACCAAGATATACACTTTCTATCTAATGTCTGGAGAGAGTTCCGCTTCTCAGCATTTCACACTGGTGGTCTGCATCTAACGGGGAGTATACAGTGCACGTGTGAACACTACATCTCCCACCATGCATGACCACAGAGCTTGCTCCTTGCCTACTCATAAAGGGGTTCTCCCAAATGTCCTATCATTAGAATAGAACGGAACGACTTTCAGGTCCCTTGCCAGTCAGCTCGTTGAAGGGACTGCATCTCTTTCATGGATCATCTAGTCACAGTAGGACAGGCCGGTGTCCCTGAAGGGTCTGAGAGTTCGGACCACCACTGATCAAAGCGTAGGCCATGAATGTTGAAGTCCAGGAGGAGCCCTATAACCTGTGAGGAGTTAGCTCAGCTGAATGTAATGACATATTTCACTTAGCGATCAGCTGCTTCATTCTGGAGAAAAACTACTTTAAATCCATAGGCAAATGAGCAGTTAAGTGCACTGAGGGTGGACCCAAGCTGCTCTGTGCACCCTTGCTCCTCCTGCTTCCTCTGACAGCCCCTCCCTCTCCTTTTGATTGGCTGTGTCAGATTCCTGCATAGTCCTCTCGCCTGGCCCTGCTGAAAGAGGAAGCAGAAGAAGCAATTGTGCACAAACTGGCTTGGGTCTGCCCTCATTGCACTTAGAGCTGAGCCTATATAATGTATGCATGGTCCAGGGCCTGTGGAAGAACAGCATCTCCCATAATGCATTACTGCGAAGCAAATCTGTACAGGCACTGAACCAATATGGCTGCCTCCACAGCTTTTCGTTGAGCGTCCCTTGAAGAGCCGCTTTCTCTACCCGGTTGGTTACCTCGTCTTAGTCCTTTAATAGCATTTACTTTGTGTGGTGGCAATTGGTAGACAATCATAAACCTTCTGAAAACAATAGCTGGATAATCCTCATCAACACAAAATGTGAAGGAACCGGTTCCACGACCTGACTCATATCCTACCCATCAATTTCACTTAAATAATCCTCAGGTCGAGTCATGTTACGTTGATACCATCTCTATGTATCCATGGTGAAGACTTCATTAAATATGGATTTTTAAAGAAGATAACCCGTAGTAACCCCACAGCTCAGGGAAAGGCTTGTTCTGGGTAAGACGGTGCCAATTACACAGAGATAGAGGGTTGGTGCCCGCAGGTCGATCCAGCCATGATTGACCCAAGAACTGGTGGCTAATGGAGCATCACGGGCTGGGCAGCAGCTACACAACTGCATAGTGTGACCTAAGACACGACTGGACAGACTCCACTACATGACTCCCCAAATATCATATGCAAATGAACGAGCCTAAGGCCTCTCGACCAACCGGTTGCACCGAAACCTTGTGTATTATGGACTCTGCCAATAATGAATGAGTAAGTGGGTAGAGCAATTAAGGGCTAAACATTTGCACACCAAAATTTGTGGTTCCCACCACAAAGTCAGGGGTCAACGGTTATCATTAATGGGGCCATGAGTACGTATGTTCTCCATATAGGTTTCTATAAAAAAAAAAATCAAAGCATATACTAGGATGCATTAGCATCTTATACATATGGTTTACCACTGGCAGGTGGACCATTGATATCTGGTGCTAATGGCGCCTGTCAAGAGATGGGATGTATTAGGCAGCAAGTGAACAGTCAGTTCTTGAAGTTGTTGGGGTTGAAAGCAGGAAAAAATGGACAAGCGTAAGGATCTGAGAGACTTTGATGACAGGCAAATTGCTTAGGCAAGATCATTGAGTCAGAGCATCTCCAAAACGGCCAGTCTTGTGAGGTTTGAACCTACCAAAGACGATCAAGAAGGGACAAGTGGTGGCAAAGTCATGGGTGTCTAAGGCTCATGGAGAGTGAAGGTGAGCCCATCTAAGAACTGCAAACTGCCTGAAACGTTCCGATGCCTTTGACGGTCAGGACTCTTGGTGGTGTGAGGCAGCCTACAGAGTCTCATAATATAAGGGTACATTCACACGACCCTATAATTTGATCCGCATCCGTTCCTCATTTTGCGGAATAGATGCGGATCCTTTCATTTCTATGGGTGAATAAAATGTGCGGACAACGTTCAGTATGTTGTCCGCATCCGTGTTTCCGCATTTCTAGTCCGCAAAAATATGAAACTTGCCCTACTATTGTCCGCACAGATCGTTCCGCAGCCCTATTCAAGTCAATGGATCCGCACATTTTTGCGGATCCGTTTCCTTATTTTTGAAGGCATAAATAATTATTTTTTTTTCCTTCCATTTTTTTTGCGGACCGTAAAAAACTGAAGAAATATGGAACACAAACGGAAGTCATTTTTTGCAAAATGCGGACACACTGTTCCGTTAGTTGCGGACTGCAAAACGGAAAGGATTCACCGTCGTGTGAATGTCCCCTTATACAGAGATTATTATTATAACTGATCTGCACTACAAGGAATATTCCGCCTATAGATTTCAGCCTTACTCTTTTACACACACCCCATCGCCAGCAGCTCTTCGACCTCCCCCCAAATCCTTTATTAAACCCATATCTAGCAGCAGTGAAGCAGACAGCTGTGGTCAGAGGAGGAAACCCCTGAGAGTCTCGGCCCGCATATGTTCCAGCTCACGACGACTCATCTCATGGCTGTGGAGTTTCGCTTCCTTGGATACAGTTTCCAGTTTTTAAACATTTCTTTGTTATGTGGTTTTAAATCATAGCGCGGTGGGATCCACTGTGTACAGTAAGACTCTCTGAGGAACAATACGGATCTGTCCTCCTCCTGCAGGCTGATTACCTAATAATCCCTGCATTCCATCAGCCTTATAATATGGCATGCCTCCCGGTGGGGATAGTCTGCAGGCGTTCACAGCCCTCAAGCACATCCCATCCCTTTTATACTGCTGCTCACTGAGCAACATCTAAAAAATACATCCGCCATACAGTAACTCCCCACTAAGAATCCCGTGAATTCCACTAGGTGTGTATTCGTCTTACGGCGTGGTCATAGTCTATGGGGTTTCATCTTACCCAAATCAACAAATGGCATTCAGATTAGTCAGCAAAGGCAGACAGAGCTGGAGTGTTAGCTTTTGGGACTAGTGTTTGTGTCTCTGGTCCATTGCACAAAGCATAGACAGATTTGTCTGGTGCCAAATAGGCAAGGGTCTCTGTGGAGGTTTTAGGGTTTGTATCTTGGAGGGCAAAACTGCCTATCCTCCTTAGATCATCATAGGGGTCTGGGTCCTGCAGCTAAACTTTTCATCATAAGGATCTGTGTGGACATATAGGATGGGACCGCATAGGTAACAATGGCTCTGACTCATAACCTAGCAGCCTAGATTATGTGAACCTCTGGCTCATCAACTAGTGGTCCAGGTCAATAGCTGGATAACTGGCTAAACTAGATATGTATAGGGTCTATGTGGACATCATAGGGGTTCGGACTTAGATCACCATTAAAATGCAACACCTGTATAGTTGTCTGCCCCCTGCTTCTGAGTGAAATGCATCTAGCTGTGTAGCTGAAACTGAATGATATGGCTAAAAAAGACATCATGGGAGCCCAAAGTATACTTGCTCCTTCACAGTTTTAATTTTACAAAGAATCACAGCCATTAAGCAAACTTTTTTTTTTTAAACTGAGGTATGTTTTAAGTTGGGCCAGCTATTAATTCCCTTCATAATTACTAGCAGGAGTAGAACCGGACTAGAAATGGAGATCAATGAACGTAAAGGCGCTCGAAAAGTACGGGAAGGGTAACAAGGAGAGATGGGGGATACAGAAGCATGGTCAAGGTTACAGGATTAGGCAGGTTTTTTGATACCAGGGAGTAAACATAGTTAGTGGAGCCAAAGGTCAGGTAATGGAGATCAGACAGGCGGAACCGGTTATAGGGTACCAATGAGAGTAGTTAGAGAAAGCTCCAGTAACGGTAGTAAGGAGAAGACGGGTATGTGGTACAGGAAGGACTCCAATACAATAATCAGCTAAAAAAAAAAACATTTGTGACACATTTGCAAAGTTGCTGTGTAGTTGTGGCCAGAGGACTGATGGGCTGGTCCTGAGGCGGGAAGTGTGGGTGCTATTCAGTGGCAAATAGTAGGTGCAGAGGAAGTGGGTGCTGCAAAAGCAGAAGGGAAGGTTAACAAAACAACAAAGTTTAGCTGACAGCATAGCATTGGCTGTAAGACCTGTTGTAGTTGTGGAGGTATCATGTAGAGCTTCCCTGTTTTCATAGCCCTCATCAATGTGATGATTTATGTCATGCACAGTCCTACCGCCACCTCCTTTTACTCCCCTTTGCTGATGTTGCCACACAGACCACCATGGAATCTGGCCAATAGACTGCCAACCCCCACAGTATCTTCCCAGGCTGTGGCCTTATCTGTGTTCAGCTTGTCACCCATGGGCACATACCCAACAAGAAGTGGCGAGGTGGGAAGGACATCTCCTTTTATAAAGTAGCCTCCATGAGGAGCCTGATGTCCTTATGCCTATATGAACGCACACTCCACATATAACATTTACCTTTGTACTACATTATTTTTTTGATGGACTGCACCCAGTCTTCTTACCTCCTCATTAGTTGTATTAGTACTGTACAGTAATTAATAAGTACACCTAATTCATAATTTATGACAGTAATACATATGTACGTCTCCGAGGTAGATTCCACCCATGCTAAAAATGTCAACATCTCCCTCCCAAGCCTCCTAGGGATCAGCTGCGATCTGTGATCAGGCTACAAACAGATGACTGGTGTCGGATAGGGTAGATCCCAGTACGTTGTATTGTACATGAAAGTAGTGATGAGCGGCATGGGCAATATTCGAATTCGCAATATTTAGCGATTTTTTTGGCGAATATTTGCCATAAATTCACGAATTTATGATCTCCAGTCATTATTCTCTTGATTGTGAAAATCGCGATACGAAAATTCGCAATCAACACTACTCCGAAAGTCAAAGATATTGCAGCCTTCTCATTGGCCCACAAGCAAGAAGCAGTGAGGGATCATGGGTACTGATGAAAAAAATTCTAGAATATTCGCGATTACGAATATATAGCCCTATATTCTGGATATTCGAGATTTTTCAAAGTGCCAATATTCACAATACAAATTCGTGATCAACACTACTTGAAAGCTGCCTTTAAAATTCTGCGACTTGCTATGCGAACCAATCAACAAGCTTCCAAGATGCGAAATACCAGAGCAAGATCTGTGCAGTCCTTGGCTCTTTGAGGCTTGCAGAATTGTGAGCGCAGCTCTGGAGTACAGAATCAGTACAAGATAAGTATCACAATTCCCACTCTGAATTAATAGAAAAGAATCCCTCAGTCAGGACCAACATTACTTAGCTGAAGCGAAGATGAGCTATGAAGAGCGTCTCTTTTTGGAGGACCACATTGATTTCAAAGAGCACCTGTGGTGGTGCTGCAGGAGAACTGAGCTCTCGCTGGTTCCTCCACAGATAGCTAATGGCTGAGGGTGCCTACAGTGGGACAGACTGTGAAGAGCTTACATGTGGGGGACTTCTATTGGGGATGTCCAAAGTGAACGACTCCTCTAAATGTCTCAGCGCTTAATGTTCTGGTAATGAGAAATATCAGACTATCTTTACAAGATCATCATTTGGAGTTACAGAGCGTAGATGTTTGCTGTAATTATCCATCTGACATTTCTCTGTATTGAACAAAGTCATTGATCACATCAGTAAGGTCACCAAGGCAAAAATTAATCAGGGCAGATACGAAAACAATCCGTTATTACTAGATGTGTCGCCCGCGATGCTTGACTAATTAGCCACATTCTCTACCCTCTCCGCAGGAGACTATTGACATCACCCCAGCTTGGATCTGTGATAATGTCATAGAAATTATGGAGAGAAACATGACACACTTTGACCATACTGAGGCTGCCATAATACATATGCTTTTTCGATGTTGATACCATACCCCTCCCCAAGTAGGACATATGAACAGGGGTCATATACACTGCACAGTCCATTTAATGTTTGATTGGTGAGTGTACAAACTCTGGTTTTCCTAAGTATTTTGAGAATGGTGGATCAACTGCTGAAACCTACACCGGTCATGAGAATGGTGGATCAGCTGCTGAAGATGACACCAATCATTACAATGATGGACCAATAGCTGCAACCCACACCAATCATTAGAATGATGGACCAATAGCTGCAACCCACACCAATTATATGAATGGTGGACCAACTGCTGGGATGCACACCAATTATAAGAATGGTGGACCAACTGCTGGGACTGACACTGATCATGAGAATGGTGGACCAATGGTTGAAACCTACACCAATCATGAGAATGGTGGACCAAAGCCTGAGACCTACACCAATCGTGAGAATGGTTGACCAACTACTGAGACCTATGTCAATTATGAGAATGGTCGACCAACTGCTGGGACCCACACTGTTCATGAGAATGGTTGACCAACTGCTGGGACCCGTACCAATTATAGGAATGGTGATGAACTGCTAAGACCTACACCAGTCATGAGAATGATGGATCAACAGCTGGGACCCACACCAATTATAAGAATGGTGGACCAACTGGTGGGAATAACAGAGATCATGAGAATGGTGGACCAACAGTTGGGTCACACACTGATCATAAGAATGGTGGACCAATGGCTAAGAACTACACCAATCATGAGAATGGTTGACCAACTGCTCGGACTGACACCAATCATTAGAATGATGGACCAGCAGCTGGGACCCACATTGATCATAAGAATGGTGGACCAACTGTTAGGACTGACAACGATAGTGAACAGTGAACCAATAGTTGGGTCACATATCGATCATGAGAATGGTGGACCAATGGCTGGGACCTACACTGATCTTGAAAATGGGGACCTAACCACAGGTCAATGATTTTGAGAATAGTTGACAGACTGCTAGAACCCTGAACCGATTGAGAGAGTGAGTGCCCAACCACTGGGACCAACGATCTTTAAAATTGGAGCCAACAACTGGCATCTCTACCAATCACAAGAACTGGACCTAATCCACTCGGATCCTCCCTGATTACAAGAAAGTGGGTTCAACCCATGGAGCTTCTGCTGACCAGTCAGTCATGACAATGTCAATCTATTCCCTTAGTACCCACTACAGTCATGAAACTGAATGTCTTGTTCCTTCATTGGTGTAACTGGAATGAGGAAGAGAGGAGGGAAGGCCAAGTTGCCCACACATATGGAGGTATGCCTTGTCATAGTCACTGATTCAATAACTATAATGAGGAGGACAACTCTTAGTTTTTCATGGTTGTAAAGGTACAGAACCTCTGTGATTGTTGAGGTTTCAGCCTTTTGACCACCACCCAAAGCACTGGATTATTCTACAGAAGTATCTTCTAAGATGTAATCCTAATGGATCAGCCTTATTCAGATTCGCTGCAGAACTGACACCATCTCAGAACCACCTCACTATTGGACGTTTTACACACTGATATCCTATCATGCAGCTTGAGGTCATCCATAGGGACATATTATATTAACAGTGGCTCCCTCCTCACCTTCAGGATGCATCATCAACATACTGCATTCTTATATAAACCCTCTAAATGACACACATAGGCTTGACCCGCTATAGTAGGAGGGGGATTGAAAAGAACAGTAATATACAAAATACATTGAAAACAATCTCATCAATACCAAGGAAGAAAAATTGTGGCCTCAATGAAAGGGAGCTATTGACAGAATATTGCAGTGTCTTGGAGACCCTCGCTGCACGGCAACTCCCATCATTTAAAGAGGAGCTGTGAGCTCTGTGTTGTGTCGTTCCTGTTGATCAAAGGCTGTTACTCTAAGAATGGTAACAAGCAATTGGTAAGTTTTTCATTCATTGCCAGGAGGAATAACAGAGAAAAGAAGAACATAAACAGAATAGTTTTGAGAAGCTAGGTGTTTTTGCGTTGTTGATTTAATTTTTACCTTCCATTGTGATTCAGAAATAATGCAGAGAAGAGGATGTGTGAAACCACATTTCTGCGGGAACACAGTCAACAAAATTTTGATATGGTGGTACAGAGCATGGCTGTGGGGTTTACGGTCCCTGAGAGATACTGCTGGGTGAGAGTTTCAGGGTTGGCCACTATTAGACCACGCCATGGCAGGATCTCCGAAAAGTAGAAAGGGGTAGGTTGTTGAAAGTTACCCTGTGACCGGAAATAAGGCCTACACTGGCTGTCTTTACTGCTGGGGCTAACCGACTCTAGGGATTTAATATCCAGAATGGTGGTGACCAGGATCATCCTCCCACAGAGAGTCTCCACACACCTTTCCTCTGGACACAGCCCTGGCTGCTGCCTTGAATGTGTGTGAAAAACCCAAACACCAGGAGCAAGACGACCAACGGACCCAGCTGTGGCTTCAGGAAAGCTCAGAGTCTGAGGCCTAGTGTCCACTCTACACAGTCTAGGAAAACACAAGGAATGAGCTCTGCTGATTAGGAATGGGAGTCGTGACAGCCCATGGATTGGGCCACACAGAGCTTCCATTATGACGGACACTCAGCAGCATGTAAAGGTCGGTGCTACTTTAGTGCATGAACCAGGCTGTAGCCTTCAGGAAACCTGGAGACTAAGGCCTATTTTCTGGTCTGTCTATTCAAAGAAAGCCCAAGGGATTTGAAATGGTACTACTATAGTATGCGTCTGAGATTGCTGCAGTTGTGGTCTCTAGGACCTCACACTATAGGAGCACTGAGTTTTGGTATATGAATGGATTTGCATTTAAGACCATATTATAGGTGCTGGTATCCTCAATGTGATTGACAGCCTTTTGGGGGAACTTCACCAACCTCACAGCAGATTTTGCAAGTTTTCTTTTGTTTGTGTCTATGGACATCCTCAATTATCAGAATACCAGCATGTCTGCAAAGCACTCAACAGAGGTGCAAATAGCACCTTATTATGCACCTGAAAGGCAAAAATACATGTTATGATGTGCATAGGATAGACCAACATAAGTGTCCCGCGATCCCATACAGCAGGAAGAAGAGAATTCACTTGAATGGGACTGAGCTGCAGTACCAGGCATTGCCACTACTGAATGTATGGCACTGTCTGTATAAATATGGATGCATGGGACCCCAAGGGTGAAACCCCCCACAAGAGATAGCAAGGTTGCTCCCTTGCCAGCCCAGCAGATTGATACCTAATAGGACTGACATGTAGGATTGGTCATTTCCATGCCTTTGGCTGAAAGGTGTGTAGAGTTGTTCTGGACCCCCATATAAAAAACAAAAGCCAACAAAGAGTGGTGGACCAAGTGATGTCACCAACCACCAGATGTCAATGACTAGACCGCAGCACAGTCCATGGAGAGTATTGCAGGCTTTTCCCATCAGGGCTGGACTTAAGGGTTCCCACAGTGCTCATCAGCTGCTCCAAAGATGACCTCACTGGTGAGTGATGTCATCAGGTGGTGCCCACCCACTCCCTAAGAAAGTCTCTGCTGATGTCACACAGTGGGGAATGTTTCAGACTACTGCTTCTCCCAACAGAGCCGACCTTAGGAGCACCAAAGATGACCTCAGACCAACACTGGTCAGTGATGTCATCAGGTGGGGCCGGCCCACTCCATAAGAAAGTCTCCGCTGATGTGACACAGTGCTGGGGGAGTGTTGTAGACTACTATTTCCCATCGGAGCAGCTGACACCAGGGGTGCCCACAGGGCTCATCAGCTGCACCAAAAATGACCGCAGCCCAACACTGGTGCGTGATGTCAACAGGTGCTGCCGACCTACTCCATAAGAAAGTCTCTGCTGATGTCACACAGTGGGGAGTGTTTCAGACTACTGCTTCTCCCAACAGAGCCGACCTTAGGAATCCTAAAAGGATATGTGGCACAGGTCTCCATCGAATATGAGGATGACCCTGACCCTTGCCATGTAGGAAACCAGCAGTCATGTCAACCGCCATCCCCATGCCTACGGCAGTGATGACACTCTTGACATTTTCCTGAAATCCTTTAGAAGTAGGAAAGGATGAATTAAGGTACAGGCCCACATATACATGGAGACCTCACGGATACCTGACAAAGCAGTAGCAGGGAGCTCAGTAAGTTTTTCCGTCTCCTCACTTACACAATTTGTGACTACTTCTCTCTAAACCAGCAATTACATTGAAGCTTCCCTCTCGTCCATGTAATTATGGAGCCGTCCCTGTGATGGAGCAGACACTCCCATTGTACAGCTGTCAGATTTCTGCTGAAATTATTACATTCTACATAATTATAGATCTGCTGGAGATATGAAATTAAACCCGTCTTAGTGTCCAACATCGCAAACTGCCAATAGAACAAACATGCAGAGAATAACACAATGTTTCAGTGTGACTTCCAGCACAGAACTTTAACTCTTGGCTCTCGGATATTTTGCATTATTTTTGGAGGAATTTAGGCCCTGGTCATGCACAGCCAGCCTGCAACATTGTATCTATAACAGAGCCAGCCTGCAACATTATATCTATAACAGAGCCAGCCTGCAACATTGTATCTATAACAGAGCCAGCCTGCAACATTATATCTATAACAGAGCCAGCCCGCAACACTGTATCTATAACAGAGCCAGCCCGCAACACTATCTATAACAGAGCCAGCCCGCAACACTATCTATAACAGAGCCAGCCCGCAACACTGTATCTATAACAGAGCCAGCCCGCAACACTGTATCTATAACAGAGCCAGCCCGCAACACTGTATCTATAACAGAGCCAGCCTGCAACATTGTATCTATAACAGAGCCAGCCTGCAATATTATATCTATAACAGAGCCAGCCCGCAACACTGTATCTATAACAGAGCCAGCCAACACTGTATCTATAGCAGAGCCAGCCAACAACACTGTATCTATAGCAGAGCCAGCCTGCAACACTGTATCTATAACAGCCAGCCTGAAAAATTGTATTGATAACAGAATTAACCTGCAACATTGTGTCCATAACAGAGCCAGCCTGCAACATTGTATTTATAACAGAGCCAGCCCGAAACACTGTATCTATAACAGAGCCAGCCTGCAACATTGTATCTATAACAGAAACAGCCTGCAACATTGTATTTATAAGGGTGCTAATATCCCTCATTACTTAGATTATTTCACCTGTTGTCCTTCGAGATAACAGGAATAGCTATAGGATGATAAAATATATTTTTCTCTCTTGGATAACCATATAGTTGCTATATTCCTATAGGATTGTGATTGTTCAGTAGAGAAGATGCTTCATGGGGATTAATCCACTGATGCTTTTGGTGATAAAATATGAGCTCTATGTAATACAGTGAAATTCCCCTTATGTTTTCTCCAGACTTGTATATACTGTATTCTTATTATGTCTGATAATCCAGGAAATCTGATAATCTGGCACCAAACAGGTCCCATTGATGCCAGATTAAAGGATTTGTGTGTATGTGTTCTTCGTTACAACCCCATTCTCTACCACTAGAGACATGTAGTCTGCAGCACTCATTCATTATCCTTTATTTCGGACTGAATAGAATCGGTGTCAGTATTAATAATAGGATTTGTGCTGCTTTACTGCATACGGTGCAATAAAAAATAAGACACTGGATATTATACGGGTGAGCAATGCTTGGGTCAGATGGTGGCTGCACACGTCAACATAACCAAACCTTGCCCAAGTAGGATGTGTAATGTACAAGTCGTTCACTTGTGTTTTGCAATATCGCTGTATTTCCAGCTCAAAATGATTTAAAGAAGGAAGCATTTGAAGCGCTACTCCTGCCTTAGGTGTCTACATAGAAATGCCAATGAAGCCATTTGGCGTGAAAACAATCTCTCCTGACATGTCTGCTGTAGTAAATACTCGTATTTCCAATGAAATAACAATTCTGGAGCATCTTTTCTTGGATTTCTGTGATATGCTAATCTTCTGGTATTCCTACTGGAACTGTAAGAATAAATTGACAACTGGGTGTTATCATAACCCTTACCAATAGGATGTGCCTGACCACAGACGGCCATGGTCAGTTCTGATTGGACAGTATCGGGCGGTGTAGGGATACCCCCTGTTGACAAGTGGAATGGTTTCCTCCAGTTGTCAATTAAATGAATAAAGGGGTTCTTGGGGCTTTTAATATTGATGAACTATCCTCAGGATAGGTCATCAATATCAGATCGGCGGGGGGTCCGACACCTGTATGAAGGGAAGGTGAGCGTGCCGTCTCCTGTCTCTCTTCCTCTTTGCTGCTGCTATGTCTTTGGCATAACAGGAAGAGAGAAGGGAGACGGCACGTGCACACTGCGCGTGGGGACACCCTAAAACATTTAATGTGAAAATGGCTTAATGTGCCTAAACCTCAATCAATTGCCTTGAAACGTTGCACAACCTAAGTTCCCAGCTTCCCAAACCTATCCTGGAAGTTTCATGGATTTTGGTTACCCACAAGGCAAATGAGTGACATTAAAGGGGTATTCCCTTGCTTAGACAATGGGGGCATATCGCTAGGATATGCCCCCATTGTCTGATAGGTGCAGGTCCCACCGCCTATATCGAGAACGGAGCGGGAAGCGCTGTGGCTGGAGGACCCCAGATTTCACGGGATCCATCCACCACCAAGCGCTAATCCCCGCCTCTCCCATAGAAGTGAATGGGAGCATGCCGCGCATGCGCGGCCCATGCTCCCATTCATTTCTATGGGGCAGACGGCAATAGCCGAGCCAGCGCTCGGCAATTTTCCGCGGCCCCATAGAATAGAATGGAGAGCGGCTGCGCATGCGCAGTGCGCTCTCCTTCACTTTCAGGGCTCCGTTCTCGATATAGGTGCGGGTCCCAGCGGTGGGACCTGCACCTATAAGACAATGGGGGCATATCCTAGTGATATGCCACCATTGTCTGAGATGAGAAAACCCCTTTAAGCTTGTTTTTTGAGGAGCCTAATGTGACTTAACGTACAAAAAACAACTCGGATGTATAGGAGCACAGGCTGACACTGGGTATTAGAGCAACAGCTGAATAGTGATAGGCATGAGATCTTCAGTAGGAGAAACACCAGACTTGCTCCTGAGGTCCATTTCAGTACCATGTACCTTCGGTAGACATCCAGGTTCTCTGGTCCTCCTCAATCAGCATGTGAGGCCTCCTGTAGGCTTCAGTCCTAGTCAAACGTTTCCTACACTTGAGCATTCCCACCCCCAGACCAAACCTGGAGAGAGACTGAACTAAGACCTGGAAAAAGATGGTAACCGCATAAATTTATAACTAGCCTTGGTAGCAGGGTGCACATGGGAAGGCTCACAACAATAGAAAACACAAAAAATTCCCCAGCTGGCCTGCAACAAAACAAATTACCCTGTCTAAGGGTCCATTCACACAACCGTAAGTGTTTTGCGGATCCGCAAAACACGGACACCGGCAATGTGCGATCCGCAATTTGCAGACCGCACATCGCTGACACTGTAATAGAAAATGCCTTTTCTGGTCCGCAATTGCAGACAAGAATAGGACATGTTCTATTTTTTTTCGGGAACGGAATTGCGGATCCCAAAAATACGCATCCTGGGAATGCAGATCCGTTCCAGCCCCATTGAAAGTGAACGGGTCCGTACCCATTCCGCAAATTGCGGAACAGATGTGGACCCAAATTACGGACGTGTGAATGGACCCTAACAGTATACATTAAAAGCTGAGGTTTTAGTTGCACAAACCTTAGTCCAAAAATATGTAGAAGCCGCACCGCCATCGTCAAGGCCCCTCCAAATGAGTCTCCAAATGGGAGCATATTGATTCAGTCGATAAATTAAATGCAGGTGTACCTGGAGGTAGCCTAATCCTCCTACACAAGGTGCAGGGACTCATTGGAGGCCCAGCAACCACAGATGCATGCTGGGATCCCCAATGCGTCACCACATCCAAGATAGACTAAGACCTGAGCCGCCGGAGCTATGGCTGACCCTGCGGCTAGCTTTGTGAATAATCTTTTACATTTCTAATAGCCACTGCACAAAAGGTAGTATGGGCTATGTGAGCCTAACGTCACTCAATAAGAGAACTTAGGTTGTGCAAATTTTGAAGGCAATTCATTGAGGTTTATGTACATTATGGTGCATTAAGCTGTTCACATTAAATGTTTTAGGATGGGAATAAAATAGTTTAATGTGAATAACTTTTGGTATGTTTTCTCAAATGACCCAAAATCTTCAGAATATGTTGGCATAGAGAGAGTCTTGTAGTATAGGAAGTTTGGGGGGAAAAAGTTAACCTCTAAGTTGTTTTTTGAACATTAAGCCACATAAAGCTCCCCAAAAAAACAAGCTTAATGTCACTCATTTGCCTTGTGGGTAACCAAAATCCATGAAACTTCCAGGATAGGTTTGGGAAGCTGAGATCTTAGGTTGTGCAAAGTTTTAAGGCAATTGATTGAGGTTTAGGCACATTATGGTACATTAAGCCATTTTCACATTAAATGTTTTAGGATGTTTTATGTACTATGTTACTTATGTGCTATGTTATGTACTATGTCCCTGCGCGTGCCTTTTCGTCATACAGCTGCCGGGTGTCGGATCCCAGCTGATCTGATATTGATGACGAGATTAAAACCTCGGAGAACCCTTTTAATCATTGTGGATTCCTGTTTGATACTTTGCGTCTATAATGATACATAGGTATAAATATTGTCTAAAAATAAATATATAATATAAATATGCATACATAAGTATAAATAGTGATTTCCGCTACCGAAGTCCAGCTTTAGCAGGATTTGCTCTTTTCGGGGGCGTCCTCTCTCTGATGTCTACGTGCTTCTTTTATATCCGGCTCCAGATAAGATTACAGTTTTACACGCTTCACTATGGTTCGATACAAAACACTGAGACACATGTAACTGTTGGTAACTAGGGAAGTCGCTTTCTGACATACATGAACATATTTGCTTAGTAAATCTCTATGAATACTTGTTATCGCAACGGCTCGGACGTTTGCAGCAGAGGAAGTCTTATGTGAGGGGAAACCCTCTCAACTTCCTCCGATTTGTGGTTTCAAAAACCTTTTTGGAGATATTCGTCAATAGGGTAAAAATACCCTAATTGTCACAGACTTCACAGCTCTGAACTTGAAATCATGGGGGGACATTTATCAACCCCCTGTATGGCAGAAAACTGGTGCCACGAAGTCACAAAAGTTTGGGATATATACCATGCTTGTGCAAATTTTTGGAAGGAGCAGGGTGGGCAATGGAGGACAGCCAAGAAACTGTCCCGTTTGTCTGTTTTTTTCTACTCATACAACGTCAATATGTCTTTTTTTTTTTCATGTCCTTAAAGGGATGTGTCACCATGATCTTGGACTATTATCTGCAGTATTACATGAATAGTACTCCTGTTAAGGAGTCCAGATCGGTATTTTTTCCCCACTGCCCCCGCGCTAACAACGCTGAAATACATTGTCAGGACTGTTGTGCACGCATACAGGAGTCCTCTCCATTGTGTTGGCATGGCACAGCAGTCCTGACTGTGTATTTCAGCACAGCTTTAAATGTTGACAAATGGGGGGCAGTAGGAAAATAAAAAAGGGTGCCCTGAACTCCTTATGTGAAGCACTGCTCATGTATTACTGCACATGACAGTCCAGAATCAAGGTGGCAGATTTCCTTTGCGAAAAGCTCAAAGAATGCCCCGCAAGCGTTTTCCAGCAATCGTACGTGAAAAACGGGCCGTGCACAAATGGCATTTTATTTCTCATAGACCCATTGGGTAGTGCTAATTTTTGCACAAGGTCGATTTTGCATAAAAATGTGCTGTTAAAAAATATAAAATAAATCAGATGGGAAAGGGGATGAGGCTTATGTGACCCGACAGATTTAAGAAAACTAGTGTTAGGTCGTAGTTAGTGTTGGTTTCTGCTCCTGGCTCATGACCCTCCTGTGTGCTCGGGGGTCACCTCATTTACCAGTCAGAAGTGAGAGCAGCTACAATGAGCATCTTTAACTTTGGAGGACCTAGCATGTCCATGCAATGCACAGACAGCCCATTGATTTTAATGGTCACTGTGTAATGCTTAATTCGCCCTGTGGTGGCGCTGCAGGGAAACTGAACACTTCCTGTCGGAATCCTGATTGCTGGAGGTCAGCAGTGGTAGCATCAGGAATCCTGCAAGAAATATTCTGGATAATAGTCCGGTGCTGCCGTCTATGCTTGCTCCACAGGCTGTGAACATGTTCTTGGATGTTTGTTTTGCTCACATCCTAATGTAGCGCTCGCTTGTGTTCTACATCAGTAAAAAATAACCAATAGATCTCAGGCCTTGGATTTGAGCCTCAGAAGCCAGGATAGAGGCTGCTCCTCTCAGGGTCTGGAACATTCGCGCTCATTTCTTGCCAGATTCTTCTGCAGAAACGGCAGGCGAAAAAAAAAAGGGAGATATAATAATAGATCTTGAATATCTGCCAGGGTTCTGGAGAGAGAGGTCTGAAATCTGCCAGCTTTTCCCTGGGAAAAAAAAAAAAGGCAGAATCACTTGTATTGATCGCCAAGCTTTTATAGGAGAGCACTCGAAACTCAGCGGCCGCGGCAACGCTCCCCTCTTATTCTTGCTCCAGATAATTATGTTTATTCAATTCAAGTCCATGTTTTACGGTTCCAACGAGTGGCGCCTAATTATTTTTTGCTATAAGGCCGAGGCGGAGTGATTTGCTGTAAATTTTTTGTCTCGTCTTTTGGTTATTATTCTCATATGATCCTTATTATTAATGATTATTTTTGTGTTACTTTTAGCCTTTTGTGCACAGTATTCTCTGGGAAAAGTTACACGACGGTTCAAAATATATTGCATTTTTAGCATACTGAGCCATTCCATTGGAGGATGCCCTGTGTGGCAGCTTCTTTTGGCATTTCGATCCCTCATATGGTGCACAGTCATTCAGGCATACGGTATAAATAACACCTTCATACAGTAAAAAAAAGTGCTATATAGTGTGACCAAAGTACACTGCAAAAATTATATCAATAGCGTACTGTACAGTGCCCTAGTAGCGGTAAGTATCGCCGTGTAGTGCTCATTTATTACTAAATAAATAATAACGCTACATAGCCAGTAAGCTTATAGCAATTCTATTATACAATTAATAATAACGTTTGTGGTGGCCATAAACCCCAGTAACGAGGCCACATGTTGTGCCCTCTGTTCTGGGTCACCCATCCCTAAGGACATCCCTGATATCATAATGTTATGCTCTCTACTGGTCCGGCACTGGTTCACACCAGTGACAGTTTTACAAATATGGCTATAGCTCCTTTGAAGTGAATGGGGTTGATACATTTTTGGAAGACAGTAGCCATACTTTCATATTTTTTTAATGGCCTTTCACCTGCACCTACTATTTTTTAGGGTTTGACTGACATTGGCTTTAGGCCTCATGCACACGACCGTTGCTGTGTTCCGTGTCCGTTGTTCCATTTTCCGTGATTTTCTGCGGACCCATTGACTTTCAATGGGTCCGTTGAAAACTCGGATAGTGCACCGTTTGCCATCCGCGTCCGTGATCCGTTTTTTCAGTCCGTCAAAAAAATATGACCTGTCCTATTTTTTTTCACGGACAACGGTTCGCGGACCCATTCAAGTCAATGGGTCCGTGAAAAAACACAGAGGCACACAAGATTGTCATCCGCGTCCGCGCCCGTTTTTTTCCTATCATTTGCCAGGCAAACTTGACTTAGATTTTTTTTCACTTTCCTTCATAGAATGTGTCGGCAGATAAGAACCATTTGGCCCATCTAGTCTGCCCAATGTCTGGTGATCCTCCGAAAATCAAGGAAGACACACGGAAACTGAAACGGATCACGGAACAATGGAAACCCGTTTTGCGGACCGTGAAAAAATACTGTCGTGTGCATGAGGCCTTAGGTACTGGAGAATAAACCACTACTGTGGGGCCCAGGAGATGGTTGGTGACCAGATTGTCCCTCCTTGACTTCTGTAGGTGGTAAAGACCAGTGATGAGCGTCAGGGGCAATATTCGAATTCACAATATTTTGCGAATATTCGTCATATATTCGCGAATTCGAGATCTCAGCATTATTTTCTTGATTGCAAAAATCGTCAAAATTTGCAATATGAAAATTCGCGATCAACACTACTCCTAAAGTCAAAGATATTGCAGCCTTCTCATTGGCCCACAAGCAAGAAACAAACAGTGAGGGATCATGGGTACTGATGAAAAAAAAAAAAAACTAGAATATTTGCGATTACGAAGATATAGCACAATATTCTAGATATTCGTGAATTCTCGAAGTGCCAATATTCGCGATAAAAAGTCGCGATTAGAATATTCGCGATCAACACTAGTAAAGACAAGGGAGGCCAGTGAGTTCAACACAAGGCAATATTAAGAGGAGCCAATTTTAGGGTCTATGGGGTGTGGGGGCTTATCATGATCCATGGAAACTATACTATGCTGCTCTATAGGATCACAACGTAACCAGTGCCAAGCTCATGCCATCAGTCTTCCACTAAATCTGGCAATGGGGCAAAGTGAAGAAGATCTGGCCTCCATTCTTGCCTCACGGTGGAGCACGCAGTCATCCATCCTAAGACTACAATAGTAAGTGAAAATCCTGTGCTTGGAGATATTCCATATTTTGTGTTGAGAAGTTGGTAAGAGAGTGCCCAGTATAGCGAATTTAGGACTTACTGGAAGACGTGCTGGGGAGGGTTACTGGAGATGGATGCTATGGGAGCAATGATGAAGTTGTTGGCTTAAGTCAAGATAACTGAACTGCATTCATATTGGAAGTGTGAACCTACAGAGCACGGTCCACTTTCTATAGCCATGGTCCCCAACCTGGGCTCTGATACTACAACTTCCATCATGCCCTGATAGCCTGAGGGCATAGTAGGAGTTGTAGTTTCTCAATAGCTAGAGAGCCACAGGTTGGAGACCACTGCTTTAGTGTCACAACATTAATAAACAATGTAACCAGGTCATCGGTCTTCTACCAAACCTGGTCATGGGACAAAGTGAAGAAGTTCTGGTCTTCACTCTTGCCTGGGGGGTGGAGGGTGCAGTCACAACATCCGTCCTAAGACTATAATAGGAAATGGATATCCTGTTGGCACCAGATTAGTAAAACTGGATAATTTACTGTGTGAGACTGGTAACCTGCGCCTGACCATGGCACTTCATCATCTACAAGATAGCGGTGCTCAGCACGGATACAAGATTTAGCCACAGCCCTTTCCTGTGTTTTCTTCTCCGCTCTACAACCCAACGAGAGCCAATGATCTGAAGGAAATTTCTATAAAGACTATAGGAATCTTCATAAGGGGGACTTGGAGGTAGAGGACACTGCTTATATCAGTAATACAATGCAGAGTACAAGAGGCCTAACTGTAATAGGGCAGCACATGGAGTGCCCATGGCTCCATATAACAGACTAATACAGACTTTGTACAGGAGATGATCCTCGTGGGCCTAACTTGTGAAGGTAGCCATTGAAATGATTTGCTGACCATGTAAAGCAGGGGCGGGCCAGGTCCGCCAAAGCAGGAGACATTCTTACATAGCAGCGTACTGCTCTTGTTCATAGAGGGGGATTCCATAAAGGAGATTGGCCCAACTGACATCCATATGTATGTGGACAGGGGTTCTTAAAGGGGTTGTCCATGTGTTTGATACTGATGACCTATCATCAGGATAGGCATTTGGTGGGGGTCTGATTGACTCCCAGCACCCCCACCGATCAGCTGTGAGCACCATGACATCCTCGCAGCTTACCAAGCACAGTGCCCTCCCATGAATCAGTGGCCATTCTTGGTATTGCAGCTCAGCTCCATTCACTTCAATGGGATCGAGCTGTACAAGGGACATGTGACCGACGAATGCCGTGTCACCGGCCTAGGAAGAGGCCATGGTCTCTTCAAACAACTGAGTGGCGGAGGTGCAGGAAGTTGGATCCCACAATGATCAGGATAGATCATCAGTATAAAACACTCGGACAACCCCTTCAAGAAGGGAGAATTGGAGTCAAATGCCCAATAGAAATGTACAGTAAATTGGAAAATTGCAAAACAATTTTATTAATACTAATATAAAATTGAATCTAGAACTATCTACAAAAGGGATTACTGCTGGTGATGAGGCCTCGCGTTTCTAGTCGCAGTCATCGGGTATCAGGCACATTCAGCACAATATCTAATTTAGGCTGAAACGCGCTTCTGTCGGCCTGGCCCTGATTTATGCAGATAAATGAGCAGTCTGTAGGCTCCATCCATGGGAGCGCAGCTATCTGTACTAATCACTGCTGCTCCTTCCAATTACCCAGTGCCGCTAATTACTTCTATTTGTCAACACCAATGCTCGCTCGCTGCTTTTCTGTTTTTTGGAGCGTTATTCTCATCTGACCCCGACATGTGACAGAAGCGGCAGCTTGTAATTAGTGAGGTAGGAGTTGCTGGTTCTCTCTTTCAGACTGCAGCTAATTATGTGTTGGGAAATTGTCTTCTATCCTTGAACGAAACCGTCCTAGAAGGGACACGACGATTGTAGGATTATTTACCAACACTGTGCTTGGGAGCCAAACACGTAACAACGGCCAATCACCAATTAACACTTCTAATCTGCATAGTCCATTTATCTCATACAATTGTGTCTTTCTGAAGCCACCACTAGGCGGAGCTGCGTTGGAGAGTTCAATATGTAAACAGTATGCAGTGAGCACCTGAGCTCCCCCTAGTGGTGGCTTCAGAGGGTCAGAATGTTCTAATTTTGCAGTTTTCTTTAGGCAGAGGATTTGGAGCTTTGCATCTAAAGCACAGCTCCCATCGCTATACAGGTATATTCATCAGCACAGAAATGCTGGAACTGCAAATGATATTAACCTCTTCAGGACACATGACGTACCGGTACGGCATGTTGTCCCGGTACTTAAGGACACATGACGTACTGGTACGGCATGTGTATTTCCGATCACCGCCGCCCGGAGGGCACCTTGGCTAAATGCACGGGGGGGGTCCCGTGTCGGCAATTCAGACCTGCGGTTTGCGGCTTTTTATGTTGCGGGCGGCGGTGCCATCGGGTCCCCGTGGGGCTGTAGGGGGGACCCGATGGCATGGAAGGCAGCGCGATGCCTAAGGAAGGCATCGCGCTGCCTTCCGGTGACGAGCCTGTGAGATCCAGCCTCCTGGATCTCACAGGCCGGAAGCTGTATGAGTAATACACACAGTATTACTCATACAGCCAATGTATTCCAATACAGAAGTATTGGAATGCATTGTAAAGGATTAGACCCCCAAAAGTTGAAGTCCCAAAGTGGGACAAAAAGTAAAGTGGAAAAAAAAAGTTGAAAAAATTAAAAGTTTCAAGTAAAAATCATCATTTTCCCCAAATAAAGTAAAAAAAAAAAGTTTACATATTAGGTATCACCGCGTCCGTATCGACCAGCTCTATAAACATATCACATGACCTAACCCCTCAGATGAACACCGTAAAAAATAAAAAATAAAAACTGTGCTAAATAAACAATTTTTTTGTCAACTTACATCACAAAAAGTAAAACAGCAAGCGATCAAAAAGGCGTATGCCTACAAAAATAGTACCAATCTAACCATCACCTCATCCCTCAGAAAATGAGCCCCTACCTGAGACAATTGCCCAAAAAATTTAAAAACTATAGCTCAGAATATAAAGACACTAAAACATCATTTTTTTTGTTTTAAAAAGCTGTTATTGTGTAAAACTTACATAAATAAATAAAAAAGTATACATATTAGGTATCGACGCATCCGTATCGACCGCCTCTGTAAAAATATCACATGACCTAACCCCTCAGATGAACACCGTAAAAAATAGAAAATAAAAACTGTGCTAAATAAACCATTTTTGTCACCTTACATCACAAAAAGTGTAATAGCAAGCGATCAAAAAGTCATATGCACCCCAAAATAGTGCCAATCAAACAGTCATCTCATCCCGCAAAAATCATACCCTACACAACATAATCGCCCAAAAAATGAAAAAACTATGACTCTGGAAACACTAAAACATGATTTTTTTATTTAAAAAATGAAATCATTGTGTAAAACTTACATAAATAAAAAAAAAAGTATACATATTAGGTATCACCGCGTCCGTGACAACCTAGTCTATAAAAATACCACATGATCTAACCTGTCAGATGAATGTTGTAAATAACAAAAAATAAAAACGGTGCCAAAACAGCTATTTCTTGTTTCCTTGCCTCACAAAAAGTGTAATATAGAGCAACCAAAAATCATATGTACCCTAAACTAGTACCAACAATACTGCCACCCTATCCCATAGTTTCTAAAATGGGGTCACTTTTTTGGAGTTTCTACTCTAGGGGTGCATCAGGGGGGCTTCAAATGGGACATGGTGTAACAGTCCAGCAAAATCTGCCTTCCAAAATTCGTACAGCATTCCTTTCCTTCTGCGCCATGCCGTGTGCCCGTACAGTAAATTACGACCACATATGGGGTGTTTCTGTAAACTACAGAATCAGGGCCATAAATATTGAGTTTTGTTTGGCTGTTAACCCTTGCTTTGTAACTGGAAAAAAATTATTAAAATGGAAAATCTGCCAAAAAAGTGAAGTTTTGAAATTGTATCTCTAGTTCCCATTAATTCTTGTGGAACACCTAAAGGGTTAACAAAGTTTTTAAAATCAGTTTTGAATACCTTGAGGGGTGTAGTTTCTAGAATGGGGTCATTTTTGGGTGGTTTCTATTAGGTAAGCCTCACAAAGTGACTTCAGACCTGAACTGGTCCTTGAAAAGTGGGTTTTTTTAAATTTCAGAAACATTTCTAGATTTGCTTCTAAACTTCTAAGCCTTGTAACATCCCCAAAAAATAAAATGTCATTCCCAAAATGATCCAAACATGAAGTAAACATATGGGGAATGTAAAGTAATAACTATTTTTGTAGGTATTACTATGTATTATAGAAGTAGAGAAATTGAAACTTGGAAATTTGCTATTTTTTTTTCAAATTTTTGGTAAATTTGCTATTTTTTTATGAATAAAAAAAAAAAAATTTACTTCATTTTACCAGTGTCATGAAGTACAATATGTGACGAAAAAACAATCTCATAATGGCCTGGATAAGTCAAAGTGTTTTAAAGTTATCACCACTTAAAGTGACACTGGTCAGATTTGCAAAAAATGGCCTGGTCCTTAAGGTGAAATAGGGCTGTGTCCTAAAGGGGTTAAAAGCAGGGGTGGGCTGGGCTGTGGGGAAGGGGGGTATATGCCCCCGGGGCCGGTAGATGTTTAGGGCCTCCAGTCTCTGCCGCCCCTGAACTCAATTGTATCTGCACCCACTGGACGCAGATACAATTGAGCATGCAGCAGAGGGACATCGATGTGACATCATGGTGCCGCCTGCGACATTACACTGGAGCAGACCCGCCAGAAGAGGCTGGGTCTGTATCGCTGCATCCTGGGACCTCGCCAGGACAGGTGAGTATAGACTGCCCTCCCCTTTTATCTCCATGTGCCCTAACCTCAATAGGACCCTAAAACTGACCTTAATACCGACCCCTAATACTGACTCCTAATGTTGGCCTCTGACTCAAATACTGACCTTAATGCTGGCCCCTAACCCTAATACTGACCACTTACCCTGACGCTAATATTGACCCGAACCCAGTGTCAGACTGGGGTACCTAGGGCCCACTAACACTAATCCTAACCCTAAGGGCTAAGGACATATTTTTCTCCATGTCTATTTTGGTTTTTTGCGGCCTGTATGCGGAACTATTCGCTTCAATAGGGCCGCAAAAAATATCAGAAATGACTTTGTGTGCATTCCGTGTCTGTGTCCATAGCCCCGCCAAAAAAACAAAACATGTCCTGTTATTGTCCGCATTACAGACAAGGATTGGACTGTTCTATCAGGGGCCAGCTCTTCTGTTCCGCAAAATGAGTGATGCACACGGCCGGTATCCGTGTTTTGCGGATCCACGATTTGCAGATTTCAAAACACCCAATGGTCGTTTGCATGAGCCCTAATACTGACCCCTTACCCCAGTCATGGCAAACCTTTTACAGACCGAGTGCCTAAACTGCAACCCAAAACCCACATATTCATCGCAAAGTGCCAACACGGCAATTTAACCTGAACACTACAGTCCAATACAGTATATCTTCCATGTACTTAATAATATCCTGCCTACAGTCCGTGCGCTGCCTGTGCTGTTCATGGTGCGCCCTGCGCTGATGAATGGCAGGAAAAGTCTAAGCCATATTGGTACAACATAGACCTTTTCCAGGGTGCGGGTGCCCACAGAGAGGGCCCTGAGTGCCGCCTCTAGCACCCGTGCCATAGGTTCGCCATCACTGCCTTACCCTAATGCTAATCCTAATACTAACCCAAATGCTAATACTGACCCTATCCCTAATATTGCATCTTTTATACCTTGTAACTGACACATACTATACACACTCTGTACTGATACATCAGGTACGAGGGATAAAAGATCTAGTGGGTACATGTATATCAGTACACTGCTGTATATACTATATATCTATACCCACTGCTTCTATTATACCTCGTACCTCACATATCAGTACACTGCTGTATATACTATATATCTGTACACACTGCATCTATTATTCCTCGTACCTCACATATCAGTACACTGCTGTATATACTATATCTGTACACACTGCTTCTATTATACCTCGTACCTCACATATCAGTACACTGCTGTATATACTATATATCTGTACACACTGCATCTATTATACCTCGTACCTCACATATCAGTACACTGCTGTATATACTATATATCTGTACCCAATGCATCTATTAGACGTCATACCTCACATATCAGTACACTGCTGTATATACTATATCTGTACACACTGCTTCTATTATACCTCGTACCTCACATATCAGTACACTGCTGTATATACTATATATCTGTACACACTGCTTCTATTAGACGTCATACCTCACATATCAGTACACTGCTGTATATACTATATATCTGTACACACTGCATCTATTATACCACGTACCTCACCTATCAGTACACTGCTGTATATACTATATATCTGTACACACTGCATCTATTATACCTCGTACCTCACATATCAGTACACTGCTGTATATACTATATATCTGTACCCAATGCATCTATTAGACGTCATACCTCACATATCAGTACACTGCTGTATATACTATATCTGTACACACTGCTATTATACCTCGTACCTCACATATCAGTACACTGCTGTATATACTATATATCTGTACACACTGCTTCTATTATACCTCGTACCTCACATATCAGTACACTGCTGTATATACTATATATCTGTACACACTGCATCTATTATACCTCGTACCTCACATATCAGTACACTGCTATATATACTATATATCTGTACACACTGCTTCTATTATACCTCACATATCAGTACACTGCTGTATATACTATATATCTGTACCCAATGCATCTATTATACCTCGCACCTCACATATCAGTACACTGCTGTATATACTATATATCTGTACCCAATACATCTATTATACCTCATACCTCACATATCAGTACACTGCTGTATATACTATATATCTGTACACACTGCATCTATTATACCTCGCACCTCACATATCAGTACACTGCTATATATACTATATATCTGTACACACTGCATCTATTATACCTCACATAGCAGTACACTGCTGTATATACTATATATCTGTACCCAATGCATCTATTAGACGTCATACCTCACATATCAGTACACACTGCATCTATTATACCCCATACCTCACCATGTATCTTACCATGTCTATCTAATCTATCTATCTCATATCTATCTCTTTTCTCCTAATGTCGAACTATCTAATATCTATCTATGAATCTCTCTCTCTCACATCCCTATCTCTCTATCTCTTAATCTATCCACAAATCATGACTTTTTCCAGAGTAATTCCCTTATGTTGCCTAGACAATCCTGTATTTTGCACACACATTAATGTAATCACTTGCATTTCAATGATTATTTTTCAGCAGAATTTCCTTCCCTGGTTGACCCGATGGACTGTGACTGCATTATTCACACAATACTCGTATCTTACACCTGCCCAAACGACATGGCCGGCTTTCATGAATTGTCCGATTACATTGATGAATCCCTGGTGGTCGTGGTATGTGCTTTGTGGTGTGTAGTAGTAAAGACATGAAATACGTGACTAAAGGAGAGCAATTCATTAACTTGAAGCAATGGAGGAGATGGCGCCATCACAAGTTCAGAGGGAACCGACGGCGATATATTTTGGGAAGTGAAGAGATGCAATCTGCGAAGGGTGGAGAAGAAACCAAAGTTGCCCAATTAGCAAATATTGAGGTCTGTCACCAAAAACAACATAAAATTACAGAACAAAGAAAAGGGCGGTGAAAAAAAAGTTATAAAGTATGACCTATTGCAACAATGACACATTTCAGTGGAAACACTGTGTATACAATTTCCAGTGTAATAGCATTATCATTAGTGCACACTTATAGTACATACGTAGATAGTACATATAGTAAATGTATCAAAATGTTCTAGATGAATATGGAAAGCTTCCCCACCTTCCATATTGACAAAAATAGGGCCCTTCAAGAGTGTTCTGGTTTACGAATGTAAAGCAAGGGCTACATAACTGCCAGAGTGCAGACAGGGACCTGAGAAGAGGTTGAATAATGGGCTATGTTAGCCATCTTCAGGGTTGTCACTTTCGGACTGATTTGGAGAACCAGTGGTGTACTGTACATAGAAGAGACGGGACTCCTTGGCAAACTTCAAACTGGGCTCCCATCATCGTGGGAAGGGAGGGTGTTCCCTTCCCAAAGTGGAAAGTCTTGGTATTGGTTTCCTCTCCTATGAACTTTAAGTTAATTCTCACCCCTTTTCCTGCCAACAATGCAGTTCCTCTGGGAAGGGGGGTCCTACACAGTTTCCCTCTACCCAACAGCAAAGGGTATAGGACCAACCAGGACTTTGCTTCCTCTGTCCAAGGGACCCAGTCATCACTGAAGAGGAAGAGGAGTATGATGAAGACCCTATACTTTCCCTTGGAAGCATTACTTCACCATGAATGGTGGGTCATAGTTCAGCTGACATAGGATTTGCTGGACTTCTTTGGTTCTTGGGTGTGTGTGCAGCTGATGCTTTCCTCGGACAGCCATTTAATCCCATATATTACACATAGCAGGCGCATCTTTACAGCTCTGGGATCTCACAAGGAGGATTACAGAGCAAGGAAACCACAAACTAGAGCATTTATCAGTGTAATCATCAGTCCATCCTGTCCCCTAGAGACACCAACCTCATCTGTATTACACCGAATTTCCAATGACACTGAGGCCCAAAAATAACTCCTGAGCTAAAGTGTCGTGCCTTTGATGTATCACCCTAGTTCTCGATGTTCTGTGCGTCCCTTCTCTTTCCTTCACACTCATAGCATCATCTAGAACCTTAAACCTGTGATTAGGTAAATCCACATTCTGACCAAGTGGGTATTTTTAAGTGGCCAGATTTTAGGTTTTGGCTCGTGAGGTCTATTTTACATATTGTGACTGTCTTCTAGGACACGCTCTCTAGTGATTAAGGCAACTGGGACCTCATCATTCTCATTAAGCTGACTGATCACCACCAGTGCTATACATATGTTGTTCCATGTTTTGTATGGTCAGGTCTGGTTCCGATTGGCCAGGAACATGGACATCCTATATTTATGTTGAATCTTTCATGTAATACTCTTATTTATACCAGGCCAAGAAATTTCTGTGGCAGCCAAAAATGAAAATCCATTCTTGGACACAGCAGACAGAATGTTCCCTTTTTGTTTATTAGTATTCCTCTTTTTATCCTACCAATTCTTATTGTCTAGTCCCTGGCAACGTCTTGTTTTTCCTTTGAAACCTCTACTCTGGATATGTCGTAACATCAAACTTCACTAAACTCACAGGCAATTTTTCAAAAAAAGGCCCTACAAGATGTATAGTTCCATACAGGGCCGTCTTTGCCGCAGGGTTGGTGTTGGTCTATGTCATAAACTCCCTATAAAAAAACATTTAGTTTGGGGGTGTAATGTGAAAAAATGTGGAAAAGTTGAAGGGGTATTCAAGGCACTGTAGCAGGCTTCCTGCAGAAGATGGGGTGCCAATTGAAAAGCCCTTAGGCTCCATTCACACGTCCGCAAAATGTGTCCGCATCCGTTCCGCAATTTTGCGGAACGGGTGCAGACCCATTGATTTTCAATGGGGCTGGAATGTGCTGTCCGCATCCACATTTGCGGATCCGCACTTCCGCATCCGTGCTTCCGTTTCTGCAAAAAAATAGAACATGTCCTATTCTTGTCCGCAATTGCGGACAAGAACAGGCATATTCTATTAGTGCCGGCAATGTGCAGTCCGCAAAATGCGGAACGCACATTGCCGCTTTCAGTGTTTTGCGGATCCGTGGCTCCGTGTATCCGCAAAACACATTGCGGACGTGTGAATGGAGCCTTAGACTTAAAGTTACTTTTATTCAACCAGGAAGTAATTTTTTGACGGGAAATGACATAGGTGTCTCCCAAAAGATAATAAGACGATGTACAAGAGGCATTATTGTGGAAAAAAACATTTCTCAGCTTTTATTTACATTTGAGCAAAAAGTGTCCAGTCCAAAATTATTCATATTCTTCTTTATAATCAATAGAAAAGTCTTTATTGGCTGTTACAGCAATCAAACGCTTCCTATAATTGCAGACCAGCTTTTTGCAGGTCTCCACAGGTATTTTTGCCCATTCATCTTTAGCAATGAACTCCAAATCTTTTAGTTTGGAGGGTCTTCTTCTTTCGGGTTGGAGGGTCTTCTTCTTTCAGGTTGGAGGGTCTTCTTCTTTCAGGTTGGAGGGTCTTCTTGCCATCACCCTGATCTTTAGCTCCCTCCACAGATTCTCAATTGGATTCAACTCTGGACTCTGGCTGGGCCTCTCCAAAACGTTAATGTTGTTGTCTGCTAACCATTTCTTCACCACTTTTGCTGTGTGTTTTGGGTCATTGTCATGCTGAAATGTCCACAGGTGCCCAAGGCCAAGTTTCTCTGCAGACTGCCTGATGTTGTCGTTGAGAATCCTCATGTATTGCTCTTTTTTCATGGTGCCGTTCACTGTGATCAGGTTCCCTGGTCCATTGGCTGAAAAACCCCCCCAAAGCATTAGGTTCCCACCACCATGTCTGACAGTGGGGATGGTGTTCTTTGGGTTGAAGGCTTCTCCTTTTTTATGCCAAATGAAGGAAACATCATTGTGACCGTACAATTAAATTTTTGTTTCATCTGACCATAACACAGAAGACCAGAAGTCGTCTTCTTTGTCCAGATGAGCTTTTGCAAAGGCCAAACGAGCTTTTGTGCGCCTTATCTGGAGAAGTGGAACCCAGCAGTGTGCAGTGTCCGTTGGATTGTCTGCCTTGAGACATTGCCATCAGCAGACCACAGATTCACCAGGATGGCCTTGGTGGTGATCCTTGGATTCTTTTTCACCTCTCCACTATCCTCCTGGCCAGCACAGGTGTCACTTTTGGCTTCCGACCACGTCCTCTGAGATTGTCCACAGTGTGTAACATCTATTGTATTTTTTGCTCAAATGTAAATAAAAGCTGAGAAATGTTTTTTTTTCCCCACAATAATGCCTCTTGTACATCGTCTTATTATCTTTTGGGAGACACCGATGTCATTTCCCGTCAAAAAATTACTTGCTGGTTGAATAAAAGTAACTTTAAGTCAAAATTTGCCAGGGGTATGAATAATTATGGGCAGCACTGTACCTTCTGGCTGGTGGGCTGTTCTCAAACGTTCAAGCATTGTGTGTATATGTACCTGAGGACCTTGAGTTGCTCGAACATCTGACAGAATGGTTCCTAGGGGCATAAAGCCTCGCAACCCAATTGTAAAGTTCGTAGTTGTTAGCCAGTGTGTCCCTAGCCGATAGCAGAAGATCCTAAATTTCCCCAACTGAACCGCACATTTTTGTAAACATAAATTTTGATGGAGAACTCTAGTGAATTTTTTGAATAACCAGCAACTTTCTAGCTGGAGCCTTGGAGTCAGCCATGATGAAGGCTGGCAGTAATTAGCACAATGTGCACATGGATAAGTCTGCAGTGCTCTGTGTATGTTCTGGTAATCTTTATTTAATTCTAAGTAAAACAAATTAAATGGGAACTAGACTGAAGATCATTAGTGGCCACGTGAGAGACGTCCCTCCAGAATATTCCTGACAGATACTCGAACTGCGGCCATCCATTAGCCTCCCACCGGTTGGTTGAGCTTATGCGTGTAGTCTCCATGAATGTCATGCCCGGGAAACAGGACACAGGCCTATTACTGACCCTAATGAGGCATTAGTAGATCTGCCCTATTAGAGGAAGGGGAACGATTACATACGGTTGAAAAAATAATGGTATAAATGAGGGCGACCCTCAAATAGGTAATATTCATTAGAGTAGGAGATACAGTCTCTAGCCTGGATGCAAGATGAGATACGGCCTCTAACCTGGATACAAGATGAGATACGGCCTCTAACCTGGATACAAGATGAGATACGGCCTCTAACCTAGATACAAGCTGAGAGATATGGCCTGTAGCCTTGATACAAGAGGAGATACAGCCTTCAGCCTGGATAGAAGATGAGATACAGTTTGGCATGGAGGCATTCACGTTCCTAGTATCTTGCAGCACATTTGCTTACAGATGTTGGAGCTGGGCCTGTAGATCCTGCACACTCGTAGGTTGCTGAAGCTGACATCCCTGCTGGTCCCATAAATGCTCAATTGCCCATAATTCTGGCGACTGGACAGCCAAGGAAGAATGTTATCTGGGAAACCCTTGCTACGTGTGGGCGAGCATTATCCTGCTGAAAAATGCCAGTTGGAAGCCCTGGCATGAGAACAACACATGTGGTGGCAGGATGTCCAACAGATATCGCTGAGCTGTTAGTGTCCCTCGTATCAATACTAGGAGTGACCGACTGTTGTATACGATGGCTCCCCAGATCATCACACCGGAAGTGGGGGCAGTGTCGCTCCACAGCAAGCAAAGGCAGGATTGAAGTGCTCACCACGAGGCCTCCAACCTGAGCGTCATCAGATCCCAAACAGTACCTGGATTCATCACTGAAGATGAAACGGTTCTAGTCTGTAGCAGTCATGTAGCCTGTAGCCACATGTGTCTGGATGGTGGACAACAAAACAGTGGGAGCTGCTTGTGCTTGTCGGGGGGGGCTGTCTGTGCTGTCCGGAGCCTGTTCACCACGTGTGCGTGTCCTCGCGTAACCACTGCTCCCAACATTTTCTAACAGCTGGGTCAGAACGGCCTAGATGCTGGACAATTCATCGAAGCGACCATCCTGCAATGATGCACCCCCTCTCAAAGTCTGACAACCAGGCAAAATGTCTTCGAGTGTGTTGGAGAGGTATGTGTATCATCAACAAACTCTCACCAAGAGGTACACTGCCCAAAAGTAGCCTCTGAGAGCCCTTTTATAGAGCAGGGGGTGAAGCACTTTTATGCCCTCTTGTGGCAAGACCCATTTTCTAATCAGACCAGACTGGTAGTAATTAAATTTTTTGTCAATGAAGATGGATAGATAGATAGATAGATAGATAGATAGATAGATCGATCGATAGATAGATAGATAGATAATAGATAGATAGATAGATAGATAGATAGATGTTATTTTCATTAGTCTTTGAAGTTGGGTCATTATGTTGTCGGCCCTTTTGATGAAAGGTTTCGTGTTCCTGATGTTTTCTCATCTGTTTCTAGTCCGGTAAGAATTGCATTCAGAAAATTGTCTCCAGGTGGGTTCTTGTACTGAACCTTCCAGAAGAAAATGAAATCTCCTCGTCTCTTCTCCCTCCAGCCCCAGTTTCCAGGCAGAATAATGGGAAAGCATATGCCCTCACATCACCCTCCACAACAGCTGGGAATGATCCCCCTTTTCACGGCGCCCCCTCCCCCGCGCTGAAAGAGAACTCCAAACATGGCTTATTGTAAAACAGACGAAGCTCTGGTTAAATAAACCGTCCGCTGACATCGATGCCACCAGCAGATCGCATCTCCACGAGGAGTGAAAAATGGAATCAACGGCTGAAACAAAAGGCTGGTTATATTCCTGGCATGTGAGATTTCAAACGGAAACTTCCGCCGCCATTTTACAGTCGCGAGTCTTTAGGGTACATTCCGGGATCTGGAATTTTCTAGTAGCAAAACACAAACAACGAAATATTAACCTTTTGTGACTTCTTCTAGTAGACGACTTCGTGTCAGCAAGGTCCGGATAAGCTATATAACTCTAGCATATTTCTGGGGCAATTTAGAGGGTATGTAAACTTTTGCAACTCAATTTATCCCTCCGATGCGTGTAAAATCAAAACAGCAGCAACTTTGCATTGCAAAAATCCCACCATTTTGTGTATGCAGCTGCTATGTGTTGTCATGGTTACAGACTACCAATTAACCAAGTGCAGTTATGGATCGGTTTCCTCCATCCGGGGCCTAACTGGGAATATGGCTGCAGGATCCTCGATGTGGCACCCATAGCTTAGCCTGACGCCAGCTCATTCTGTACTTTCATGTCCCATTGACTTTATACGAGGAGATAAGCGGTACAAGCCCCAGGTGCCAGGACACTGGTGGCATCCTCTTCACCACGGATAGCGAATGTGCATTGTTCAACTCCCTAAGCCCACCACTGAAACAAGCCCCCAAAAGGCAGCAACCCTTACTTCTTAGAGCTCGAATTTTTCCGATACAGAGCTCCGAATCCTCTGCCTAAACGTAGAGTTACATGACAATTCTGATTGCCTGTAGGCACCACTAGGGGGAGCTCACTGCATACAATTTGTACATTAAACTCAATGATAACACTGTATACATTAGCTCTCTAGGTGGGTGGCTGGTGGAATCTAGAATTTCATCTTTCAACTCTATAAAAGGGAAATCATAAAAACAGACCTCCAAGCACTGGTGGTGCCTCCTTCAGCAAGGAGAGGATATGTGCCCTGTGCAACTCCCTTAGCCCACCACTGAAACAAGCCCTCAAAAGGCAGCAATCAATCCATACTTGTTAGAGCTCCATTTTTCTAACACAGAGCTCTGAACCCTCTGCCTACACGTAGAGTTACATGACAATTCTGATTGCCAGTTTCCACCACTAGGGGGAGCTCACTGCATACAACTTGTACATTGAACTCCATGATAACACTGTATGCATTAGCTTTTATGCCGTGGCTGGTGGAATCTAGAATTTTACCTTTAAACCATATAAAGGGGATTTGTAGTACCCCCTTCTTCAAGGATAGGCAATGTGCCCTGTGCAACTCCCTAAGCCCACCACTGAAAAAAGTAGAGATGAGCGAATTGAAGTTGGCGAAGTGGAATTCCAACCGAATTTTCGGAAAAATTTGATCCGAATTTCCTCACGCTTCGTGGTAACAAATCGCATTTTTTTTCCTAAAATGGCTGCTGCACGTGTGAGGACATGGAACAAGGAACTCTGGGAACGAGGGATCACCCACAATGCCATGCATGCAGCCAATCAGCAGCCAGCCAGCCCTGTGATGTCACAGCCCTATAAATAGCCTCAGCCATCTTGGATTCAGCCATTTTCCAGTGTACTTAGGTCAGGGAGAGACGTCTGCAGGCGCTAGGGACAGTGATAGGAAAGACTTTGAAACTTTTGTTTTGCTGTATAGAAGTTCAGGAAAAGGATAGGGAGGAACATTCCACAGTATTAAAGCAGACCAGGGTTCAGTAGGAGAGTTTACAGCCTGGGTGTAACAGCGGCTGCTGTGCGCCGCTGTTCTCCTGCTTACCGCCGCGGTCCCAGGCGCCGTGTTCAGCGGTGATCTGTGGCCAGTGCTTCCCATTCAATGCTGCAGTCCTGGGCTCTGTCTGTGTGGGTGCTGTTGTTCTGGGATCCGCTCGACAGTTTGCTCTCAGCCCTGGCCACAGCATGCTTGCTGTTTGTTTCCTGCAGCACTTCCTTAAGGGCTGACACGCGTCACTTCCTGGGCTTTATGGGTTTAGGTCATGTGACCTCGCTGACCTATCCTAGCTCCCCTGTGCATATATAAGTGGCTCAGCCCCCTTCCTAGATGCCTCAGTGTCAAGGTCCTTGCTTCCTGCTAAGATTCCTGGCAGGGGTCAAGTCCTGGGAAAAAAAAGTGTGGGAACTCACCCAAGATCCACTGCCACTACCCCGACCCCCTAAAAAAAAAACGTAAAAAATATAAAATTATGTGCTGTGAAGGCCGCGCACAGCAAGACGTCGCAGAGCGCCTCAGCCCTCATGCCTGTGCACAGCCCTGCACAGCCGACAGCCGAGGACCAGGAAGCGGCGAGTACAAAGCCCTCACCGCTTCCTGGTCCTTTTGCCTGGCGTTGATGTCGGCCCTGAAAGGGAACGGCGTGCCTGCTATGAAAAAAGTGCAGGAACGCCGTTCCCACACATTCCTGCAGGACTCGACCCCCTGGTTCCTGGTTTCCTCTAGTGTTCATGACTTGTATCTGTATTCCTGGACTCTGCTACCTGTTAGATCCCTATCTGCTTGCCTTGACTTTCCTGTTGCCGACCCAGATTGCCTGACCTGTACCCGTGCCGCCTGTCGGACTATGCCTCTGCCTCATCCTTTGGTTCTGCACCTCTGGTACCTTTCTCAGGTATCTCCTGGCCCGCCTGGACCAGCTGCCTCGTGTGCCTCTTCTCCTCAAGAGGTAGCAACCTGGTGTACCCCTCGGGAAAGTCTATCTCCACCATCAGGGGTACTGTGAAGATTCGCTCAAGTGTGTGGTTTAGTATCCTTGGATCCTCTAGTTTGTTTCCCTGTCAGTACGGTACATGTGAGGGGGGGGATTGTTGCCCCGATACACGGGATGTCCCGTCCTCCCATGACCTTGTGCCTTATGTCATTTTGTGTATATTTCATGTATTAATAAAACTTCATATATTTTATATGAGCATTAATGAATCGATTTGTCTGTTCAAGCGCTTCACGTGTGAGGATTTTATTGGATGCTGGGTACAAAGAACGGTCTATGGGTTGGTGTCCCCGTCGGACTCTCACAACACTGCCATTATTGTGCAGACGGCGGCCGGCAGTGCTTCCTACACACTGCCATTATTGTGCAGACGGCGGCCGGCAGTGCTTCCTACACACTGCCATTATTGTGCAGACGGCGGCCGGCAGTGCTTCCTACACACTGGAAGCTTTGAATTTCTTCACAATGTTAGTTTCGTAAAGTCATGCAACACAAATGAGTTGTCACCCCAAATTGGAGGAGTAGATAGCGGCACATCTTCATACAGGAGGGGGTCTCAGATGACCCGTGGCCACCACAAAGATTAATATAAACTGTATAGCGGTATTATTTAGAAATCATCACAAAACCACTGTGCATCACTGCTATGTGCATGCCAGTATTATTTAGACACTGTACATTACTTCATGTATGGTTCTGCTATTTGGTCACTGTATAGCAGTATTATTTGAGCACTGTATGACGGGATTTCTTAGGCAATGCACAGCACTGTTGCTACATTACTTTACGTATAGAGCCATTATTTGGTTAACTGTTTGACAGGATTATTTGAGCACTTTATGACAGTATTTTTTAAACATTGTACATCACTGTTATATTGGAGCCATTAGTTGGTCATTGTGTGGCAGGATTATTTTGACACTGTACAGCAGTATTATATTACTCTATGCATAGAGCTGTTCTTTCGTTACTGTATGACAGGATTATTTGAGTACAGTATGGCAGTATTGCACTGTTATATTACTTTATGTATGAAGCTGTTATTTGGTCATTGTGTGGCAGGATGATGTTGACACTGTACAGCACTATTCTATTACTTTATGCTTAGAGCTATTATTTGGTCACTGCTGTATTATTTGGGATTATATGGCTGTATTCATTGTATGGCACTGCTATTGAGGCGCTATACTGTATATTATTTTTGCAGCATATAGTGGTGGCAATTTATAATTTACTGTTATTACGGTAAGTGTATGAAACTGTTATTTGGCCAACGTTAGCACTTTGAATACCGTATGACACTACGCCCTATGGGGGACATCAGAAGCAACTGCACAGGAACCATAAACAAAAGGTTCCTGCCATATTGGAATTGCTTCTGAGCAATTGTCCTCGAATAATTAAGAACATACAGTATCATTAATATCTTGGCATAAAGAGTAAAGGGTTCAACATGACTGGGTACATAGGGCAGAACACTGTGTAACAGTTCCCTACCAAGTTGTATTAGAGGGAGCCATGAGTGTCTGCTCCGCAGGTTCTTACTTATAGTGGACCAAAACTGATTTCCATATAAGCCAATGAGGCTGAATCTCAAAAAAAGAGAGACCAGTATATGAACCATGTTGTACTTGCAGGGTCGTCAAGGTGCTTGGATGGTGGCAGAGATACAGTAGATGGTGGCAGAAGCCAGTGGAAGAATAATGAGCGCCCACTGATCTTCTTGACCTAAGCACTGGTCATAAATCATCATCGGAATTTCTTAGATAACACAAAGCTAACCTGCATAGACATACACTGCGTGCAGAATTATTAGGCAAATGAGTATTTTGACCACATCATCCTCTTTATGCATGTTGTCTTACTCCAAGCTGTATAGGCTCGAAAGCCTACTACCAATTAAGCATATTAGGTGATGTGCATCTCTGTAATGAGAAGGGGTGTGGTCTAATGACATCAACACCCTATATTAGGTGAGCATAATTATTAGGCAACTTCCTTTCCTTTGGCAAAATGGGTCAAAAGAAGGACTTGACAGGCTCAGAAAAGTCAAAAATAGTGAGATATCTTGCAGAGGGATGCAGCACTCTTAAAATTGCAAAGCTTCTGAAGCGTGATCATCGAACAATCAAGCGTTTCATTCAAAATAGTCAACAGGGTCGCAAGAAGCGTGTGGAAAAACCAAGGCGCAAAATAACTGCCCATGAACTGAGAAAAGTCAAGCGTGCAGCTGCCAAGATGCCACTTGCCACCAGTTTGGCCATATTTCAGAGCTGCAACATCACTGGAGTGCCCAAAAGCACAAGGTGTGCAATACTCAGAGACATGGCCAAGGTAAGAAAGGCTGAAAGACGACCACCACTGAACAAGACACACAAGCTGAAACGTCAAGACTGATTTTTCTAAGGTTTTATGGACTGATGAAATGAGAGTGAGTCTTGATGGGCCAGATGGATGGGCCCGTGGCTGGATTGGTAAAGGGCAGAGAGCTCCAGTCCGACTCAGACGCCAGCAAGGTGGAGGTGGAGTACTGGTTTGGGCTGGTATCATCAAAGATGAGCTTGTGGGGCCTTTTCGGGTTGAGGATGGAGTCAAGCTCAACTCCCAGTCCTACTGCCAGTTTCTGGAAGACACCTTCTTCAAGCAGTGGTACAGGAAGAAGTCTGCATCCTTCAAGAAAAACATGATTTTCATGCAGGACAATGCTCCATCACACGCGTCCAAGTACTCCATAGCGTGGCTGGCAAGAAAGGGTATAAAAGAAGAAAATCTAATGACATGGCCTCCTTGTTCACCTGATCTGAACCCCATTGAGAACCTGTGGTCCATCATCAAATGTGAGATTTACAAGGAGGGAAAACAGTACACCTCTCTGAACAGTGTCTGGGAGGCTGTGGTTGCTGCTGCACGCAATGTTGATGGTGAACAGATCAAAACACTGACAGAATCCATGGATGGCAGGCTTTTGAGTGTCCTTGCAAAGAAAGGTGGCTATATTGGTCACTGATTTGTTTTTGTTTTGTTTTTGAATGTCAGAAATGTATATTTGTGAATGTTGAGATGTTATATTGGTTTCACTGGTATAGATAAATTATTGAAATGGGTATATTTGTTTTTTGTTAAGTTGCCTAATAATTATGCACCGTAATAGTCACCTGCACACACAGATATCCCCCTAAAATAGCTAAAACTAAAAACAAACTAAAAACTACTTCCAAAAATATTCAGCTTTGATATTATTGAGTTTTTTGGGTTCATTGAGAACATGGTTGTTGTTCAATAATAAAATTAATCCTCAAAAATACAACTTGCCTAATAATTCTGCACTCCCTGTATAGATAGAAAAAGTAAAATTCGGGCTGCCACGAGTCACCACTAGAGGGAGCTCAAGAACTTAATGCATACATTGATCTCAATGATAGAACAGTATGCAATAAGCTGCTAAGCTCCCTCTAGTGGTGGCTCCAGGCAGCCAGAATTTAACTTAGTGTCTATATGTCTATGCAGGCGAGGCGAGCTGGGTGTTATTTAAGAAATTCTGAGCACTTTGGTCAAGGAGATCAATGGGCACCCTTAATATTCTTCCACTGGCTCCTGCCACCATCATATCAGAAATATGGAACTCTAAATGCCATAAACACATATTCTGCTCAGACCAAAAATCCACACAATGATAAAATATGAAGATTCTCTTTAATCAATATATAATGAAAGGTTCTGCAACTTTCTAATCTACGTCCTGTCTCAATCTGGTGCCATTTTCTTTGCTACTCTCTGCTTGGTGTCAGTGAATAGACCTATTTTTGCTTACATGAAGAGGCCGATAACCCATCCTGATCACATCCATACGACACTGGTGCGTGGCTTGTTACAGCGAAGAGAGCTGTGATACATTGTAACGAGCCCTGCACCAGTGTCAGGTCAGGTTTTTGGATTTCTGGATTTAAACAATGACTAACAGCAAGCGGAGATCTTGAAAATGGTGAGAAATTTAAACTTGCAACTAGGTGACGGTATGTTGGTTAAGTCTCTGACTGTATTTCATGTTTACATCTTCTTTGATCACAGATACATTGTAGCAGCACGTCTCCTCTCATAGCTCTCCCCCGACGGAAGACAACTGCTGATATTTTTCCTGTGATAGTGCATAACACCTGCAGAACAGACGCTATACAACGCTGCTTGTGGTCGGAGACTTCCTGATCATTTACATCTCAGGGGACGCGAACCAGTAGAAACCAATATGACATCTGGATGTGCCCCTCCCCCACTCGGATTGGATTAGCCTGTAAGGAGGATGCCCGGATGGTGCACTATGTGGCAACAAGAGGAGAGAGGCGCTCATAGGGTGAATACGTAAAGTCAAAAAGGGCCCTCTGAGAGGGAATTATAGTCTGCTCACCTATTCGTGTTGCACCAAACTGGGCACAACACCAGTGAAGGCAAAGGACAAAATATTGCTGGTTGGTGCAGCCGGACTTCTCCGAGGCGAGAGCCAAACCGCCGTTGGATAGACTATCACTAGGAGGCAGCCGGACCGTGGTAGTCGAGCTTGTGGTGGATAACACAACCAGGCGTCAAATATAGTTTTACTTTATTCTGAGACGATGCATTTTGGGGTACATGGGACCCCTTTGTCAAGTCTCACCCAGGAAAGTAGCCGCTGAAGAGCCAGCCGTCTGCTTTCCTGGGTGAGACTTGACAAAGTGGCCCCATGTACCCCGAAACGCGTTGTCTTATAATAAAGTAAAACCATATTTGACGCCTGGTTGTGTTCTGTGGATGGTGGCGCCGGAAGTATGCGCCCTTTAGGGTTCTTTTGGAATGGCGCGCAGGCAGAGGCTCGTGAATCCTTGGTAGACACAACCTGATGTACATGTATATACATGTCTTCCCTTCTCAAGAGCCAGCCAGCATCGGCATATTTCCAGCAAATTGTGGTGCTTACAGTCTCTTAAAGGGCACGTTACTCTTGGTGGTTCTCAACCACTTAAATACACTGTCCATACAGTATTCCCATGGGGGACAATAGGCCACCGGGTATCCACTTATTTGCAGGTGTCATATCATCTCAGAGGCAGTGGCAAGGAGCCTTACTCCAGCCGTCAAGCGTCTCCAGGGGCTGAAGCACAGACCAGGAAGATGGCTGCTCTTGTGGCATCCCCTCTTCTCACGAGGACCCTCGCTCTTCCTCAGTACATTGGTCACTCTCTGCATCGCCTCTGCAGGATCCTCATCAACACAGCAACCGTAAGTCTCTTCGATCACCTCAGCTACAGTGACTACTGCACCACCTTGGTCAAGGATCTACTACAAGCCTTCTCTTTTGGCCATTTCAATGGGCAGTTTTCCCCTCTTTCATGAGGGCAGTCTCTCATGTACCTGCTGATGTAGGCAACTCTTCACCTGCTTCTGCAGCAGGACATCACTGGTCTGCACCGCCAGCGGGGGAATGCAAGCACGCCAGATAGTCCACACCACCCTGCTCATCATGGTGCTTTATATTAGGCCCTTCCTTTATTCAAAGCACTGAAGTCCTATGGCAAACAAGGGGCCCTCTCTCATACTTCTCTACGGGGCTGAACATTAGTGGAGTGGAGATGTTTTTGGAAGAAAGCAACCATGTTTTACTGACCCTGGACAAACTCTTCTCACAGTAAAGACACTGATGACCAATTGAGGGGCTATGCTAAGAACTGATGCCCCACTTTTGCAGTATTGCCCAGCAAAACCAACCTTATGTAAATATGCCTCAAAGTGGCAATTTGTGAGGGGGCACTCCTGGGGATATTGGTGCTTGGAAATGTCCCATGAATGGGTATTAAAAAGTTGTTGATGAACAATCAACACTTAGAATGAGGAACCTGCATTTCCTCTGCCTACGCCTTTAGTAAACTGCATATGCCATGTGGTGCCCATGTGAATGGCACATAAATTCAGCTGTCTCTAACTTGGGGTGTAGTAGATCATGCACTGGCATGGGTGACGGCCGTGTGCCACCCTGCGGCTAAAGAGGGTTTAGTGAATTAGAGGCAGGAGAAAACATGGACGCCATTACATGACTCTGACTTATAACATTTTTGGGCACATCCCGGGGTACTTAGTTAGGGTGTATGTACCATAGAGGACTCTTGATAAGATGGCCGGCGGCATCCTCTTTGCTCCTGGGTGGTGAGAACTTGTGTAGGACTCCCAAGGGTCATGGAAACCCAAGGGTATTTGGGTGGTACCATGAGGTGCCTATTGTAATCCAAAAAATGGCTTTCCAAGTGAGAGATGGGATAGTAGAGGGGAGGATACCCTTGGTATAAAAGGAGGGGGAAGTTCGATGTTGCACCGCAAACCCATCCCCATCAGTTCTGACAATATAGACAAATTCATGAGATTATGGAGGCAAACATGTAAAACACATCTGGCGCCGCACGGGATTTCGGCCGAGATCTTCAAGCAAGATGGCGGCGGCTGGCCCGTCGCGAGCAAATGGAGGAGGTAAGTTAGATTTTTTTTGTTTTCTATACTATTTTAGGTTAAATTGATTCGCTGACACGAAGCACAAGGAAATTCGGCTTCTAGGCGTATCGAATTTATCCTGAAATTCGGATCGAAATTCCACTTAGTGGGATTCAATTCGCTCATCTCTACTCTTTACCCTCAGTGTTGTACAGTAACTTGTCCTCGTGTGTGATCAGGACAGGTTTTGTGTGAACTAATAGGACGGCGGCCACTTTGTTTCCCCTGATGATTGCGCCCCAGACGAGGTATTTGAGAATATACTTATAATAAAATATTGAAACATTTTCATTTTCTTAATTCCCAAAGAAGAAGCACTTTAACTTATAGGATAGCCGCCTCTCATCTGGTGGTATCAGAGGCACAGCTTGCTAAGAAGAGCTCATTTGCATCCCTTCTTCCCCAAAAACATTCTGAAAATCTTCTAATGATGAGGGATCCAGACCTAGGTCTGTACCGGTCCACCACCATCTGGTTCTGCTTTCTCCTGGACACTAAAACAGGGGAATGCAGTGCTATTAACCCTTCAAGGGGTTAAAGGTCTCCAGGCCCTGGCTTCCTGTGTCAGATTACTTATCCAGACGCCTACAAGATCCCACTCAGGGACACCCCTTCCCCAGCAGAAGAGCCTCGTGCTGCCCCCCGGTTGGGACACTAAATCTTGGGTTTTCCCGGCTGCTGAGACGTCTGGGTCAATTACTTTTTTTCTTTCTTCTTCTTCTCCTCTATGGGTGTGACTTTAACTCCCTCCCAGTTATGACACAACTTGAGGTACTTTGAATCAGAATAATAACCCCTTCAAAGTTACAAGCTCCTCCACTGCACAGTGGCTGAATTTCGTGCTTCTTGCGGGATCTCTTCTTTTTTTTTGGAATCCAAAAAAAAATTAAAAATGGCCAAGCCGCTATGGATTTTCTGTTTCGGATTATTCTCCTGGATCAGCATATCCCAGTCACAGATAAGTAAGAGGCAACCCATTATTTCACAGATTTCCAAAGTTTCTGCTGCATTGTGCAACACATTGCACTAAGAAAGAGAGGCCATGCAGATGTAGCAGTGCTAGATTTGTTCTATGTAGTTGAGCTGAGTTTGCTTGGTAGATTAAAAAAAATTTGATCTGGAATTTTTTTTTTTTTTTTTTTTTTTAGATATAGCAGAGCTATAGCATACCTTATACCTTTTTAGACATATTACACCCAGCTTTAATACTGAGTTTGTTTGATCTGCAGAACTGAGTTATGCTGGGTTAGACATGTTATACTTTGCTTAATTAGATATAGAACAGTTTAGAACATATTAATCTGGACATAGTAGAGCTGTGTTTGGTCACATCCCATAAACTCAGCTCCACTACATCTAACAAACTAAGTTTTTTTGTTTTTAAATCAACAGAGCTAGATCTGTTAATGTAGCACAGCTCTGACCTGGAATTCTTAGATGTAGCAGTGTTGAGTTTGTTTGGCATAGCAAGGTTGGGTTTGTTGGACATATTAAACCCAACTTTATTAGATGTAGTAGAGCTAAGTATGTTGGACCTGGACAAACGGAGTGTGTTAGATCTGCAAAGTTGGGTTTGCTAGATGCAATACTTGGAGATCAGAGTTAGGGCTCATCCACACGACCGTGGTTTTGTTCCGCATCCGAGCCGCAACTTTTGTTGGTCGGGTGCGGACCCAGATAGATTAGACCTAGGTTCAGTACAGTCCAGATTGTTGGAATTAGTAGACCTGACTTTTGTTAGATGTAGCAGTGCTGGGTTGGTGAGATATGGCAATATGCTGGCTGTAATAGGATTGAGGCACCTTTTAGAAGCTGCAGTGCCATTTAGCAGTTTCTTGTGGTTTTTACATAGGACTACAAGTAAACCATCTTATTATATTCCGCATACAAATGATAGAAAGTTACATTCCAAATTCCGCTCTGCTACATCTGTAGCTAACTAGGATTCCACAAGTAGCATGATCCAAGGAGAATGGCTCTTTTGTAAGCGGCTTGTATGTAAAATGCATCTTGGTTTAGGATTTCCCTGACAGAATAAATGTCATCAGCCGAGACAAAAGGGTCTTTATGTCATTATCTGAAAAGTCCGATTACAGGCAGAGTTAATATTGTCCGCCGTCCAGATAGAGGAGCTCAAAGCGCGGTTTAATTCCATTGCCTTTTTGGGATTTTTTGGCTGGAGGCTGCAGAGTCTCCTGTGGATTCTGCATTTTCTACAGACATGTTTTAGTAAAGCTTGGGAGGTAGAACTATAAGTCCCAGCATGCCAAGACAGCCTCTAAGATAGTAGTCTCTAAGCTCTGGCTCTCCAGCTGCGGCGCAACTACAACTCCCAGCATGTGGCTGTCAGGGCATGCTGGGAATTGTAGTTTGTACAGCAGCTGGAGATCAACAAGCCGCTGGGAGTGGTAGCTGGGATACCCCTCATATGTTATGACTTGCGGTACTATAGGATTGCACAGACCAAGGCCGCCAGAGCATGTGGGGAGTTGTAGTTGGACAGTGTGACTTGCAGTTCCACATTGCGCGGCATAGTTATGCGTGCAATAGTCTTGCACAGAGTCACAAACTATAAGGGCATGTTGGGAGTAGTAGTTTGGCAATGAGTGGAGAGCCACAGGTTGCATACTCCTGCTCCAAGACATGCTGTGAGTTGTAGTTCCTCAATATGCAACACTGCATGTATTTTATAGAATTATACGCATACACTGTGTACTTGTATGACAATTATGGCACGTTGGGAGTTGTAGTTTGGCAACCGCTAGAGAGCCGCAGGTTGGACAGAGCTACTTTCAGATCCCACAGCATCCAACATGGTATGTATGTAATATAATATACCACCAGGGATATTGCCCTAGGAGCTGACAATCTAAAGATCGATGGGTCTGTAACATGTGGCCATTGTGCGCCAGAGAAAACTTCTCTCTCTTCTCAAAGTGGGCGTCTCCCCGGCCATCGGAGTCGCAGGCACGTGCGCCCATCAGCGGGAAATGATATCTACAGCTGCAGGCCATGATGCAGATGTAGCAGAGCTGAATTGTTTGTGCATTGTGTGTGAGCTAAAATTTATGCTCACAGACATCAGTAACAGCATGAGCTGTGGCAGCTCTGCTACGTCTGACAAACTCAGCTCTACTACATTTTTCCAGTTCTAGCTGGAGAACTAATTATGGATTTTATAGGCTTGTGGTTTTGTAATAACTGGATAATCTTGATTTACTGACATCTATAATAATATACTATGTGTTGAATTCTTCCCTCATTTATAGCAAGTCCTTTAATAAAGGGGATAGGAGTTTATCAGATGTAGTAGAGCTGAGTTTGTCATATTGCACAATATCATAATGTATTTGATATTTTTACTTGCGGGTACATCTATTACATCCGTGAACAAATCTGCCCCTTGTGAATACAGCCCAATGCACATAAAGTACCAGCCTAGTGCCTGGTTGGGAGTGGCGCTGTGCAGGACATAAACCATTACTGAAGGTGGCGCTGCACTTTACTAGCACCGTGGCCCCTTCAAACTAAGGATCTGTGCTATAACCTGACCTTGTAGGAAAATCCCTTTAAGGGCTCATGTACAGGCCCGTAGCCTGCTTCCCGGTTGGTCCAGGAGCGGATTTACCGCCTGTGTAGAGGGGGCCAGTGGGGGGAGGAGAGGGGGCCCTTCCCAGCTTAGAGCTGTAGCAGAAGTGCCCAGGCTGCGCTGCTAAGCAGAGGGTAGGGCTAAGTGGGCAGCAAATCGCAGTGCAAGGGGGCATTACATTGCTTGGGGCCCCAGAAGTGCAAAATTCGCCCCTGCCCCTTCACAGGAAAAAACAGGGTTTACATATACTGTAAGGGGTATCTAAGGGCCACATGGTAGGTGAGGGGCCACATGAGGCACCACCAGTATCTAATGGCCACATGGTAGGTTAGGGGCCACATGAGGCACCACCAGTATCTAATGGCCACATGGTAGGTTAGGGGCCACATGAGGCACCACCAGTATCTAATGGCCACATGGTAGGTGGGGGGCCAAATGAGACACCACCAGTATCTAATGGCCACATTGTAGGTGAGGGGCCACATGAGGCACCACCAGTATCTAATGGCCACATGGTAGGTGAGGGGCCACATGAGGCACCACCAGTATCTAATGGTCACATGGTAGGTGGGGGGCCACATGAGGCACCACCAGTATCTAATGATCACATGGTAGGTGGGGGGCCACATGAGGCACCACCAGTATCTAATGGTCACATGGTAGGTGGGGGGCCACATGAGGCACCTCCAGTATCTAATGGCCGCATGGTAGGTGGGGGGGCCACATGAGGCACCACCAGTATCTAATAGCCATATGGTAAATGGCAGGCCACATGAGGCACCACCAGTATCTAATGGCCACATGGTAGGTGGGGGGCCACATGAGGCACCACCAGTATCTAATGGTCACATGGTAGGTGGGGGGCCACATGAGGCACCTCCAGTATCTAATAGCCACATGGTAGGTGGGGGGCCACATGAGGCACCACCAGTATCTAATAGCCACATGGTAGGTGGGGGGCCACATGAGGCACCACCAGTATCTAATAGCCACATGGCAGGTGGGGGGCCACATGAGGCACCTCCAGTATCTAATAGCCACATGGTAGGTGGGGGGCCAAATGAGACACCACCAGTATCTAATGGCCACATTGTAGGTGAGGGGCCACATGAGGCACCACCAGTATCTAATGGCCACATGGTAGGTGAGGGGCCACATGAGGCACCACCAGTATCTAATGGTCACATGGTAGGTGGGGGGCCACATGAGGCACCACCAGTATCTAATGATCACATGGTAGGTGGGGGGCCACATGAGGCACCACCAGTATCTAATGGTCACATGGTAGGTGGGGGGCCACATGAGGCACCTCCAGTATCTAATGGCCGCATGGTAGGTGGGGGGGCCACATGAGGCACCACCAGTATCTAATAGCCATATGGTAAATGGCAGGCCACATGAGGCACCACCAGTATCTAATGGCCACATGGTAGGTGGGGGGCCACATGAGGCACCACCAGTATCTAATGGTCACATGTTAGGTGGGGGGCCACATGAGGCACCTCCAGTATCTAATAGCCACATGGTAGGTGGGGGGCCACATGAGGCACCACCAGTATCTAATAGCCACATGGTAGGTGGGGGGCCACATGAGGAATCACCAGTATCTAATGGCCACATGGTAGGTGGGGGGCCACATGAGGAATCACCAGTATCTAATGGCCACATGGTAGGTGGGGGGCCACATGAGGAATCACCAGTATCTAATAGCCACATAGCAGGTGGGGGGCCACATGAGGCACCTCCAGTATCTAATAGCCACATGGTAGGTGGGGGGCCACATGAGGCACCTCCAGTATCTAATAGCCACATGGTAGTTGGGGGGCCACATGAGGCACCACCAGTATCTAATAGCCACATGGTAGGTGGGGGGCCACATGAGGCACCTCCAGTATCTAATAGCCACATGGCAGGTGGGGGGCCACATGAGGCACCACCAGTATCTAATGGCCGCATGGTAGGTGGGGGGCCACATGAGGCACCACCAGTATCTAATGCCGCATGGTAGGTGGGGGGCCACATGAGGCACCACCAGTATCTAATGGCCGCATGGTAGGTGGGGGGGCCACATGAGGCACCACCAGTATCTAATAGCCATATGGTAAATGGCAGGCCACATGAGGCACCACCAGTATCTAATGGCCACAGGGAGGGTAAGGGGCCCCGTCACAGATTTTGCATTGGGGTACCGCGCTGATTTTTGCAAGGCTCCAGTTTTCTGGTTCCAGATCTTTACTGACACCTCCTATGACTCACTGCCAAGCACGTAAGGTAGGTGCATCCACTTACTGACGGATGGTAAACCTTTTCAGTAGGAATTTGTCCATGACCCAAAGGACAACGAGATTGAACTGGAGAAGAACACCACTGGACACGCTGAAAATAGCAAATCCACCTGTGGATCCATGAACCTGCCCTGGTCGCCCCATGTGGCTGGAGACCCCCAGAAAAGGCCCATTCCTGCTATTCTAAAACCGTCCTGGGAGGAATGTAAAGAATGAATGTCTTCTTCAGGGGCTTGTAAAGAAACCAAGATCAAGTAACAAAGGGGATGGGGGGGGGGGCACAGAGGGCAGCGGAGGACCATTTGGGTCCCATCTGTCATCTCCTCCACATCTCTGCTTCCTGATGCCATTAATGAAATGTGGCCCTGGGGCAGAATGAAGGAGGCGGTGCGGCCTCTGCTGCTGAAGAGCCTCTTAAAGGCAATGGGGGTCATTCACCAACAGTCACTCCGTTTTGGCACAACCCCTTTTATGCAACTTTTATTTTAAAAAACATAATAGTGTCATGGGGCAAATCTACTAATTTTACCCCAGGATAAAGGCATAAAAGTTGCTGAAAAACTGCGCCAGTCGGCAGGTGCAAGGACTACAAAAGATGCGCCCGATTTAGGACGAGGCGATGGGAGCGCTCCTGTTTCTATCCACAGGATGGAAACCTGTACCTACTTAAGGGCGTGTCCCTCACAGCTGGCGGAATGCAGCCAAGTCACAACCATTTGTGGCCACCAGAGTTTGCCGCACATTGCGGACATTGATTGCCGCGGGTGGCACATGAGGCCTCGACACCGCGGAGTTCCACCCTAATACTTCTCGTTTGCTACAATTGTATCAGTCCAGACAGTCCTCCATGAACCAGATCTACCAGCAGCACCATCTTCCCTGACAGGTTGATACAATGTATCAGTGCAGGTAAAATGTATCAACCTGAAGGAGCTTATGTTGAGCTTCACAGAGGATTGTCTAAGACTGGATACATTGCAGCAAACTCTCCACTGTGAGATGTATTAGGTCAGGATGGGTTTAATACTGATGACCTATCCTCAGGATAGGTCATCAGTATGTGATCGGTGGGGGTCCGACGCCTGGCACCCCCGCCTATAAGCTGTTCTGAAGAGGAGGCGGCGCGCCCCTGTGAGCTCTCCAGCCTCCACACAGCTCGTCAAGCACAGTGCCGCACATTTTATAGTGGTCATGCTTGGTATTGCAGCTCAGCCCCATTCACTTTAACATGACTGAGGTGCACCTAGGCCACGTGACGTCACCGGCCCATAAGAAGGTTATGGTGGTCACCAAAATGATCAGCGGCGTCAGGAGTCGGATCCTCACTGATCAGATGTATCCTGAGGATAAGTCATCAGCTTTAGGGCTCATGTACAAGACTGTATGTATTTTGCGATCCGCAAAAAAATACGCATGACGTCTGTGTGCATTCCGTATTTTGTGGAACAGAATCACTGGCCCCTAATAAAACAGTCCGTAATGCGGACAATAATCGGACGTGTTCTATTTTTTTGTGGAACGGACATACGGAAATGGAATACACATGGGAGTAACTTCCGGTTTGTTTTTTTTGCAGACCCATTGAAATGAATGGTTCTGCATACGGTCCGCAAAAAAAAAATGTAACAGACACGGAAAGAAAATACGTTTATGTGCATGACCCCTTAAACACTTGGACGAACACTTTAAACCTCTGGAAGAATATTTCCATTTACGGACAGCAAGCATGGATATTGGCAATGGCATGAAATTAAAACATAACATTTGCTACATTGTATCTGTAACTATTTAGTTATCATAAAGAAAGGTTCCATGAGATTGGACGCAAAACTGCTGTTCTGTCCCAGAGATAGCGCCACTCTTGTCCATGGCTGGGTCCGGTACTGCAGCTCAGCTACATCAAATGAACAGAACTGTAATACCACCTATAGACCAGGGACAGGAGGGGCGCTGGTACTGGAAAGCAGCCATGTTTTTCTAATCTCCTACGTCCCCTTTAAGATAATTTTTATATCTGCTGTCTATAGATCATGTATGGGTTCCCAGAGCTGCAGTGTCTTGGCTTTACAGATGTAGCAGTGGTGTAGTGTTAACTGCTTGTGCACGCGTCGCTTGTAGTTCGTGGGGCTGGGGGGCCAGGGTTTGGGGCTGCCTGGCTGGAACAGACTCCTATTGTAATGCGTAGAGGTATATTTCAGGAATCAATTACTCGGCCCTCACCCCCTAGTCAGCTCCCTTAGAGATGAAGCACATGGCTGAAGCAGGCCCATAACTTGGCAGCGCGTTTACTGAGACAGAAAAGAAGGGACCGACCCTAAGGCTGGGTTCACACTTGAGCGTTTTACAGCGCGTTCAAACGCGCTGTAAAACGCTCAACACATGAAAACCAATGCTTCCCTATGGCCCTGGTTCTCACTTGAGCGTTTTACAGCGCTGAAAAACGCGCTGTAAAACGCCCTACGCTCAAACAAGTACTTGAGCTTCTTTGGGGCGTTTTGACGCGCGTTTGTGGCCATAGGACATTGCAGTCAATCACACAAACGCGCGTCAAACGCGCGTTTACTATTGCATAAAACGCTCGTCAAAAACGCGCGTCAAAAACGCGCGTTAAACGCGCATATCAAAGACGCTCAGGTCTGAACCCAGCCTAATAGATGGGCTGTGAGGCCAGGGAGCCGCGTTTCTGGACGAATATTGGATAGGATGTAGCAGAGCTGAACGTGTTCTTTAACTATTCCTTAAACTCAGTTGGTTTATGTGCCTGTAGCTCTCAGGGCATGCTGGGGGTTCGCATCATCTGGAGAGTCACAGCATAGCCCTCCCATTATTTTGGGGTATGCCACAGTCTTTTACATTTTCTGTTTTAATAGACAACCCCTCTATGTCTATGTATGGCAGAATATACAATATATAGTACGTGTAGTTCTGTTCAGATCTCGTCGCTCTGTGACACCATTATTTGGACATGCGCCATATATGTACTCTTTTGGGGCTCTGTATGACAGTATTATTTGGGTGTTGTATGGCGGTATTATAGATCGCGGTGTGTAGGACACTGTATACCTAGGCACTTTATGCTGGCACTACGTCACACATATATCACTCAATGGCATTGTTATATTAGCACTGTGTAATGGTCTTTTTGGGCACTGCATGGTGATATATCTGATATACGGCACACTTTACTGTTTATCGTATGAAGGTATTATTTGGACATTGTAATGCAGTATTATTTAGGCACTACGGTGATATAAAGCACAGTATTATACAATTATTTTGCCCCTATCTAGCAGTATTATTTAGAAACTATGTAGCAGTATTATTTGGAATATGTATTTCTACACTCTCTAATGATAATATGTGTGTACTATATGGCAATATTATTTGATAACTATGTAGCGGTATTATTTGCGTCCTCTATACTGGTGTTATTTGGAAATTGTATGGCAATATTATTTTTACACTCTGTAGTAATATTTGCGCACTATTTAGCAGTATTATATGACTCTTGCATAACATTTTGTTCATTGTGCCTGGTTTATAGGGTTTACCACATGGATGACGGCAGTAAAGTGCAGCCGGAGGTTCAGCCACGACAGTCATATTTCTTATGACTAATGGATCTCTCATAGTTAACATGACTAAATACAACTGTCCTGTGATACACCCGTCATACTTTCCAGAATATGCTGGTAAATTAGAATATGTGACCTACCTAATAATCATTCCTGCTGGGGGGAAATATCCACTTTCATCAACCCCAGGAGGAAGAGTTCTAATAAGAAATCATTACACTGTCTTTCAGTTCTTTCTTACTGTTCTACCAGTGCGTGTCAGTCAACACTGTAGTTCTGTCATTGTATTCATGAACACAGAAGTTTAGATGATCTGTTCTGTTAGGTCTTTACATCTTCACTAATGCTTGTATTACACTGGCCGATAATCGCTAATGAGCATTTGCATGATTGGTCGTTAACGATCATCTTGCAGTGTAAGGGCTCTTTCACACGAGCGGATGCCGCGCGTGTCATCCGCAGCGTTAAAGACAGCCAAGCCGCGCTCCGGACAGCAGAGTTCTCACTGTGATTTTGTAGTAAAAAGATCACAGAGAGGCACGGAGCGTTATCAATCATGTTACTGCTCCGTGTCTCTGCTGTCCGGAGCGCGGCTTGGCTGTCTTTCACGCAGCGGATGACAAGCACGGCATCTGCTCGTGTGAAACAGCCCTAATACTGCCGCCGATTGACCAATGACCAACATCAGGCAATTTGGATTTTTAAGCGTGCTTAAAAAATCTGCGTTTGCCGGCGGCAGGGCGTGCTGTCTAATAACGATCGGCCGCCAGCAAACCACTATACAGCATGGGGACGAGCGATGGCCTATTGATTGCTCCTCCCCATGCAGGATCGGTCTCCTCCGCTAGCTAACAAGCGATTGCTAGGAGGGAACGCTTCCCTCCCGACAATCGTTTGCTGATCTGCCTGTCTAATATACTGAATGCAGCGGTTTTTGTCCAGCCGATTCTCAGCATGCCATTGATTATGGAGTCTCCTCGGGCCCGGGGTAAAGTTGCCCTCCTCGGGCCCGGGGAAAAGTTGCCCTCCTCGGGCCCGGGGAAAAGTTGCCCTCCTCGGGCCCGGGGTAAAGTTGCCCTCCTCGGGCCCGGGGTAAAGTTGCCCTCCTCTGGCCCGGGGTAAAGTTGCCCTCCTCGGGTCCAGGGTAAAGTTGCCCTCCTCGGGCCCGGGGTAAAGTTGCCCTCCTCGGGCCCGGGGTAAAGTTGCCCTCCTCGGGCCCGGGGTAAAGTTGCCCTCCTTTGGCCCGGGGTAAAGTTGCCCTCCTCGGGCCCGGGGTAAAGTTGCCCTCCTTTGCCCCGGGGTAAAGTTGCCCTCCTCGGGCCCGGGGTAAAGTTGCCCTCCTCGGGCCCGGGGTAAAGTTGCCCACCTCGGGCCCGGGGTAAAGTTGCCCTCCTCGGGCCCGGGGTAAAGTTGCCCTCCTCGGGCCCGGGGTAAAGTTGCCCTCCTCGGGCCCGGGGTAATGTCGCCCTCCTCGTCTCTGAACACCTTTGCATACATGAAAAGCCCTATTATTTTATGCTTGCCCCAAGCATTCGCTGTGTGCCCCCCGCCGCCACCATTGCTCCCCTCTACATCAGCTCCTGACAGATTTTCATGCTTCGTGTCTAGTATCTGGCAGTGATTGCGAGCGCTTCTTGTCAGCTTCCCACACCCAACGCTCGAAAGTGTCATTTCTGTGCGAGGACTTGGAACAACACGATACAACGCATCCCACGTCCTAAGTAGGTGGATTTTTTTTCCTTTTTCTTTTATTTTCTTAATTGCCTTTTCCGACGACGTGTACATTCAATGGGATAAAAACAGGATCGCTTCCCTCAACACAAAGGCAGTGGCGTGCCCGCAGCGGGAAACCTCTGCCCCTTATTCTCCCTGGGGGTGGGGGGGGGGGGCGAAAAATAAAAATGACAGAGTGAGAAGGAGACATTAATGGCTGTGCTGAATGATACTCCGGCAGATGCTTTACCATCCACCCCTCCGTCCAATCCTTGTCATCAGGACGGATGCCAAATATTTGGAGCATCGTGTACGCTGGTCTCCTGCACTTTTGGCAGGGGCTGGAACTAAAGGTGGTTATATTTCTGAGCACCGATACTCAAGCATTTTATATGGCTGGAGCAGTGTATGGCGGCACTATTTGGGAGGCTGCTTATACTGCGGGACTCTGTATGGGGTACTGTCTGCCAGCCTGGGTATATGGTGCCACTTTTTGACAGGGCACCATGTAGTATAGCAGTCAGTGACAGGTTCTGTATATTGTGAGGCAGAACAGTATACGGGAGCACGATTTAGCAGAAGGGGTGTCAGACTCTCAGAAGTATGTGGTGGGTTTTATACATTTATGGGGGCACTCTGTGTATACACAGAACTTTATGGCTTGGCCATATTTATGGGGACACCATTATTTAGACTGTGTATACAGGGAATCTCTGGCTGGAGTGCTCTGTATGGGGGCACCATTTGGTATAGGCTGGCTCAGGTACTCTTCTATGGTGGCCCTGTTATATGTCTATATAGTGAACTCTATGGCTTGGGCACGGTATATGGGAGCACTATTTGGTATGGCCTGCGTATATAATGGCATCCTCTGGCTGGCGTACTGTCTATGGGGACACTATTTGGCAAGGCCCGTGTACATAATGGCCTCCTCCGGCTAGAGTCCTGTCAATAAGGTCACTATTTGTCATGGCCTGTGTAAATAATGGCATCCTCTGGCTTGAGCATTGTCTATGGGGGCACTACTTGGCATGGCCTGTGTACTCAATAGCAGTACAATAGCAATACAGTACAGACCAAAAGTTTGGACACACCTTCTCATTCAAAGAGTTTTCTTTATTTTCATGACTATGAAAATTGTAGATTCACACTGAAGGCATCAAAACTATGAATTAACACATGTGGAATTATATACATAACAAACAAGTGTGAAACAACTGAAAATATGTCCTATTCTAGGTTCTTCAAAGTAGCCACCTTTTGCTTTGATTACTGCTTTGCACACTCTTGGCATTCTCTTGATGAGCTTCAAGAGGTAGTCCCCTGAAATGGTTTTCACTTCACAGGTGTGCCCTTTCAGGTTTAATAAGTGGGATTTCTTGCCTTATAAATGGGGTTGGGACCATCAGTGTCGTTGAGGAGAAGTCAGGTGGATACACAGCTGATAGTCCTACTGAATAGACTGTTAGAATTTGTATTATGGCAAGAAAAAAGCAGCTAAGTAAAGAAAAACGAGTGGCCATCATTACTTTAAGAAATGAAGGTCAGTCAGTCAGCCGAAAAATTGGGAAAACTTTGAAAGTAAGGGCTATTTGACCATGAAGGAGAGTGATGGGGTGCTGCGGCAGATGACCTGGCCTCCACAGTCACCGAACCCAATCGAGATGGTTTGGGGTGAGCTGGACCGCAGAGTGAAGGCAAAAGGGCCAACAAGTGCTAAGCATCTCTGGGAACTCCTTCAAGACTGTTGGAAGACCATTTCAGGGGACTACCTCTTGAAGCTCATCAAGAGAATGCCAAGAGTGTGCAAAGCAGTAATCAAAAGCAAAAGGTGGCTACTTTGAAGAACCTAGAATATAACATATTTTCAGTTGTTTCACACTTGTTTGTTATGTATATAATTCCACATGTGTTAATTCATAGTTTTGATGCCTTCATAGGTCATGAAAATAAAGAAAACTCTTTGAATGAGAAGGTGTGTCCAAACTTTTGGTCTGTACTGTATATACACACACACACATCAGTACTCTACCCTCCACTGTACGTGCAGTGCCATGCTTTTTTTTACATTTCTAAAGCCCTTGCTTCACTTTTCTTTGTCGTTACTCACTGACCACTTAAAGCTCCACTTCTGCTTTCTTACAGGAGCACAGGAGGCCTCATATAATGGGGCCATTCTCCTTTACTGCAAGTGACAACTGTGAAAAACAGTTTTTCACCACTTTTTTCCGCCCATCGGTTGCAGTTAATGGAACAAACCCTTCAGCCGCACTGCGAGCGTCTCTATGATAACGCTTTCTGTCACACACTCTAGTTCTGCAAGGTCACAGAGTTCTTGTGAGGTTCAGCAGGAAGTGAAATTATGGGGGGGGGGGACATATCTTAAAGCAGGGATGCTCAACCTGTGGCCCTCCAGCTGTTGCAAAACTATAACTCCCACCATGCCCTGCTGTAGGCTCAAAGCTGTACGTTGTCCGGGAATGCTGGGAGTTGTAGTTTTGCAACAGCTGGAGGGCCGCAGGTTGAGCATGCCTGTCTTAAAGGCTTTGTACCACGATATAAGACAGGAAAGGAGATAAAAATATAAGTGATCAGTGTGTGTGTGTGTGTGTGTGTGTGTGTGTGGGGGGGGGGGGGTCACGAGAATGAGGGTCTTTTGAATGAAAAGAGTGGCAGTCGAGTATGCACATCACCGCTCCATTTACTCTCTATAGAGCTGCCAAAGATGGCGGAGCGCTGTATTCGCCTACCCCCAGCAGTCTCATAGAGAATGAAAGTGCTCAACCACTGCTTCCGACACAGAACCTCTCTTATCGTGAATGATGAGGGTCCCAGAAGTCAGATCAGATGCCTACCCCTAAAACCAAGAAGTCTGACAACTACACTGTGAGTAACAGGTCCGTATGGGGAAACCTTGCGCGATTACACGTGTTCTTCATCCAACACGAGTTAAGTTAACATGAAGTCCTCCATTCCCTTTCTGATGAAATTCTCTACCCGTTTCATGTGTCACATGCCTACCTTCTCGTTTGAAAAAACGATTCCAAAATGGCTCAATTCAAGATGGCCGCCACGTTGGCGACACGGCCTAATGGACTTCCCTCTCGACCTACAGCTTGTATCTATAATTGGGCGACTGTCTGCCAAACCGTGTCCATTCCATATGGGTGCTACTGCTTTCCTTTTTTTCTTTAAACACACCCTGTATGCTTTCCCCATCCCAGATTTTGGGAGATGTGGGGCGCCATTACAGTCATCGCCTCAGGCAGTTAAAAGGCTAGAAGAACCTCTGCTTATGTCCTGTAGAATCCGGATTAGTTTTAATTAGGTCATTAGCTTTTAGTTACGGTAATGGTGGCAACCCTGGCGCTAATCTTCTTAATCTCGTAATTGCCATTGTTTTACACCCCATGGCTCATTCAATTTCCAATTGAAATGCTGAGACTATAAAGCACACAAAGTAATTTATTACCCCAAATGCACATATCAGTAATAATTTCAGCAAGCCCAGTCACGATAATGGCTAACTGGTTGCTTAGCAACAAACACCGGACCAGCGACTGACACCGATCGGTTCCTGTGGTCATGTGTCACTTCCTTCTAATCAGCCCCTCAGTTATTGCTAGGAGCTTGGACAGGTAGAAGGGAATAACTCTTGACATGGTTTGCTTGTAGTCTGTAACCAGGGGTGCGCCACCAATGAGGCCAGGTGAGGCGATCGCCTCAGGCAGCACCTGTCACGGATGGTGTTGCAGAAAGCTGGAACTTATAAATAAACATCCGACTGGCTTGATCACAAACTAAGGAGCATATGGGTGAGCCCTATAAAACCCCTAGAGCTCTCCCTGACTGCTATGCCTATGCAAAGGTCTTTATGGTAGACGATTGCATGCCCACGTACCTTATACTGTGTGACACCTGAAAACCCTATAAAATAGTGAGGAGACACAACCACCGGCTCCCTGCACTTAATACGGACGGAGTCAGGGTCACCTAGAATCAAGCCAGCAAGGAAACAAAAATAAAGGAAAAGGACTTATCTGAGGAATCAGCAGTAGCAGTCTCCAGCAGTGAACAACTCATCCAGGAAGAAGTATAAACCGCAAAGTGAGGCAGTATGGGAGGGAATATAAAGGGAGACAATTAGAGTAAATAGGTGACAGCTGGGAGAAGGAAAGGAGATGACAAAGTGAAACCAAAACAAAGAACGTCATGCAAGAGGTAGAGAAGAAGGTCTAACAGACCTTCTCACAGAACTGGCGGTGACAGCACCAGGTAGAGACAAGAGTGGGTCAGCCGAAGGGCCATGGGCAATGAGCGGTTTCATTGTGGAAAAGGGGTTAGGTTAAGAAATTAGCATTTGGGGGTGGGGGTGCTATTTCAGTTTTTGCCTCAGGCAGCAGAAAGTCTAGGTGCACCCCAGTCTGTAACCATGGAGATATATTAGTGGCATCAGAGCTGTAGACACAAAACAGTAGTAAACTTTTTATGGAGACTATAGTCACTTCACTTCCTAGCATGGATGCATTGGATCAATTAAAAACTGGGTTACAAAAGTTTACATGGCCTACAGTCCAAAAGCTTTGCATTTACATTGAGATCATTCTACACTGCTCAAAAAAATAAAGGGAACACTTAAACAACACAATGTAACTCCAAGTCAATCACACGTCTGTGAAATCAAACTGTCCACTTAGGAAGCAACACTGAGTGACAATCAATTTCACATGCTGTTGTGCAAATGGGATAGACAACAGGTGGAAATTATAGGCAATTAGCAAGACACCCCCAAAAAAGGAGTGGTTCTGCAGGTGGTGACCACAGACCACTTCTCAGTTCCTATGCTTCCTGGCTGATGTTTTGGTCACTTTTGAATGCTGGCGGTGCTTTCACTCTAGTGGTAGCATGAGACGGAGTCTACAACCCACACAAGTGGCTCAGGTAGTGCAGCTTATCCAGGATGGCACATCAATGCGAGCTGTGGCAAGAAGGTTTGCTGTGTCTGTCAGCGTAGTGTCCAGAGCATGGAGGCGCTACCAGGAGACAGGCCAGTACATCAGGAGACGTGGAGGAGGCCGTAGGAGGGCAACAACCCAGCAGCAGGACCGCTACCTCCGCCTTTGTGCAAAGAGGAACAGGAGGAGCACTGCCAGAGCCCTGCAAAATGACCTCCAGCAGGCCACAAATGTGCATGTGTCTGCTCAAACGGTCAGAAACAGACTCCATGAGGGTGATATGAGGGCCCAACGTCCAAAGGTGGGGGTTGTGCTTACAGCCCAACACCGTGCAGGACGTTTGGCATTTGCCAGAGAACACCAAGATTGGCAAATTCGCCACTGGCGCCCTGTGCTCTTCACAGATGAAAGCAGGTTCACACTGAGCACATGTGACAGACGTGACAGTCTGGAGACGCTGTGGAGAACGTTCTGCTGCCTGCAACATCCTCCAGCATAACCGGTTTGGCATTGAGTCAATAATGGTGTGGGGTGGCATTTCTTTGGAGGGCCGCACAGCCCTCCATGTGCTCGCCAGAGGTAGCCTGACTGCCATTAGGTACCGAGATGAGATCCTCAGACCCCTTTTGAGACCATATGCTGGTGCGGTTGGCCCTGGGTTCCTCCTAATGCAAGACAATGCTAGACCTCATGTGGCTGGAGTGTGTCAGCAGTTCCTGCAAGACGAAGGCATTGATGCTATGGACTAGCCCGCCCGTTCCCCAGACCTGAATCCAATTGAGCACATCTGGGACATCATGTCTCGCTCTATCCACCAACGTTGCACCACAGACTGTCCAGGAGTTGGCAGATGCTTTAGTCCAGGTCTGGGAGGAGATCCCTCAGGAGACCGTCCGCCACCTCATCAGGAGCATGCACAGGCGTTGTAGGGAGGTCATACAGGCACGTGGAGGCCACACACACTACTGAGCCTCATTTTGACTTGTTTTAAGGACATTACATCAAAGTTGGATCAGCCTGTAGTGTGTTTTTCCACTTTCATTTTGAGTGTGACTCCAAATCCAGACCTCCATGGGTTGAAAAATTTGATTTCCATTTTTTTATTTTTGTGGGATTTTGTTGTCAGCACATTCAACTATGTAAAGAACAAAGTATTTCAGAAGAATATTTAATTAACTCAGATCTAGGATGTGTTATTTTTGTGTTCCCTTTATTTTTTTGAGCAGTGTATATAATGACTCTCTATAAAAGCCATGGGCTGCTTCAGTATGATGCATAAGCTATGCATAAGCTTTTTAATATGATAAAAAAAATGCATTTTACAGCAGGCTGTAAAGCACAATAGTCTTCAGGAGTGTATCCCAGTTATTCTGACATCCAGTGGCCAAAGATATATCCCAACCAGATTGGAATTTATTCGATCCACAGGCACGTTTCTCATTTGAGAAGGTGGTAATCCAGACTTCTGCTTAACGGTAGCTATAATGTAATAGAGCTGTGTCTCCCCGCTAAAGCTATAGATAATGGACGCTCCGGGCTCTTGGCTATATAAATGCACTTCTGGGCTGTGTAAAAGAAAACCACTTTAATTCTGCCAAGACTAGCTTCATTCTCACACATGGGTGTCACGCTGCAGTATTTTGCAAGTTCTAGGCAGGTATGGCGAAACCCTATGTTGATGCCAGAGAAACGCTACACACCTGTTTTTCTGCACGGATGAAAATTGTCCTCTGGGGCTTCCGGTGTAATCTTGATGACATTAACCAGGCAGTGGAATTTTACAGTGCATTCCTCATGGGAGCGATGGCCAGCCAAAGCACATCTAAAGGGTTAATAGAAACCCATTTGGCAGTAAAAAAAATACAATTAACTGATATCTTTATTTCTGCGTCTTGTGACTCTGGCGTGCGACTTATTCAGGGTGTATGATTTTAATGGTGTTATTATTGGCGTCTTTTAGGACGGAGTCATGGCAGTGATAGATCTGTTCTCAATTAGATTAGAGATGGCAGGGAGAGAAGAGGACATTTGGGCTTCTATAGAACTATATTTTTACAAGTGGCTCCCGAAATGTTTTTGTGAGAATTTTAATCTCTATAAACTATTTAAAGGCTTACATGCAGTGGCCGGGTTCGGGGTGGCCCCAACGCCACGCTGGATCCCCAGGACACCGTCGAGGTGACACCATGTGTTGCTACTCTCCGGAAGGGATGGTAAGGCGTGGTGCACCCCAATAGGAAATAAGTCCAGAGAGTCAGGGTCTGCAGTAAACCAGTGTGCTTCTTTACTGGAGGAATTCTCCAGTCTTCTTCATGGCAGAAGAAGGGTTTGATGCTGAGGAAAGGCCTGAGCTAGCTGTCCTTCTTTCTCTTCAGAAGGCTGGCACCCTGGTCCAAGGCTGGTGATCCAGGGTCTGTGGCAGCGTATCCCCGTCTCAGGGTCTTCTTCTGGTCACTCAGTAGTTTGGCAGAGTCACCCCCATAGCAGAAGAAGGGTTTGATGTCTGAGGAAAGGCCTGAGCTGTCTCTCTCTCTCTCTCTCTCAGAAGGCTGGCATCCTGGTCAAGGGCCCACGGTCTGTAGCTCAGTAGTCCTGGTGGCTTCTTGGTCACAGGGCTGGTGACCCATGGTGACCCATCTCAGCGTCTTCTCCTGGTCACTCATGCAGGCTAGCATGAGTCTCCCCTCCAAGCACCGATCCCTAACAGCAGCACACTAGGGCTCTGACTGCTCTCCTTATATACTGATTTTGCTAGACTAGAACCTTCTAATGGGAGGGATGGAGTGGAGAAACTCAGCACAAACAGATACATTGTTTTGGCTCCAGTCTGGTATAAACTTACATTAGAGCTTCAACGATACTCAATGGCAATGACACAGCAGGTTTTCCAGACAAAAACAAGTTTCCAGACATAACATAGCTAAAGCCAGACATTCAAAAGGTCAGGCTGTCTGCTTTTGGTGGTAAACAAGTCTGGGTTTTTCCCTCCAAAACATGGTCTTCTCTAAACCCTATGGTAACTGTGGAAAATTACCAGCTTCTCAATCAAAGCCCTAACAGTCTCTTAGTATTCATTAACCCTTTCCACAGAGCCATGTGAATACAGTAATAATGAACAGGATATATATATATATATATATATATATATATATATATATATATAATGCAATTACACAGTATTAAACAGTATAAGTAAACCCTTTCAAGAGAACTAACGTAAGAAGTTTTAACTTTGCATAGGGGATATAGGCAAATGACCACAAATGTCTAAATGTCAAAGTACTCCCTGCTCTAGGGCACTACATACACACATATACATAGACACAGTTGGACAGAGTCCTTTAAGACTACGGATATGTACATTCCCTATTAAAGTTAAAATGCAGACTGCACCACCACTAAAATAGTATTAGGGGCAGAAGAAGATGGCTACAAAGAAGTGCTTCATAGAACCTTTATTGGTTCTTCTGGATACATCAAAGATGGCGAGGTCAGGTCATACATGACAAGCTAGTCTTAGCCCTATGATGGGTCATATATGACAAGCTAGTCTTAGTCCCATAATGGATCATATATAACAAGCCATTCTTAGCCCCATGATAGGTCATATATGATAAGCTATTCTAAGTCTTGTGATGGGTCATATATGGCAAGCTAGTCTTAGCCCCATCATGGATCTTATATGACAAGCTAGTCTTAACCCCATGATGGGTCATATATGATAAGCTATTCTTAGTCCCATCATGGGCACTTTGGGAGGTTCAATCAGGTGCAGTTCGTGCCCTGTATTTTTTCTCTTATATGCACAAATTTTATGGGACCCGTCTTAAAGACAGGTTCACATTAACTAAGACATTGTCTCAACTGGAGAACCACTCCTACTGATGTGTGGCCAGCTTCTTTGGCCTTACCCCAAGATGTTGTATAACATGACACCCAAAGGCCCTGGCTCTTAAAGGAACGTTCTGAGAAGAAGATTGTTTCTAAGATTCAGGGCATATTGAAGGGCTTGGTCAAATGGGGCAACGTTTCAAACTCAAAAGCTTGGGCACATTAGTAGGAATTCGAGTTTCAAAAGTGCCAAAAATAACAAGTCCATACCACCAGTGATTGGTCAGACGTCATAACATTAACCAATCATAAATAAAGGGAATAATGAATTAATAATCTGGTAGCAATGGCATCTGATAAGGCGTGGGATATATCAGGGAGCAAGTGAACAGTCAGTTCTTTAAGTTGATCGGTTGAAAACAAGAAAAATGGGCAAGTGTAAGGATCTCGGCGGCTTTCATTTGGACTCAATTGTGATGGCTAGATGGCTGGGTCTGATCATCTCCAAAACTGCACATCTTCTGAGGTGTTCCTGGTATGCAGTGGTTAGTACCTTCCAGAAGTATAGTACATAGCATAGTACCTTCCATGGAAGGACAACCGGTGACTGGGTCATGGTTGCCTGAAGCGCATTGATACATGTGGGGAACACCAGCACATCTGGTCTGAACCCATCGAAGAGCTACTATAGCACAATTGCTGAAGTAGTTATTGTTGGACATCTTCCAAGGTCTAGAGGAGTCCATGTCTCAATGGGTCAGAACATACATAAGATTAAAACCACCTGAATATAAGTGTATACTTTTTGTATCCAAAGTAGAACCAACACTTGATGTTCCCCTAAACCTTAACTTTTAAACCTAAGCAGAGACAGCTTCTACTTACTGGTCTTAACCTCATACCTCCCACCATCAACTATACTTAATATTGTCAACTCCATACAAATATTCCAGCAAAGGATGCCCTTCCCCACACCTGGCCACAACAGAGTTAAGTCTTCAGGCCGGCCTCCACCATTGTGAGGATGACATCTGTATGCTGAACATATTTTGAGAGTTTGTTGTAATCTTCAGAGACTCCTGAGGATAAAAATAACATTAATTTACAAAAGCTAAAGTAACCCATAATGAATGACCTGACAGTGTGTTCTATCTCGGGATACATGGCATAGCAACAGTCTCCTAGCAGATGTGTTCGTGAGGAAGATGAACCTTCCCAAAAAGCATATAATGCCACGTTATAGTCTAGAACCAGCTGATCCTCCATAATCAGTTGTAATCCTGAGATACAAGATTTTCCCATAAACATTTTACATTCCCAGTTCCAGTCATTGACTGATTTAGCTAAGCTTTACATATCCTGGCTTACTGTTTTTACCATTTAAGCAAGATAGGCAAGTGCCTGGGGGGAACCACATTTTAAAGGAAAAGCAATACATTTGCAGAAATGTTTGAAAGGTTGCATTGGCAAAGATTTTTTTTTTCCAGGATAGGTCCTATTTAGATTATAAAAGGGCATCTTGGATTTTGTTTTTCATGATACATTCCATTTAGATTACGCCATCTACATGATGGATTATCAAAGCATAACTGGTAACCATTGAAAGGGCCAATCAGAGGACCAGTAGTAGTAATGGATGCCCCTCAGGTCTTCAAATATGGGCTCTCTGACTCAAATTTAGGAATGCGGGGAAGTATGGCTAGTTTCACACTTGTGGCAGGCAAATCCGGCAGGCTGTTCTATGCCGGAACAGAAAGCCGCATTGACGGAAACTACCGCCTTCCAGCTGGACTCCATTGACTATAATCGGGTAGGGGAGACATCTGGCTGCTACTCAGCAAATATGCAGAGAATTGGCAATGGCTAGACAAAAACTGCTGTGTGCACCAGTTTTTGTCCATTGTCTGCCGGACCTGCTGGAAGACCTGGCCTTGGGTGTGAAAGAGGACTATGCCAGGTGAAACATGGCTATATCAAATGGTTCATTGAGCTCAAACATTGGAGTGATCCTTATAACGCCTTGAGGGCCCAATAGAACTTGCTAGTCAAGGTGCCCTAACATTAAAAAAAAGCTTTCCCCAGTGACAGAACTGGACAGGGGGCGCAAAGGCTGTTCATACATTATAAGACCATCTCATAACTTCTCTTTTGAGTCAGTTTCTTCATTACGGCTACTGTGGCCAAGCGACACACCTGCTCCACGCATGAGCAGTCTTTCCTCATCACTGACCATCTTGAACAAGGATTTGGCACCCTGTGGTGGAGTTAGATCTTATACCAGTGTATTATACCTTCCACTCACCCACAGGATTGTCCATACAAAGCCAGAAGAGTCAGCAGCTTGGGGTGAAACGTGCCATAAGAGTGTTAGCCTTGTAGTAAGTGCGACTTTAGTGCAAATTTATTGTTAATAGGATTTAGTCACCGACTAACCATCGACAAGGAGTGGCTCACTAAAAGGATTTACATCCGTCAAAGCACAAAGAAGCCTCGACGCGAGATGTGCTGTGTGGTTAATCTCTATTTATGTCCTAAGGTCTGGGGTGATGGGTGCAGTTTCATATCTTTGTCTAAGGTGCCAAAACACCCTGTCCTGTCACTATGATCCGTTAGTCTCAGCTGTCAAATAAAAATGGCTTCGGTCTGATCTTTTATTTTAAACGCAAGTTAAAGAAGGTGTTCTTTTTGGGCGATCCCTACACATATGCCCCATTAGGGCTAAGAAAGGGATTATTGGGGGGCAGTATGCTGAAATAAGACCACCACATGTTATCCAAAAAAGGGAAAGCTGCTTCAAAAAAAGTCTGGAGGATCCATCCAGCACCTTGAGTTCAAAAACTGCAATGATTCATTCCCCTGGTAATATTATTGCAAGTCCTCTCCGTGATAAGAGCTGATCATCAAGGGTTGTCCAAAGTGGGCAACTCCATTAACGTTGTTTATAGATTTGGTCCTTTTTTGGTTATAGCTGATGCATCTGTTGGTAGCCACTCACCAGTGGGCGCGTATCTTTTCTTAACTGAAGTTTTGTGAATTTGTTTTGAGTCATCATGAGCCCTTTTGGACATCAAAACCTTCCCCCCTCATATTAGCTGCCACTTATATTGATTTTTTTGTCAAATGTGTACCATTTTAATCAGTAGCTGGAACCATCGTGTTGAAGATAAACTGATTTGGGTCAAAATTGATCATTAAAAATTGAGGAGGACTGATAATATTTCAATGGACCAATGTATATTTACATCTCTATGTGATGGTGTCCTGGGGGGACCAAAGTGTTGCATGAACTGTAAACAAACTATATAACAAAAATCTAATGCAAGGAAGGGAGGAGAAGAGAGAGAGGAAGAGAGGGAGGAAGGAAAAGACAAAGGAAGGAATGGAAAGATGGCGGGATGAAGAAAGGAAGGGACAAAGGAAGGAGGGAAGAATGGAGGGATGAAGAAAAGAAGGGAGAAAGGGAGGGAGGAAGGTATCGGAAATTGGCCTCAGCAACACAAAACTTCTTGAGATGACTTCTTCTTGAGAACATTCTTTTGTTTATTTCAAGACAAGAGCAGCAAGACAGCATTAAAATAAATATAAAAGTCAGGCAGAATACGACATGAGGTAGATGGAAGTGGGAAGCAGCAGTCGAAAAATGGCAGCGCTGTGTCTGTTTATGTCCCCAAATATGCTTTTTTATACCCCAGAGAACAAAGGAATAATTAGTATTATAATTCAGGTTTGACACAGTGTACCGCAGTCCATAGGAGTGAATATTGACACCTCTAAATGACATCATTATTATGCATAACATGTGACCTCGCAAATGCTTTACTAGTATGATGTTATAGAAGAAAGGAAATAAGGAAGGAAGAGAAGAAAGAAGGAAATAAGGTAGGAAAATGTATGGAAGGAAGAACAGAAGGAAGCAGCTTACAAACATCTACCTTTCATTGAATACAAAATAGTCAACCCAAGCCACAAGGGGTCAAAGAATAAGCAGTCAGTGGCTGTTATTTGCTCCAAGAATATAGATGTAAGAACCTTGGAAGTCCTAGACAGGTTGTATCCATTGATGGTTTCTGGAGGACAAGGGAATGCTTCAAAGGCGATCAAAACATCTCAGTTGGAGTTAATTGTATATTGTAGCTGGTAGGAACACACGAAGCAACTAAAGAAAAGTCAGTCTTGAGGAATCAGATTCATTCTGGAACAACTCAAGGACATAGAAAGCTTTGTGCTTCGATATACAATAGTAGAATACTTGTGAAAGCTCCGAGCTTGGCACGATTCCAACACCCTTGGTTGCCGACATTGTGGTTTCTCTGGAGAGGGGAGTCCTGCACATGTTCTTGACAACTACTAGCAAGAGAGATGGACCCCTAAACCCCATGGACGCTGCATAGCCTGTCTCTATGGTAGGTCGGGTGCCACCTAAGAGACTTCTATTAGTGAACACAACTACACCCAACAAACTCCCAAAAAATGCCATATGAGGGGGAAACATGGTCTATCACATGAACCCTCCCAACCAGTCCACAATTCTGGAAAATGTCAAGTAACATCCGTTACTCAAGAAACAGGATTTACAAACTGCAGTACCACCATTTACTTCAATGGGGCTGAGCTGCAATACCAGATTCAGCCCACAGACAAAGGTGGCGCTATTTCTAGAAAAAAAAAGTGGGATTTTCTTATCTTATCCACCTCCTTTAATCATATTACTGATGTTTGATCTTCTAAAGGAAAGTTTTACACGGCCCAGAAGTTATTCATGTGAATTATGTTTAATATGTTTTTTTAGGAATGGCCGGTAAAGTGAGTTTCCAGACGGCACCAAAAAAAACGTGACATTCCCGAATTAACTGCTCTGAGACATTGTGTCCTATTATGAGCGAGTTTATTGGACTGGGAGTTTACAATGATTCTAAGCGTTGTAGATGAAAGACGTGTATTGCTGTCATGAAAGTGGTACAGCAAGCTGACGTAGACGCCTTAAATATAAAAAATGGCTATTAGTAGCTACACTATATATATATATATATATATATATATATATATATATATATATATATATTATATATATATATATATAAAATGCAAGATCAGAGGCAAGTAAACAGCTCATTGTTTTTCTGTCCACTGGAGCAGTACAAATAAAGTTTATTTAAAGGGGTGAGTGAGGATGGGGGCTTGTACAGTCCCGAAAGAGCCACTGTTATACATGGATTAGACCAGCCATCAAAGTGTCTGGACTGCAATGGGATAACAGCGCCAATATCAATCCATTTTTGGGTTCTCTTTGCCTATTTAAAGGGGTTGTCCATATTGTCTCTTTATGCGATCTATTTTCAGTTAATAGAGTAACATCCCATTCACTCATCTATTAGCCAGAGAGGAGAGTGATCATGGGTAATGCTTCTGGTTTTTGGAGGACTCAGCAATGAGAACTCTTTAATACTTCTTTTCACCTGCGGAGGTGCTGCAGGGAAATTAAACCCCAACTGTTAGGTTCCCATTCAGATTACAGGACAATCAGCGATCAGCTCATGATATGGGGTCCCCTTCAACAAAAAGAGATTGTCCAAAGTGGACAACCCCTTTAAGTGATCACCTACTTTGTAAACTTCAGTTCTTAAAAAGTTTTTTTGCAGCGCATACTGTCCATGTGCTCTTTCAAATATGTCCCTATCTTGAGTGTTCTGCATGCGTCTGTTGTTTTCCATTGCAGGGGCCAAGCATGGCAGATAGAGCTGAGGGTGGCCATTGTGCTCAAATAGCTCGATAATTACTCATTAGGGAGGCTGAAGGACCAATGTGGAACTTGGTGGAGTTTTTAAGTTTTTATTTTATTTATATTGGTGTTTAATTATTATGTACCATTTATAATTTTTCTTAATCACAAAAATTTGTCCATGTTATGTCAATGTCTGGGCAAAGGGTAGATGGTCATGTGGGATTCGCCATAAAGTAGTTGGATTACGATGCAACCTCAGGACCCATAGGTCTGGCAAAAAATTCTGACCGTTAATTTGTTCCCACAGGGGATCATGGAGGTCGTGTCAAAGTTGTCACCAGGAACCAAATGTCATCCTGTGCTCCTTGCATTATTGCATATAATTTAGTAAAGGACTGTACAACAGATACATTTTATAGATTTATTTTTGAATTTCTGTGTATTTTATTTATGGTAATTTAGTTACAGTTTTAAATTTTAATTTTGAAAAAGTATACATTTGAGAAGACGCCATACTCTAGAAATCTCTGGGACTAGGATATTATGAAAAGCTTCCATGATAAGTGTATCCAAGTATTATTCCTTGCGACCGCTCTTGTGTTGGAGATTCTGGTGTTTTATAGGATCTTGTTTTTTTTATAGTGTTGAGCGCGAATATTCGAATCGCGAATTTTAAAATCGAGAATATATCGCCACTTCGAGAATTCGCGAATATTTAGAATATAGTGCTATATATTCACGAATAGTGTTGAATATTCTAATCGCGAATATATTACATTGTCGATTTTCGCAATCAAGTAAACAATGACTGGAGATCACGAACTCTCGAATTTGCGAATTTATGGCGAATATTCAGCTAAAAATTCACTAAATATCACTAATTCGAATATTGCCTATGCCGCTAGTCACTATTTTTTTTATTGTGCGAGACATGGAGTCTATTGAAGGAGGTCTTTGTAAGACAAATCTTTACTTGGGTAGAGGAGACATTGATGCCCTGGCTCCATCTGCGACTTTTTTTTCCTATTGGATTAGGTCAGGGGTCGGCAACCTCCGGCACTCCAGGTGTTGTGAAACTACAACTCCCAGCATGCACAATTGTTTAGCTGTTCTTGGAACTTCCAGAGAAGTGAATGGAGCATGCTTGGAGTTGTAGTATCACAACAGCTGGACTATGTTGTATGAAAAGCCAAAGCTTTGGTTTGTTTCAAGGTTCTATAAAGGATCAGATATTTAATAGCAGGGTAGCAACCAACATGTGGCAGTAGAGAGACAGTTTAGAGCTATTTTGCTTTTTTTTTTTCCCAGGGAGCATTGCTGTTTGGACTGCCTACCAAATGGCTCTCCACAAGGAAAATCAGTACCATCCAAAAGTAGTTCAAACCATCAAAATTCAAGGGTCAGATTGTTCCGCATCTACTGAATGTGGGCACTATTCTTCAGTTGAGGGTTACAGAAAAAAATAAGACTACAAAAGTAGTGGGCATAGTAGTGGTGGTCTTGCAAACGAACTGTAATTACTCATAACATGCCTGTGAGAGAAAGTATGTAATGTACTTACCATTCCAAAGTTGCGTGGATCAGACCCCAGGAACCCAGTGACGTGCCCCTCTTCAGAAATTCCAGCTTCTACCCACACCACATCCTTTACCAGGGTTATAGATGGCCCTAGAACAATTATGTGCAATTAAGATGGATTTTCAGGACCTGCTGGGGCTCAACTCACACACAAATTAGCCTCAAAGTTAATAAATATTGTGTCAAATGTTATTTGTCCCTACAGTCACACCCCTAGTTATAAAAAATAGTCCTTGAAAATGAACACTGAAGGAAGCTAGAACAAGAACTTACAACACATTGGAAGACCACAGAAGCCACTTAGATCCACAATGTTCAACACTGAAGGAAGCTAGAACAAGAATTTACAACACATTGGAAGACCACAGAAGCCACTTAGATCCACAATGTTCAACCTAGTGTGCAGAACACAGCACATATCAGAAGTTACTGTTAACTGAGACATTTGGGAGACTGGAGACTCTACCACTACAGTCAAATAACATAGAAGTCAATCAAGAATATATCTATGGGCTTCAACAGGGAGAAATCAAAAAGTTGCATGCCTCAAAAAAGATGAATCAATGAGGAATGTACAAAGAGGCAGACCGCACAAGCAGTCATCTGCTCACAGCAACCCCAAGACATGTTTACATGGGAAGGGACTGCTCGTCTCTGATAATTGCCTGCTCGTCAGTGAAAGTAAGAGCTGCATTACATGCTTCGATCACCTCCACTGTACGGGGATGCGCGATAGCTGCTGCCATCACTTGTCCTCCTACAGATTCATTGTTTCTGGGTCTGGTTTACAAAGGACAATCTACTGCTCAGAAACGATGATTGAGGTTTCCGCATAAAACGATGATTGAGTGTTTTACATATAAGCCGATTATCGGGAACGAGCGTTTGTACTAATGTTCACTAGCGATAAAATCAGCCTGACAAATGCCCTATGTAAATCTGTTTTTTAGGCTTTACTACGTATTTTGTATTTGGTTTAGAACAAATATACTGTAAAGACGAGGAGAATGGTCGTGACTCTAGTGAGCATGCTCCTGCCAATGCTTGGGCTGCGCACACGCTTGCTTTTTAATAGGCGCTAAGATGTTATTTCTAACTTCGTTATAGGACAGGATTACCTATTCTTCTTTTTTGTCATTAAACTACTTCACATCATATCATATCTCAACTGGTTTCCTTCATCTCTCTTTGGGTTCTCCCCCAAAATGTGTCTATTTATAGAACGATTGATAGATTTAAATTTGCATCCTTGAAGGATCATAAAAGACTCCACTGACAATATAGAACGGTATGTAAGAAGATAACAATACAAAAGCGAGGCTTGAAATTTGTCCTGTCGATTCAAAACCTATATTGACATCTATTGGAGCCAGTAGGTAGGCCTAAAGCTGAATGTTTTTGTAAAGTATGTCTCTAGCTATGACGGGAAAACCCTTTCAAATAAAAAAAAAGTGCAATAAATTAATTTTGTACAAGCACAATTACTGGAACCATTCAGGTCTAAATCAGCTTTGACTGTAGTTATTTGCATTAGTAGATTTTTTATATATTTTTTTAAATCAAAAGCCCAAAGTCCTGCATTAGTAGATATCAGACTTCCTGCCTGGATATCTGCATAATTTGCCATCATCTGTAGATATACACTGTAGGTAGGTATCAGAGTGTACCGTTTCTCCTTGTGGAGAGCATCAGATCTGGAATAAGGAAGTCTTAGAGGTCATGCAATGCTTCCTGGGAAAAAGGATATGCAGATTAGCTCTCTTCCAAGCCAAAGAAAGCCATCTCTGCTGGGCCCCCAAGTGGAGGTAGCTTCCTTATAGTCAATATCCTTCAACGTGACCAAGTAAACTAGCTGAACCAAGAGCCTTCTCCAAAAGAGTAGGGTGCTCAGTAGGTTAGGTGAGATCCCTTTGATTTAGGTCTTGGGTGGTATAGTTTCTTCATGCAAACAATACCAGGGCTGACACGAGAAGTCTTATAGACCATGCATTGCTCCATGGGTGAAAGGAATAGCAAGTACATACTTATTAACAGGCCAACTCAGTCAAGACATGATTATTGGATTTATGGACCGATCAGCCATCCTGAAGAGCAGGTTCTTGGTTTATGGCTCATCTGCACGCCCTATCGGGTACCAGTAATAAATGGCGATAGGCATCTATTGTTATTTCTGAGCGGCCTCATTAAAATTTAAAAACGTAAGCAAAACCCTGTCTGATACCATCAGCATTTTTATAGGCCATAAAAAGAAAAAAACGATCACGAGAACAGGTGGTTGCATTTGCCTGATAAATGAAGCGGCAGGTTGTGCAAAGACCTCCATATGACGCTCCAGTCATCCCTACGGGAGGTCACCAAGCTCTTCTCTCTTGCATAGAGAATAGATGGAGTGGCCCATGTTCTATAATCACTGGTTTGAACCACCTGGGGAGGTGTTGACCATATAACTCCTCCAATACACCAATGGAGTCTGATTTTAGGACCATGGACCACTAAAGTGACGATATCCCCTTGACATTGTGCATTGGAGTCCTACAGCCTCAAGGTTGTACTTGATGCATGTGATTTTCTCCAGATCTCATCCTAGTTCTTGCGGCCGCTGGTGTGGGGAAAGTGACTGGCACCGCAAACTGATCTCATAACATATTGGAACAAAATGCATTGTTTGCATTCGGTCACCACCCCCCACCCCCCTTCCTTACAGTGCCGGGTGGTGACTCATCTGGAACAGGATCTTAGAAGCCGGCAGCTGTTGCTATGTCTTGCACAGTAGAATTTCATGGTGGAGGAACATGCATTTTGCAGACTACACAAAAAAGTTAATCCAAAATGTGTTCATTCATATAGATCTGCTTCATAGCTTGTGGAAATATCCACTCACGCATCGTTCCTTCCATTCACTTTTTCCACTTTTTATCGTACATTTTCTTTTCTTTTTTTACAAATTAAAAATACTACATTTTCTACTATATTTCCTGTTCATGATGATGGCGAATGGCGGCAGCCAACTTTTCAAAACCCGCTGCCATAGCAGTTTCGGGGATTTGTTTTAAAGAAGACGAGAAGTGTTGTGGGTATGCTCTAGGAAATGTAGTAGTTACTGTGCAGGGAGAGGGAAGAGGGAACCGATCAAAATCTCTGATATCTGCCTCCAGTTTTATGATCCTGTCCTCTGATGTTGATGAGATGATTGTTGACCAAGCCCCATGGTACAAGCTGAAAATGGGTGGAAAGCAATGTTCTCCAACCTGTCCAGCTGTTGAAAACCTACAACTCCCAACATTCCCTGACACCCGCCCCTGGCTATGATAGGTGATAAAATTGTGTGGCTGGGTACTGGCATGCACACCCATCTTAGAGGGCTGGGGCAATGTTGGGAGATGTGGAGGGGTCTGCTAAAAAGTTGTACAAGGATTGCAAAATTGGTCTCTTGGTAGTGCAATTTCACTGCAATTTGTGCTGCTTTAGTCACCATGTAGCTCCAGCATGAAGGATAACTTCTTAAGCTCAGGCGACTCATTTTACTAATCATCGATTTCTCTTGATCTCTGATTTCAGTTATCAGCTGTCGGTTCCAAGGTGTTTTCCATGTGGAGAAGGTTGCCAGATACAGTCTTGGATTTGAGGAAGCCAAGAAAACCTGCTCTGAACTTGATGCCATCATTGCAACAAAAGATCAGGTGGAAATAGCACATGAAGTTGGCTTTGAGACCTGCAGGTAAAACCATAACAAAGGGCAGAAGACAGAGGGGACCTTTATAATGCGCATTGTCCAATATTAGTAAATTGTCTATTTTTTTAAAATTATTATATAAGTTTTTACTAAGATATCATTACAAGAGACTTTGAATAAATGTACGATGACATCAAGTACAAACACTTCGTGAAAATTGTAAATTGATATTAGTAAATTGTGCTCACCATGCAGAGTAGAAGGCATTGTTCATGACCCCTGCCATCAGGCTGTGATGTTTTGTCAAGTTAAAGCACTAGAGGAAACACACTCCACAGTTTATATATACAGTAGATACAATTCACACATAGGGTAAAGTACTGTAAAATATATTACTTATCCTGTACTGATCCTGAGTTATATCCTGTATTATACTCCAGAGCTGCACTCACTGTGTACATACATTACTTATCCTGTACTGATCCTGAGTTATATCCTGTATTATACTCCAGAGCTGCACTCACTATTCTGCTGGTGCAGTCACTGTGTACATACATTACTTATCCTGTACTGATCCTGAGTTATATCCTGTATTATACTCCAGAGCAGCACTCACTATTCTGCTGGTGCAGTCACTGTGTACATACATTACTTATCCTGCACTGATCCTGAGTTACATCCTGTATTATACTCCAGAGCAGCACTCACTATTCTGCTGGTGCAGTCACTGTGTACATACATTACTTATCCTGCACTGATCCTGAGTTACATCCTGTATTATACTCCAGAGCAGCACTCACTATTCTGCTGGTGGAGACACTGTGTACATACATTATATTACTTATCCTGTACTGAGCCTGAGTTACATCCTGTATTATACTCCAGAGCTGCACTCTCTATTCTGCTGGTGCAGTCACTGTGTACATACATTACATTACTTATCCTGCACTGATCCTGAGTTACATCTTGTATTATACTCCAGAGCTGCACTCACGATTCTTCAGCCATCTAGCTTCCCATGATACATTTCCCTAACAGATCGGCTAAGATCTCGTTTGTTTACTTTACATGAGTTTTTTCTACAAACTTCACCTCCCAGAATTCAAATCACCTGAACAATATCTATGGGACACTGAGCTAGAAAGGAATGTTGGGAGATTTCAGGTCTAAAGTGTGCAGAATTGTAAATACAGCTTTGAAGTATAAAAGTTCAAAATAATTACTTTAAACATATCAGATTTGGTTAATTGAATTAATGTTTACTTTTTCTTTGCAGGTATGGTTGGGTAGAGAATGGCAGTGTCGTCATCCCTCGTATCACTGGTAATCCCATATGTGCTGCTGGTTACATTGGAGTCTATGTGCTTCATACTAATGCGACTACACTGTATGATGTCTACTGCTACAATACCTCAGGTCAGTGATGATGTTCATCATGTCCCCTTTCCAGACAGGACTCACAAAATTATCAAGCTGAACATCCAAGACAGCTTTACACCAGATTAAGGGTGAAAACATCAAATGTGTCATATATGTGCATCCATGAAAACCTTGTAACGGTGGAGGTTACTCTGTGTTAAATACATGAAATTATTAAGTCAATTTAGGTACAAAATTCTGTTCTTATTGGTTTTTCATACATTTTTCTAGGAGTCGGAGATCTATTTTTCAAATACAGAGCTCCAAATCCCCTGTCTAGATACAGACTTAGCGATAAAATTGTCTGCCTGCTGCCGCCACTAGGGGGAGCTTATGAGCTTACTGCATAAAGAGTATGCAGTAAGAGCTCCTCCTAGTGACAGCTGAAGAAAACTAGAATTTTATCATTTTTACTCTTTGAATGCAGGAGCTTTGGGTCTCTGTATCAGAAAAACACAACCCCAACATATGCAAAATACTTAGTAATATTTATATAATACGTATATACTAATATTTACTAATATATCCATGCCAAAAATCTGTCTAAAAAGTGGCACACAATTTGGCTCATCTAGCTTTTCTACACCTTTTTACTCCATGCTCAAACAGGGCGGGGCTTGGTGGAAAGTGGGTGGAGTTTCACTAGAAAGGGCCAGATCCTAAGATGTGCCATTTTGCACCAAAATGTTGATGCAATTCTGGCATAAAAATCTGTCTCATAGTAAGCCAACCAATGGTTGGTATAGAGTCAGATAAAAGTGTCCATCCATGCAGCAGATTTATCATCCAGGCTGAGCCCCCTGGGATAAATCTATTCCAAGTCTAGAAACCCTGTCTAAGCTTCCACCATCTATAGGACTAGTACATCTGGGACAGTGTATTTTATTAAATGAATCTACACAGAAAATTTGGATCTACACAAGGTCACGTTCAAGGAATGACATTCCCTTTACCACATGATAAAGTTGCAGGTGGACGCACATTTACACATGAAAACATTTGCAGGTGGAAGCGCAACTTACACATGATAAATTCGCAGGTGGACGCACAAGTTGCACATGATAAAGCTGCAGGTGGACATACATTTCTACATAATAAAGTTGCAGATGGATACACAATTTGCATGATAAAAGTTAAAAGGTGGACGCACAATTTGCACATGATAAAATTGCAGGTGGAAGCACAGTTGCCTCCTTTGCCTAATTTTTCAATGTTTGAAGCTGCAACCAATTATTTAAATCAAAGGGAGAGGTTTCCAAATTCACAACCTAAGCAGATGGACACATTTCACTTTCATTTGTGTAGGAAGACAGTCCTTATTGGAGGCTTTTTGTGCTTTATGGAGACCAGATAAATTTATACTTTCATTTCTCCGGTCGGGTTCATGTCATGCAGTTAATCTAGCACATTTTGGGATTTTAGGGCGTAGGAAGAAGCAGTATTGAAATGTTCATGAAGGTAATGTTCTTTTTTTGTACTTTTCTCTAGAAACAAGCGAGAAGACCTGTGAACAGTATGACTACCATAATAAGAGCTTGCCCTCCTATGACCCAACTGAAGAAGGTCAGCCTTTATTTTATCAAAAAGTTCCTGTATATTGTATGGGAGAGATAATAATGTTGTAAAGTGAATGCCCGCTCTCCCCCCCCCCATATACTGAAGTCCAACATTTATTATGTGTTTATCGGAATGGGAGCTCCATTTTCTAATTTAGCAATGATGACATTTTGGCTTTGTGCAGTCACCACTAGGGGGAGCTTAAGAGTTTATTGCATACACAACAATGTCAATTCAAAGATTTCAGTATGCAGCTCCTCCTAGTGATGGCATTGGGCATCGATAAATGTATCATTTATGTCAATGCAGGGGATTTGAAGCCCCAACTGCTATAAAGATACATTGCAAATAGACTTTTTCCGTCAACCAGATAATAATTTTAAAAAAGCAAGTACTTTGCAGTTCTAGAATATTAAGCATCATTACATAGCCCATTTTTTTTTTGGTGTAGCGAAACTACCACTCTGTCTACTTTCTGAAACCCGGAGGAAGTCATTGTACTAAAGAGGAGAATATTTATCCTAGATAAATGGGGATATGATTGAGCCATGTATTATTTATGGCTTGCATTCTGAGTCATAGTGAATACAGTCACCCGTAATACCAATTCTAAGTTAATTGGTGGGTTATAAGTAGATTTGTCCAGTATAACTCAAGTATTGGTCCTGGTTAGTTACTGGTAAGCTGGAATAGTCGACTCTGCCTATGGCTTTGTCCAATGTGTGTAGATGACAATTGCCCATGAAGGAAAAGTAACCCCTAAATGTCCATAGGGAATACTGTTCCTATGTAAGTATCTCCTTGCTCTCTTCCCGCACGTTAGGAGACATCCATCATTCTCCGTCCAGTGAAGTGAGTCCTACTCACCCTGGACAAGACATAAGTTCGTCACTAACTGAGCAAGGAGGTCTTGTTGAGGACAGGACAATCCACCCTCTGATGTCTACCGAGTTTCCAGAACATTCAGGCGATCACCTTGGAACTAAAGAAGATGAGGGAGGCATTAAGAGTCCTAATTTAGGACCCAACGAAATCGATCAAACTAATGAATATGATGGTTTCATCGAAGTAATGATGACGACCGATGATGACTTTTTGGCCGGCTCTGAAGACAACAGACCAGCTACAGATCCAACTATTCAACGGGAGACAGGATCTTTCAATGGTAGGAAGTTGCCCTTCCGTAGTTTAATATAGTGTGGGACTCAAAGACAATGCAAAGGTCAGAGACCTTGCATTATTAAATTTATATGTAGAACCAGTAGTTTGTAGATCTGTGGATGGTGGTGGTGGTCCTCTTGGTGGTGACCCTCTGTCATTGGTGGTGGGCAAATCTCAGTATTTCTCTTTGTTCTTTACACAGGATGAGGTAACATTAGCTAAAGGTGAGTATATTGATCATTTTTTGGGGAAAACACTTACAGTGTAAGATGTATCATCTACATTATTGACCCCAATTATGGATTTCAGTCAAAAATTGACCAAATTGAAGTGTTCCTCAATGTTTCCTTCTTTAAAATGCCAGTTGAGCTCTGTCAGCATCTTCTTATGGAGAAGTCATCCATGGAGTCAGGGCTCAGTAAGTATTTGCACCAGTTGTGGGTCCGCTTTGCACACTTGCCACCATAGATATTCACTCTGTGAGTTTGTCCAGCACTTGTGGCTAGCTTTCAATACCGACACACAAGAAATAGCTTTGTCATTGGGTCTGCTTTGTCCAGTAGCCATCAGTTTGGGCTCTGCTTTATGTACTAGCCACCAGATCCAGCTTGTTTTCTTGCACCGTGTATGTGCTTTTCTATTTTGCTCCCGTTTCTTAAGTAGCCAAAAATCTGAAGACTTGATGGACTGAGGTTACATAGTCAAGATTCCACAATTTCTTGCATCTGCCTCCAAAATGAACACAAAAAATGAATTTTGGAGACATATCATAGATTTGGATGGCAGAAGAGTCTCCCATGCCAAGATCTTTTATCAACAAGGTTTAATAGTGGAAAGTGAATGGCTCCAAAGTCACCTCCAAATGAGGTTGTCTTCTGCTGGAAGTCTAAAGGGGTTGTACCAGAATTATATCTTATCACCTATCCACAGATTAGGTAACAATCACTGAGAACCCAACTCTGATCACAAGAACAGGGTCACCCTGTTGAATGGAGTGGTGGTTGATCATGTGCACTGCTGCTCAGCCACCTCTGGCAGTCCCATAGACATAGAATAGAGCAGCGGTGTTCCTACTTGACCACTTCTCAGTTCAGATGGGGTACACAGGACCCCCGTTCTTGTGATCAGTAGGAGTCCTACTGGTTAGACCCCCATTAATCAGATACTTTTCTCCTGTTCTGTGGATAGGTGATACATTGTCATTCTGGGGCAAGCCATTTAAAGCCCTTTTCTTAGAAACTGGACCAGTTCAGGGGTAGCACCTGGGCCCTTGTCCTCAAGGGCCCCCAAAGGCCCTTTTACTACTTGGGAAGATGCCAGTATTATAAATTTAATATGATGTGTGTGTCTGTGTGTGGTGTGGTGGTGGTGGTGGTGGGGTTGTTACAGATCTTGCATTGGAGTTAAGAAGCTTCAAGACATGCCTTTGGACCCCATTTAGGATCTTTTGGTACAGTAATTGGGAGAGCTAGTCTGACCCTGGTTACCTCTATGGTGGAGAAGATACCTCATTGCCCACTTTAAATTGATTAGGGCACAGGATAAATCAAGGGTCTACTAAATCACTGTACCCAGTAGCCAATTGACATGTACTACTTATGCTATTGAGTCAATTGGGTTTCCTTGCCATTTGGCCACCATATTGGCTGCTGAGCAGTGCCCCCTAGAATTTCCCTCCTCTTTTCTTGTTTATTAGGCTTCCATCTGTGTAATACCATCACATCTCGCTCCACCCTACACATATTCTCAGGACCTGCTGTGTTGAGTCTAGTCTAGAAATTGGAAGATAGTAGACCCACCCATCCCCATTGGAGTCCATTATAATATACTGAACAGTAGCACAGGTTATTTCTTATAGCAGTGGACATATTGATGGCCACATGCTCTTCTTACCCATTATTTTCTTTATTTCACAGACGGGAAACCTTTGGAAGATGATAAGGATGGCAACATTGAAATGACTCCTGAGCCTGACTCTACTGAGTATGACCCGAAGTCTCCTTTTGGAGGACCAACCGAAGGAAGTTCAGACTCCAGTAAGAACAAACATCGAAGGAAGGCAGCAGTTCCAGGTAAGGAGTCAAGCCGTATTCTAGTCATATCGGCTTCTGAATAATTTGACAACCAATATGGCTACCGTTATTGCCCCTAATAGGGTTGTCAGAAAACTTTCTCAGATTACAGAAAGAAAAATCTATATCTATAAGCAGATGGGAATGTTTTTTGATAACCCTTGTGAAAGGTGAAATGGACATCCCCTTCCCCAAATCAGGACCCATCAGCAGTCTGCTGTTATTGCCGGGGGAAGCAGATGCATATTTACCCTGCAACGGATAAATAGGGTATGACAAGATGCCCAGAGTCGTCCAGAGGTGCAGTGGTTGTCCACTCTGGCATATAGGCAAGGGTTGTCCCACACCACCTTCAAAGTCAATGGGGCTGAGATGCACAGACAAGATTGGTGCTGTTTCTAGGAGGAAAAAAAAGCAGACCCTTTTTTTCTTATCTTATATAATAGGGCCTATTAAGACAGATAAGCCTAAAGGCTAAGCCCTACCCTCAAGACCCAAGTCCTACCTCAGGAACAACAGACATGAAAGATGCTCCTTGATTTCAGTGGTAGAAATGCCGCAATCTAGAACAAGAGGCACAGCTATAGGGGGTGATGAAGAGGCAGGCAAAACCAGCCTTGCTCCTCGACGCCATAAAGCTTGACGTGACGCCTCTGCCCATGACCAGCTTCTGCCAGGACATATCACAATAAACGGGATATATCTTCTGCACAGACATTTTCGAGTGAATATACACAAGGGTCGTGTGGTTATTTCCATGATCTGTGCGACATTTAGAATTGCCGGTGGGCGAGTCAGGATCTGTAATACTAATGTAATCCTCAGTTAAAGGGTAACTTTGCATAGACATTAGGAAGTGTTTTTGCCACTGGAAAGGAAAATAATTTTCCAGGGTTAGAGAAATGAAAAATAGAGACAGAAGAAAAACCAAAACCAACAAAAAAAGTTCTCCACCCTTACAAGGTGGGACCTTGGTGTCACCAAAGGGACATCAGTCACGCCTGGCCCCTCTCCCTGAGGGGGTCCAGAAAGCACCATTATTATAAATGACACATGAAACTGCTTTAAGATGACCAAAACTGCAATGAAGAATAGTCTTCTAGAGGGGTGGTCCTCTCAAAGAAGAGATCCAATATGCACAGTCTACATCAGAGGGTCCCATACAGCTGTATGGTCAGGCTGTCTGTGCGCTGTGGTCCTGTAAAGAGGTTTCTGGTCTAACAAAAATACAGGTAATTGATGGTCATTTTGTAATATACTTTACTTACTTTGTAGGGAAAATAAGGTACAAATTCTGTTCAAGTATTAAACTCTCTAGCGCTGCAAAATCCTGGACACAAGTGAGCAAAAGTCCACACAATGAAATAGAAGAAAAAATGAATTGCGCTGCAGGAGAGTATGCTAGAAATAATCAAAGTCACAAAGTTATTTTCTTCCTATATAAATCTTCAGTCAAATGGATTCATCCATGTCCATCAAACACAAACTGGGATGTAGAATTCTGAAATAAAATAGAAACCGCACGATGGTGTAGTAACTTCAAACAGAGTGCAACCTAGATACAGGTTATACTCACAAAACTCAGATGGTAATAAGTGTAGAGAGCCGGCTCAGCGCTGTCAAAGACCCAGGAGCTGCACACCTCAGATGCGGTTCACCAGACCCGACGGACGGATAGAATCTTAAATCATTTCCACAAGCACAGGCTGGATCTCCAGGTAAAAACCACTTAGGCAGAATGTCAAACTTTACACTCCTCAAAGTCTCGGAAAGAAAGATATCAGCCAATGGTGAAGTACATACCACAAGGTTGAATAAAAATGGATTTATTATACTCACAAACAACGCAAGTTTTGGAGCAAATTTAAAACAGGTACAAAGTGCCCGACCCGGGTTTCGCCATGATGCTTCGTCTGGGGCGTATGTTCCTAATTGCATGCAGCTGAATAAAAAGGATCCAAAGTACCTCCCTTATTGGGCGTCATAGAACTTATAACAAATATATATATTTGTTATAAGTTCTATGACACCCAATAAGGGAGGTACTTTGGATCCTTTTTATTCAGCTGCATGCAATTAGGAACATACGCCCCAGACGAAGCATTATGGCGAAACCCGGGTCGGGCACTTTGTACCTGTTTTAAATTTGCTCCAAAACTTGCGTTGTTTGTGAGTATAATAAATCCATTTTTATTCAACCTTGTGGTATGTACTTCACCATTGGCGGATATCTTTCTTCCGAGATTTTGAGGAGTGTAAAGTTTGACATTCTGCCTAAGTGGTTTTTACCTGGAGATCCAGCCTGTGCTTGTGGAAATGATTTAAGATTCTGTCCGTCCGTCGGGTCTGGTGAACCGCATCTGAGGTGTGCAGCTCCTGGGTCTTTGACAGCGCTGAGCAGGTCCTCTACGCCCATTACCATCTGAGTTTTGTGAGTAGAACCTGTATCTAGGTTGCACTCTGTTTGAAGTTACTACACCATCGTGCGGTTTCTATTTTATTTCAGAATTCTACATCCCAGTTTGTGTTTGATGGACATGGATGAATCCATTTGACTGAAGATTTACATAGGAAGAAAATAACTTTGTGACTTTGATTATTTCTAGCATACTCTCCTGCAGTGCAATCCATTTTTTCTTCTTTACTTACTTTGTACCTCAAGATCGGAACTCCAGTCCACTAAGCAAGACGGAGCTTCTTCTCTTTCAGTCCTGAGCTCGAAATCACCATGGATGGTCTGTAGCAGATGCTGGAATCCTTCCTCCTCCAAACACATGCTCTATACCAGGGATGGCCAACCTGTGGCTCTCCATCTGTTGCAAAACTACAACTCCCAGCATGCACAGACTGCCTACAGCTTTTAGCCTACAGCAGTGCATGGTGGGAATGGTAGTTTTAGAACAGCCGGAGAGCCACAGGTTGGCCATCCCTGCTCTATACAGAAGGTCCATAGCCATTACTGGAGGAAGGCATTTGTCACAGCCTACCTGTCCATGCGGTGACGTGCTCTGGAATGAAAGATAGGAGAGAAGACGTTCCTGTGATGCTGGGAGAAGATCTGCCTTGTATAGTGGTCAGGGTTATGTAAGACACCAACCATAGACAAAAGCCTATTGCAAAATAAAAGCTCATTACGTACTTAATTTGATGACCTACATTTATTGTAGACTAGACGCCTGTATGCTAGCCATAAACGTTAGATGTACATAGGACAACCATCATCTGTATGGGGGCCTACCTCAACATATGATGTCAAATTTCAACATGCCTGATTGTTGTCACTGCCAATGACTTACTCCACTCTCCTTGATCGGGAGAAATGATTGAGCATTAAACTTATCGTTTTTTTGTTATTCACAGAGTGGTTGATTGTCTGCGTCTCCTTGGTGTGCCTGGGTCTGATCTTCTCAGTCTGCATCGCCATCAACGCCCGCAGATTGTAAGTAGCATCTCTACCATACACTCCCCACATTATCCTTTCTTCTGGCAATGGCGCCTCCCTTGTCCTTACCGGCCGCCTCATTCACTTCAATGGGACCAATCTGCAATATTGAATGCAGCCCATGGACAAGAGCGATACCATTTCTGGAAGAAATCAGTCATGTGTTTCTGATCTGGTCCAAAAACCTTTAAGGCTGAGGATACAGACACAAGACAGCTTCACTGGGTTGTTGTGGTAAAAATCGCCATCGTCCTACAACTTCAAAACTTGCGAGCGACCAAACCTAGAAGTCTGATCACAGGGAGATAGGGAAATACTACCTCGCATTGCAATTGACACTTCATGGCCCATGCCATAAAGAGTTTTTGGTACTTTAATAATCATGGTCTATCCCCAGGATAGGTCGTATATATCTGATCGGCGAGCCTCTGGAACGCCCTGCTGATTAATTGTTCTGCAATAGCTCCAGCACCGGGACAACAGCTCTGTCCATTGTGTAGTGGTCAGTGCTGGTCCCAAAGAAGTGCTGGTGCCAGAGCTACTACACAGCAGCCGATCGCCGGGGGTGCGGTGTGTCAGACCCCCACTGATGAGATATTCATGGTCTATCCTGAGGATAAGCCTTCAATATAAATAGACCAGACTCCTTTAATCAGCCATGGGGCTATTGGGGGTGCAGAGATAGCAGTTGCACCCAGATCAGGAGCCTAAGGGACACCCTATGGCCCCCAAACCCATCAGAATTAGAACTAGTGGTATGCCTCTGCTATGCCTTCCCTACGATGACTGTATCTACTGCTTCTGTGGACAGAGCATCTCGGGCCCTCAGTATCTGGAATGCATATAACGCGCCTGATTAGAAACATTCCCGCCAAGTAGAATTGCAGGAAGTTTAAGAGTCCAGTGAGGATGAGAAAGCTTTTTCCTATAAGAGTTTGTATGCGGAGGCTGCCAGTTCAGCTCCTGGATAGTCTGGAAACATCTGGAGAAGCCATCACTTTAGATCAGTAGCATACACAACAATATATAAATACGCCCTATGGGGCCCATACATGCTTTATGTATAGACTGTTAGAGAGCAGAGGTGGACACACCATAGGTGGCTTAAACCTTGGGTTGAAATGCTTATGGGGAAGGGAAATCATGCCAACTTCTCTCTACAGAGGCTATCTGCAGGGCAGACTTTATCACCATGCAAACCAAGCAAACAATTGGGGCTCCAAATTCTTGTACAACATGTGTGTCAAAATTCTTAAAATTCTTCCACTAAATTCTGTCACAAAGTAAGCCAATCAATAAGTGGTATAAAGTAAGGCTACACAGCTTGAAGGTGCAGATTTGTCTTGAATCTGGCAGGATTAGTAAATTTGCCCCACTGTAAGCCATTTAAAAAAAAAAAAACAAAAAAAAAAAACAGCCTAATGCACCAAGCTCTGCTTTTAGGTAGTAATTCTCCATCTGCAGACCCCCCCCCATGGCTCAAGTTGGGCAAGCAAGTCTATGTCGTAAAAAGTAAGAACTGCTGGCATGTCCGCTATGCGGGGACCACTGTTTTCTATTAGGCTGAACACATGGCTTTCATTTCACTTTACATGAGACGAATCCCTAAGAAAGCCTTGCAAAAATTTTATTGAAAACCGCACTGATTCTCTGGCTCCCACATTAGCATCCATGGAATGTTTTAATTGGTATTTTTCGATGTTAAAAGAAGTGACAACTTCATATCATGTATCCTCATCATCCCACTTCCAATATCCAAAATTTGATACTATTCTACTCATGAGGTGAGAACTTTGGTCTGCTGGGATGATGGAATCTACCCAGACCTCACATAGTCATAGCATCATATATGAATCCTTAGAGTGGATATCTGAGGTAGGACCAAGTAGACAGACCATGCTCAGGCCAAATATCCTGAGACATTATTTATCCTAAGATCCTGTGACACAGTGAGGGGTTGTGTCTGGCAAGGCAGGTATTTTCCTCCCAACATGTGTGGCTGGGCTGGTTTCCAGCCAGGTGAGGTTAAATACCGGACCGGAGTTTAAGTGCCGGTCCGGGTTTTGGCAACACCTGGCTGTCCTTAAATAGGCAGCTGGGTTCAGCAGAGAAGTCTCTGTTTTTGGGATCTGAGGCTTTGTGCCGTGCTGGAGGGCCGAGAGCCGCATGCTGGGGAAACAGGCCCCCTAAAGCCTGCTGTGGACTACTGGAGGCAGAACTGCCAGCAAGGTGACTTGTGTTATATGAACTTTCCATTGTGTGTGAATTAACACCAAGACTGCAAAGTTATGTGCTGTTTTGTGCATTTGCCTCAAGTGTGAATAAACACTGGCATTTTGAGTTAAGAACTTTTATTTTGCCTCTGTACTTCGCCCGCTTACCCTATCTACCAGAGCTAAACCCTTGTGTCAACATAAACAGAAGACTATTGTCAGAATCTATATATCTTGATGCTCCCTCGACAGATGGTGCTGAGGAAGCGATGGATTGGCGCATTGCATTCCAAAGCCCAAACCTTTTGGTCTCCTGGTAAATAAGCCACAGCTAGAGGTATCTGGTATCTTTCTCCTCATTAAAAACACATGCATGCTCTAAGGTGTATAGGTTCCTTTAGAGGAGCAAGACCAACACTGATGCTAGCTTGAGTTAGCTGGAGACATTTCTACTTGGCCAGGAAGGATCTGAGCATAAGGTCTCAATCTTATGATCCTATTCAGTGTCCATATCATACCATATATATTGATGATTTGTCCCTCTAGATCATTTCCTTGGGTAAGTTCAAGAAACTCCAGATTGACACTATCTAAAAGTCTATAATATGGATGCAGAAGCACTCTACGTGTTGTTGTACAGGATCTATCGTCAAGTACATGAGCCGTAAGCTGCTTCCACCAAAGAGCTTTAGATAGTTGGGCCTACCTAAGAATTATAGAAAAGTGCTGTGTCCACCAGACTAGGATGTAGCGATTAGGTACCTATAGACATTAGGCTAAACTTCCAAAGATCCTAACTCCTAACTCTTCCCCTGACATCTACCATCGAGAGAAAGAGTGACTGGATAGTCCTATGCTCCTGTTAGAGATAAGAGGTGTCTGCCATCAGCTTCGTCCCTTCCTTCAACTCAAATATCTACATGGCCAAGCCAATTGTGGATGCATATGGTGGAGATGGGAGAAATACCCATCTTTAGGCTAGATTCACCTCTGCGCCTGAAGTTCTGCTCAAAGCCTCCTTTTTCCCTTTTTCAGAATCTCAGAATCTGCGATTTTGCAAAAAAAAAAAAAAGCAAAGCTTACAGCACAATAAAAAAAATTAAAAATGGATGACTTGTCAGAGCCAACAGGCCTCCTAAAAGTCAATGGAGTCCATTGGGTGCCATTCGTGTTGGTCATGCATGAAATGTTTAATGTAGATGTGAACCTGACCTTAGACTGAAACAATAAAACAATAAAACAATCTTGGCATAAATACATAACCCAACCCCCATGTATTAGGCCATCAATGTACCCCATACCACCACCGTCATTGACTAGATATCTCATGATTTTCTGATATGCTCCAAGACTATCACTAACCAAATGCATATTTCGAAGGTATCTTAATCTGAAACTAAATATCCAAAAAGGTTTACATAAATATAAAAGTATAGACCCATATTGACAGTTTGCCTCAGGCAGCTGCCTCAATGGCCAGAACGCCAAGAGCATCCTGAAGGGCCTAAGGGATTTCATGCTTTGTGGCCTAGTTCATAAATCATGAAGGTATAAACCTGGCTCCTGAATATTGATTAGTCCCTGTCATGTACAAAATAACTGACAGTATCCATCTTTTATGCAGGTGTGGCCAAAAGAAGAAGTTGGTGATTAACGGTAACAAAGCTTCTCCAGAAGACGGTGTTATCATGGAACACAATGGAGACACTGTAAAGTCTCAGGAGATGGTGCAGCTGGTGTCCCGAGACCAGACCGGTGACTTCGGAGAAGGTGATGGTTTATCACAAGACAACATGAGGAACGCAAAGGACACGAACATGAAAATTGGAGTCTAGTCAACTTTTTAAGCCATGTGGGGGAACTCTACTGCAAATGAAGAGAACTGGGACTGGACTTGAAAAATTTAAAGAGCAACTGATAGGACCTTGTGTTAACAATCAATTTGCAAATCATGCCAAAAATAGTTGGCTCCCCAGTATGTATACGAAGACAGACCCCTTTCACTGCTTATGGCTCGTATTCATAGGATTCTCAAAATGCAGTCGTGATGTGGGAGTGAAGGGCGGGTAAATGAAGGCCTGAGATGTGCAAAAAAATTGAGACACAAAAAATAGGCAACTAAGCGCTTGGTTCATAGCAAACACATGGAAATTGATTTGTACTGCTCACTGGATTTAGGTTACATAGTCTATAGGCTTCCAAGAGTCACAATTAGCTCCACAACATATTTAGATCTAAGGTACAATGTAAATAGCAAAGAATATGCCATATTTATAGAAAAAAAATGTTTGTATATGCAGTAGATCTTCCCCAATTACAATGTGTTTTGAATGTAAGGGATGACGGAGGGTCACTCCAATGGTCCATCCACTGGAGTGGTCGGAGGTCTACGCCAATGGTCCATCCACTGTATGGGTCTGAGGGTCAAATTTAGAGTAATCCTCTAGAGTGGTCTTAGGATCACACCAATGGTCTGTACTCTGTATAGGTCTGAGAATAACACCAATAGTCTATCCTCTAGAGTGGTCCGAGGATCACATCAATTATCCATGCTGTGGAGGAGTCTGAAGATCACACCAATGCTCTATTCTCTGTATGGGCCAGAATCACTCCAATGGTCCATTCTTTAGAGTGGTCTGAAGATCACGCCAAAGGGCCATACTATGGAGGGGTCTGAAAATCACACCAATGCTCAATTTTGTATGGGCCTGAGAATCACTCCAGTGGTCCATTTTTTAGGGTGGATCATACTAACAGTCCATCCTATGGAGTGGTCTGAAAAATGACCCCAATGGTCTATCCTTTGGCATGGTCTGAGGATCACACCAATGATCCATTCTCTATGGTGGTCTGAGGATCACACCAATGGTTCATCCACTGGATTGGGCTAACATTCTAAAAATGGTCCATTCTCTAGGGTGGTGTGGGCATTACACCAATAGTCCATCCTGTGGAATGGTCTGAGGATAACACCAATCGTCCATTCTCTTGAGTACTTAGCCCTAATTTAAAGGCAGTATTGCCTCGAGTTTCCATTAAATGGATTATGTTGTGTACACAGATTGCTGTAAAATTTGTATATGCAGTAAATCTTCCCCAATCAAAATGTTAGTTTGAATGTAAGGGATGACTGAAGGTCACTCTAGTAGTCAATTCTCTGGAGTGGTCTGAGTAATTACACCAATGGTCCATCCTCTGGGGTGCTCTGAAGGTCACGTCAATGACCCTTCCAATGGAATAGTCTAAGGGTCTCACCAATAATAGTCCATCCTCTAGGATGGTCTGAGTATTAACCCAGTGGCACATCCTCTGGGGTGGTCTCAGGACTATGCCAGTGGCACATCCTCTACAAGGGTTTTGAGGAGAATGCTAATGATTCAACCTCTGTGGTAGGCCTCTTGCGCATGAATGTATTTTCTTTCCGTGTCCCTTCAGGGTTTTTTTCGGACCATATGCGGAACCATTAATTTCAATGGGACCGCAAAAAAAATTGGAAGGTACTCTGTGTGCATTCCGTTTCCATATTTCCGTATATCCGTTCCACTAAAAGATAAAACTTGTCCTATTATTGTCCGCATAACGGACAAGGATAGTACTGTTCTATTAGGGGCCAGCTGTTCCGTTCCGCAAAATACGGAATGCACACGGACGTCATCCGTATTTTTTGCGGATTGCAAAATACATACGGTCGTGTGCAAGAGGCTGTAGTCTGAGGATTACACCAATGGTCGATCCACTGAAATGGTCTGAAGATCAAGCCAATGTTCCATCCTCTGGAGTGGCCTGTCCTACTTCAAAGGCAGTGTTGTCTTAGATTTCCAATCATGCATTATATTGTGTATTTGCATTGCTCTAAGTCTTATGAAATAAATTTTATGATGGCCTATGAAGACCTTCAGAATATACAAGTCTGAAACAAACATTTTGTCATCGTCATGACATTGTTAATGTCCATTAATCAACCTTTCATTTTTTGTTCTTCGCCGTAATTCCCAATTTGTGGATACCAAGAAGGAGATCATAGGTTTAGGGAAACAAGACTGGCCAAGAGAGTTGGGATAGGTGGACATACTTAAATGATATAGTAGATTGTTCAAGGAGGTTCATCACTTTGACGGGTAGACTTGGTCTTCCTGCCATAAGAGAATGTGCTGAAGTCATTGGACGGAACTCATTGATGAGAAATGGCTCCGTCAATTTACAGTCGATCAGTCTGACTGCTGCCCTACGAGATACCCATCTAATTACACTATCATAAGAACTTGCCCCTACTGTACAGTATCCACAGTTGTAACCAAAAATCAAAATAGAGGAAGGTAGTCACCCACCTATACCATCATTCATGTATTAGGTAATGGTATCCATTCATGGTTCCTATAGTACTGTGATTTGGTTTTTGGGTATTACCAGGTTTAAGATTCCACCTTCATGATGGGAGCAGAATAACATTCACTTTTGCAAAAGTGGAAAACCCCTTTAAATTTTATTTTAACATCTACATAATGCAGACATATTAAACACTATACCACATCATACATTTCTGCAGGCAATCATTAGATCAATGGAAGGCAACATATGGTAACCTTCGGCTCTCCAGCTACAACTCCTGGTAGTGGGGACGCTGGGAGTTGTAGTTTCACTACAGCTGTATACTCAACCAGTGTTGCCTACTACTGTCAGTAGGAGCTCCATTTGCTGTATGCAGATTTAACTTTTGCTATTAACTGTGGATGCTGAAAGGTATTAACACAAAATTCCTCATATTTGCACATCTCTACAGGGCCGGGGAGATGATGGGTATATGTATTGTGCGATATGTAAATCAGATTTTTGTGGCTGATTTTCTGTCATGTCACTGGGTAGCTTAGTTTCTGCAATTTCAGGTAAAAGCATTGATAATAAAGCAATATTTTTTATGTTACTTAGATTAGAACCTAATTCTCATATGTCCTTATAACCGGGTGTAGATGATGAGAGTTTGAGTGCATTTACTTTGGGTGGTGATAAATAAAGTCACTACAATTCACTTGTAGATGGTCTGCAACACGTGGCTCTTCAGCTGTTTCAAATAAGCCTTAATATTAGCATGTCCATGATGTATGGCCATGTTGAGAGTTGTAGTGTGCGGAGCTACAGGCTGCAGACCACTTGGATAGACATTGCAAGGACTAGATAATTGATCCATGGAATCCATGGAAATTTTTGCCATGGATTGCAAAAGCCAATGGAAACTATTTGCGCTTTGCTGGAATTTTTAGCCAAAGGATCAGAAAATCATTAGTGCTTTCTTCCAAAACTGCGCCACACCTTTCCATGGGTTGTATCCAGTATAACAGGGCAGTTCCATTGAAGTGAATATGGCTGGACTGCAATACCATATGCAGCCCATATATGAGTGTGACTGTTTTTGGAAGAAAGCAGCCATGTTAATCAAATCCTGTAAAAACCCGCAAGACTTTGGTTAATTCCTACTGTATGCATATCTGTGTATTGAAAAACAATTTAAAATAGCAATCCGAACTGAGGCTTGGTATTGGCTGGTACCTCGTCACCAAAGCCCAGTTCAAATTCCTATTTTAAATAGTTTTTCAATACGCAGATATGCATACAGTAGGAATTAACCGAAGTCTCAAGCAACTTCGGGCAAGAAGAACTTTGGCTCCTCAGGGACAATGCACATTAATGCTGTACGGAAACAGCATTAAAATGTAAGTATTTGAATGAAACAACTTCGGATCTATGATCCAAAGGTCGATTCGCTCAAGTCTAGTTCTAATCCTGGGACTTGCTGCTCTATTTAAACCCCTTCCTGGCCTTCTACCAGTGCCAGTGATTGGGCGTTTGGATTGCTTCTATTACTGACCTCAGCTTGCCTTTGACCTCTCTCTGCCTCGTGTTTTGGTACTGCGTTTCTCATCTGGTTCTGACTTTGGCCTGGGTATTTGACAACCCCCGTCTTGTGATTTGGTAATGTATTTTCACGCTCGGTTCTGAACCATTTCCGTATGACTCAGTCTCTGTGTTGTTCTGTGTGTGCGTGTATGTCTTGCACTTTGGCAGAGTAGGGAACATCGACCAGTTGTGGACTTGCCGCTGAGGGCTTGCACTGCAAGTAGGCAGGGAAAGTGGGTAGGGTTTCAGTTAGGGCTCACTGTCCATGTATTCCTGCCTACTGTGGTTAGTGCTATAGTTTGTGCTATTTAAATGGCATAAAAAAAATATTCTTGTTCAGGTGAAGGAAGTCTTCATATTGGCCTTTGTGTGGAGTACAAGGAACCGTATCTCTTCATTCTTGATTCCACTGTACTTTCGAAAGACACTCAATGGAATATACCTATGCTGGTAGAGGTTATTGGCACTTTATTGGAAAGCAATGTGGTCCTGGATTTGGGAATCAGTATATAGTTTTAAAGAGTATGTTTTAGATCATTGCAAAGTATTAAAAGGTATGCTTCAGATCATCCACTGACAATTGGAACCATTATTGGCATGGACTGCAGTTAGGGAAACACCATCAAATGTTGGTTCACCCCCCACTATAGCCTCCTAAAGTGCCAGTCGGCGGATAAGCAAAAGCCATTCCAGCTTGAGTCCTCCCAACCATGGCTTCTGAAGTGCATCACCTATCTCTGCTTTCCAAAATGGCTGGGAGGGTTGGCATATGAGAGGGATAAGCAATTATTGGCAGGTTAGTGCCCTTGTGTTAATAAGACCATGGAACATGGCGTGTGAGAGAATCTTAGGGCATATAGGCATCACAGAGTGAGGTCCCCAACTCAACCATTCTTTTCCCATGGACATATCAACTGGTCTCCATAGGTTTCTGAAGCCAGTACTGCAGCAGGTTAGACAATTGGAATACCAGACCTCAGGGCGTAGCTAAAAGCTCATGGGCCCTAGTGCAAGAGTTCACCTTGGGCCCCCATTCCCTTAGTGCTTGTTGGAAAGGGGCAGGGGAGCACGTAGCCTTCCTGCTGCCTGAGGCAAACATTGAAAGGGCACCCCCTCATGCCAAATTCTTGACCTAACCCCTTCCCTCCAGCCAGAGGTGTAAATTGACCGGCATGCACTTTTTATAATGCCAGTGTCTTATGTGGCACAAGGGTCTTTGGGCCCCTCAGGCTCCTGGACCCGGTAGCGACTGCTACCTCTGCACCCCCTATAGCTACGCCCCTGCCAGACTTAGAGAAACATGCAGTACATAGCCACCAGTGTACAACAACAAAAATCATCATGCCGATGGTCAGATGACACCATCTGTATCATCAAGACCCGAGAAATCATCAGACACCAATGACATTTGTATCTGAGACTTCAAAGTGTGAAAGAAGCATAAATGTAACTAAAAAACAGAATGAGCAAAGAGCACAAGATCAAAGCTGAAGACGCTGGGAACCTCGGGAGAGTCTCCAACTCCACCCTGCTCTTCTCGTAACTACTTGGTAATGAGAATGCAAATTACTTCTGGAGTTTTTGCTCAGTACAATCCATGGGAACCTGAGAGTGGAGGCTTTTATTAATAGAGCACTTTCACCTAGTACAGGACATCTCGTCTTATACAGTATAGTCTCTATATACAGTATACTACACTATAAGGCCAGGGCCAGTAGTTATACTACACCATATGGCCAGGACCGGTAGTGATACTGCACCATATGGCCAGGACCGGTAGTGATACTGCACCATATGGCCAGGCCCGGTAGTGATACTACACCATATGGCCAGGCCCGGTAGTGATACTACACCATATGGCCAGGCCCGGTAGTGATACTACACCATATGGCCAGGCCCGGTAGTGATACTACACCATATGGCCAGGCCCGGTAGTGATACTACACCATATGGCCAGGACCGGTAGTGATACTACACCATATGGCCAGGACCGGTAGTGATACTACACCATATGGCCAGGACCGGTAGTGATACTACACCATATGGCCAGGACCGGTAGTGATACTACACTATTAGAACAGGACCGGTAGTGATACTACACCATATGGCCAGGACGGGTAGTGATACTACACCATATGGCCAGGACGGGTAGTGATACTACACCATATGGCCAGGACGGGTAGTGATACTACACCATATGGCCAGGACGGGTAGTGATACTACACCATATGGCCAGGACGGGTAGTGATACTACACCATATGGCCAGGACGGACTGGTAGTGATACTACACTATATGGCCAGGACGGACTGGTAGTGATACTACACTATATGGCCAGGACCGGTAGTGATACTACACTATATGGCCAGGACCGGTAGTGATACTACACTATATGGCCAGGACCGGTAGTGATACTACACTATATGGCCAGGACCGGTAGTGATACTACACTATAAGAACAGGACCGGTAGTGATACTACACCATATGGCCAGGACGGACTGGTAGTGATACTACACCATATGGCCAGGACCGGTAGTGATACTACACCATATGGCCAGGACCGGTAGTGATACTACACCATATGGCCAGGACCGGTAGTGATACTACACCATATGGCCAGGACCGGTAGTGATACTACACTATATGGCCAGGACCGTTAGTGACACTACACGATATAACTAGGGCCAGTAGCAATGCTACACTATATGTCCAGACCTTGCTTCTGCCCTGCCTCACCAGCACCACCTGTCCATGCAGCTCCAGACCCAGGGGTGCACCTAGCCTTTCTGCTGCCTGAGGCGGAAATTGAAATGACGCCCACCCTCCGGGTCTAGTGTTAGGCATACTATGATATAGGTAAATGGAAGCGCTCATTTCTCATGGCCCTGCCACTGCCCCCGCTTGTCACTAGGTCTCGCCGCCTGAGGCAGCTGCCTCACCTGGCCTCATTGGAGGTGTATCCCTGTCCAGACCTGAGGCTTAGTGGATTCACTTCACCAAGTGAGACAGGAGGCCTCTGTAGCAGATACACATAAAAGTTCAGTAAACTTAGGGATGAAGGTTCCAAGGCAACGGCCTATCTTGCCTTTCTATAATCTGGTTGTGATATACGGTTCCCTAAATTAGCAAAATAGTAAATGTCTCCAGCACATTGCTAAATCTCCTAAAACCACCCTTGCACTATTTTTCTGGAGAACATTGGACATAGAAACAGACTTTCGATTTTGAGATAGCTGGAGACAGGCTGGTCATTTCCCTTCATAAATATTCCAGGACCATGATGGTACCTGGCCTCGATTTCTGGATGTTCTACTTCTTGGCCAATGTTCTGCAAACTGTTCAGATGTTCTTTTCTTGGTAATCGGGTATATTTGTATGGGTCATAAAATATGATCAGTCCGAGGATCTCAAAGGTCCTTGGGGCTCTCAGAGTCTCAGTTTGCATTGACAATTTCTCTTTGGCATCTATATGACCACTGGCTGAAATTGTATTTAATTTTCAAAGATTAATGGGGTTGCATAATCTGGGTCATTTGTGGCCTATCGATCGGAGTCCATATTGTGGTGCTCTATGGTGCAGAGAGAATGCTCCTGTAATATGGAATGTGATGCCGCACGTCTGAAAAAAAGAAGTGATGCCTCCATGTAAAATCAGGGAGACGGTGGTACAATATGGACCCATAGAATTCTATAGGTGGCACATTCTGTGTGACATAAATCCCGGATATGGACTAAGATTGACTGTTCAAGTTGTCTGGCAAGCAAAACTTGGGAAAACAGGCAAAAAAACTTAGAAAAAGGCATATTCACTTCACCAGTCCCCCACCAATCCCCGTTTCAATTTCCCTCCCCCATCTCTACTTCCTGAAATGCTCAGCCAATCATTTGTTGAAGCAGGTCACTGATGTGCCCAGTGATTGGCTGCGTGGTCCTTGGTCAAAAGGGACCAGGAAGCGGTGATCGGCGTGGATGGCAGGGGTAGGACAAACTCTGTTTGTGCCCAAGGAGTTGCTTTGAGAATGCATCCCATCATCCTCAGTCCCTACAGTTTAACATAGCTGTCAAATGGCCCATCCTTCTTCGGCACCCTTTCTCCTTGGTGCCCTAGGAGATCGCCTACTCTTCCCTTTTTGTTGTGCCCCCGATCTCAGGTATGCACAAGGGCCCACACCATGGCAAGCCAACCTACTAAAGCATGTTTATGAAGATGCTGCCCTGGTCAGGACGCTGGGTCTACAAGAAAACTATATGATCAAATGATGGTGGCAACCATTTCTAACGCACACATGGCTCAGTTCAGAACTCATACACTTCTCTTTTCTATTCATGTCAACATCCAGCCCATCACCCCAAATCTTTTCCATGCTTTCAGCAGCTCAGCAGATGTCTTCTTGCTGTGGTATGTGGAGCAGGAATAAGCCGCACATGTTTTATATTACCCTTATGACTTGCAGCTGTCTGGATACCGTCGGCCATTGTCTCCGTTTTATTAAGTGCAAGAACATTGAGGCTGCTGAAGGCTCATACCTGACTAGCAGGGGGTAGCGCATGCTTGCTTTATGATCATGTACACTGAAGAATCTGCTTCAGATATAGATACTGAGCGAGCTTTCCAATTTCGATTTTTCTGAATTGCATGATTTGCAAGAACAATGACCTCCTTTTGGTTTGGGGGTAAGAGATGGAAGAGGCAAATTGATATTTTTGCCCCTTTCTTTTCTTACCCCCAAACCAAAATGTATTTTTATTTTTTTTGCAAGGTACCTACAGTACAGACCAAAAGTTTGGACACACCTTCTCAGTCAAAGAGTTTTCTTTATTTTCATGACTATGAAAATTGTAGATTCACACTGAAGGCATCAAAACTATGAATTAACACATGTGGAATTATATACATAACAAACAAGTGGGAAACAACTGAAAATATGTCATATTCTAGGTTCTTCAAAGTAGCCACCTTTTGCTTTGATTACTGCTTTGCACACTCTTGCATTCTCTTGATGAGCTTCAAGAGGTAGTCCCCTGAAATGGTTTTCACTTCACAGGTGTGCCCTGTCAGGTTTAATAAGTGGGATTTCTTGCCTTATAAATGGGGTTGGGACCATCAGTTGCGTTGAGGAGAAGTCAGGTGGATACACAGCTGATAGTCCTACTGAATAGACTGTTAGAATTTGTATTATGGTGAGAAAAAAGCAGCTAAGTAAAGAAAAACGAGTGGCCATCATTACTTTAAGAAATGAAGGTCAGTCAGTCAGCCGAAAAATTGGGAAAACTTTGAAAGTAAGGTCTATTTGACCATGAAGGAGAGTGATGGGGTGCTGCGCCAGATGACCTGGCCTCCACAGTCACCGGACCTGAACCCAATCGAGATGGTTTGGGGTGAGCTGGACCGCAGAATGAAGGCAAAAGGGCCAACAAGTGCTAAGCATCTATGGGAACTCCTTCAAGACTGTTGGAAGACCATTTCAGGGGACTACCTCTTGATGCTCATCAAGAGAATGCCAAGAGTGTGGAAAGCAGTAATCAAAGCAAAAGGTGGCTACTTTGAAGAACCTAGAATATGACATATTTTCAGTTGTTTCACACTTGTTTGTTATGTATATAATTCCACATGTGTTAATTCATAGTTTTGATGCCTTCATAGTCATGAAAATAAAGAAAACTCTTTGAACGAGAAGGTGTGTCCAAACTTTTGGTCTGTACTGTACCTTTGCTTAAACAGAGGAAATGGCCAAACTAAAAGACCATTTATCGCTGTCACATGCTACTACTGTAGAGAACATACATCAGATTTCACACCAGCATTGTACATTTGGCAGATTAAAGTTCTTCACAATCTGTGTCTCTCTCACTAATTATTTTATTTAAATTGCAAAAAATAAAAAATCTTTATAAAAGCAACATAGCATTTTGTGTATGCAGCCCTATATTCCTCATTACAGAGTAGTCTAAGGCCTCATGCACACAACTGTGGGGCAAACTGCAAACCGTGTGTCCACAAAACACGGGCACAGCCATGTGCACTCTGCATCGGAGTGCAGACCCCTTGACTTCAATGGGTCAGCAATCCACAAGATGCAGCAAAAGACAGGGCATGTTCTATCCCCACCGAAGTGTTTCTTGGGTTTTCGGGTCCATGCCTCCGTGCCACAAAAGATAGGACATATCCGATCTTTCCCCGCATCTTGTGGATTGGGAACCCATTGAAATCAACGGATACGCACCTGGATGCCGCGTGCACACGGCCAGTGCCTGTGGTTTGTGGTCCGCAACACGAGCGCGGTGGCCCCACGGTCGTGTGCATGAGGCCTAAAGGCTGCATTCCTGTGTTTCTCCAGATTCATAATAACCTACAGACAGAAGATGGAAGGATGTAACACATGACTACAAGAGGGCATGTAGTATGTAGTCTGTTTCTAGGAAGATGCATTATTTTGCATAGGAGCTTTATACAGAAAACGGTATGATTTTTTTTTTAAACCCAGACATGCAGAGTTGCTTCTGGTTTCATTGTATGTGCATTGAAACAAATATAATTTCAGTGCGTAAGTATTTATACCCTTTAAAGTTTTTATCTAGGGATACATCATGGGCAACACAGACCATGTTCTGAGCTGGGGGATCTAGGTAGGATACAGATTGCCATGTGGAACTCTGCTCCTCCAGATACATTGTTCCACAGGAGAGACAAGGAAAGGCGATAACTTGAATCAACTCATTTACGGAAACTAATAAATAATTGTTAAGATGTGAACGCCTACACACCCCGGAGAGGAATATTACTACATGCTGTACGGTCTCTTGTCTAACCTTGCAGATGAGCGATAAAACATGTTAGCCAAACCCTTCTCATTATACACCTTGGATGGTCTCTGCCCATCAGAGGATCCACTCGTGGTTTTTGGTGGTTACTCCTCCTGGAAACCTTTTGCCTAGGTCTCAGGCAGTGGATGCCATAAGGGCACACCTGGGAACCAGTATAGAAGGTGCCTCGGATTTTACAGTGAGTCATTACCTAAAGAGGTTCCTGGTAGGTGAGCAACCTGCCAAAAACAGTAGGACGCTTGGGCTGGGATGGGTGCTGCCATTCAGAGAAATAGCTTTGTCAGTTCTTTTGCCAAGAATATTACTGTAAAGCTTTTTTTGGGGGGTTTAGACCAGTGTTCCTCAACTCCAGTCCTCAGGGCCCACCTACCGGTCATGATTTGAGAATTTCCCACAGAATGAATACCTGTGGTAAGTCCTGGTGCATGGACACCAATCATATCACCTGCTCAATACTAAATCTTGAAAACATGACCGGCAGGCGGCCCTGAGGACTGGAGTTGAGGAACCCTGGTTTAGACAGTCCCTTTTCTGAGCAAAGAGTGGTTCTGTGGTGATCTAGGTTATGCTGAATGGAACCCATGGGGGTTCTGGGCCTTGTGGGTGTCCTACAGATATAGATATATGTATTATGGCTCTATAAAGACAATTAAATGCTTTGGATAACTTGGCAGGAGGATCGTGGTTTAGGACCTTGCATGGGTGATATGGGCACAGAAAGGGAATGTTCTGCTGTAGTATTAGTCTGGAAAATGAAGACGTTTTCACAACTGATCAAAAGTTCAGAAAGGGGAAAAGTTCAAGGTTGGTCAGGTCGGGAAGTTTTACCACGGCCTACATCTGTCATTCTCAGTATTGTGGGGAAGCCCGCTGTTTCTCAGTTGTCATTCCGGTAACTGCGCAGGATATGGTGAGGTTTTCTGTGTGGTAGGGCAGCAACATACACACAAGTAAGTAAAAGTGCTTCCTACTGCCTATGAATCAGCTAGTCTCAACTGCTCAGATCATCAGGTTTCGTTTTTTTGTCTTTTTGAGGTGGCCAGGATGAGGGAAGGCAGAGAAGGTGCCATTGGAGGGGCACAATGTAGGTCCATGAACCCCCGTCTGACAATTATGACAGTGTTGAGCAAAGTTTAGGAAAACTTTGATTCGCAATGAAGACTAATTTCCTCGCCACTTTGTGGCGGCTGCACGTGTTACAAAGCAAAAGTAAGAAGCCCAGGAATGTGAGATCACCCATAATAATTTTTGGAGACTGTAGGGATGAGTGTAATCGCGGTGTGGGTCATGTTCTAGTACAGTTACATTGCATCCTTATTCCACGACGGTGTAATTTTTTGCCCTGTACATGTGTGCAGTGGAGCAAAATTGATTAAAGCGTATGCCTTCCGTTACCTTTTGTGTTACATAGCATCAGTATGACACCGCAGTTAAATACTTTGCCCTGTACATGTGTGCAGTGGAACTAAATTGATTATAGCGAATGCCTTCTGTTAGCTGTTGCGTTACATAGCATTAGTATTAGGCCACAGTTAAATATTTTGCCCTGTACATGTGTGAAGTGGAGTGAAATTTATCTTAAGGAATGCTTTCCATTAGCGATGCAGTTATTATACACCACGACCAACAGGCAGCTGCCTGGACCCTCCAAAAATTATGCTGTAGCCGGCACAAGTAGCAGAAAAAGAAGGGCATGGTAGCAGCCGCAGCAACAGGCCAGAGCTGCCACCGTCATCAAGCGGTCGTGTTTTGACCAACAATGCAGCTGTACTGGAACGGTTGACTCGCTCTTCAACATCATCTCAAGCGACAACAGATACACACAGCCGGGAATCGGTGGATTCCTCTGACACCATGCTTAGTGGGCATAGCCCAGGAACTGCCTCTATGCCCTCACCTGTCCTGAACCTGCCTTTTGCTTTTGCTGCTCCTTTTGCTAGCCTGATGATGGGAGCACATTTTGCGAGAGGTCAGGGACATGCGCAAGAGACAGGTGAGGTTGACACAAGTGACTTGCAAACATATGTAGATGATGATGTATCCAATCGCACCTGGGAGCTGGGTGATAAGGGGGCATCGTCATCATCGGGGGGAGAGGACGGCAGCGTGCCCGAGAGACAGCAGGGTGGAAGCGTGCCCGAGAGACAGCAGGGTGGAAGCAGTGGGAGATCTGGAGCCAAACACGGGAGGGGTGCACAGTCTGCTACTCGGGAGACTACCTGTGAGGAACACACTAGCAGTGCACGGGTTCATAAAAGCAGCGGCAGACAGAAATCACGCAGTGATGGAGGGAAAATGCTATACTCTGCAGTGTGGGAATATTTGACACAGTCACTGGGGGACGTTAGCGTGGTGGTATGCAGAATTTGTGGGCAGAAGGTTAGGCGGGGCCAGGGTGCTAACGTTGTCATGAGAGCCCTGCATCAACACATGGAGCGTCACCATAAATTGGCATGGGAAAACCCTGCCACTCGTTAAGTGTTACAGCCTGATGCAGCAACTGCTGCATCTCCCACTGGCCCGCACCCCCAGGGGGTGGTGGGCTTTCTTCTTGTGTCACTCCAGGAATGCCCCACAACCATTTTTCTCTCCTCTTTTAACAGTTTGTTGGAGCTAACTGACGGTCAACCTGCTGCACCACAAGGTACTCTTCATGTGTAGTTACAGGATGCAAGGGTTAAGGGCAAGTATAACATGTATATAGTGGTCAACTATCGGTCCCATGTGGCCCCTTTATGTGATTCTCATACAAAAGGGGCATGTTCAGGAAATTGCAGACCACAACAGCAATAATTGGCATATTGTACCGCGCACCTAAGCAGCCTAACCCTATACCAGTAACAGTCCCTGTTTGACCAATTTATTATATGGCAGCTACAGGTTTTCAGGTTCCTGTTCCTTATGGCAATAATCCTGCAGCCATGTTTGATCTATCCACCATGCTCAGCCCATCTGTTTTTAACCCTAATACATTTTTAAAGTGAAATACCATCTGGTTCATAGTTTATATTTGTATAGTTTTAGATTTTACACTTGGAATATGGAAATCATTCTTTTTGTTTGCAGCAACTTTGAGAAGGTAGGTCCTTGGGAGAAAAGGACACTGGTGGCTTTCCGCTATATCTAGAAGTCATCTTCGCTCTGATTGTTTCTATAAATATTAAACTAGGGAGTTTCTTTAATAATCTATCAGGTTTTTTATATGTACATAGGCTGGTTGAGGAGCTGTACATTAAAAATATTTATGTAGTGCAGTAAGGCTACTGTGCTATGTGCCACTTGTGCAGGGGGTGGGAGACTAGGGGCCCACCTTGCTCGGTCCATGCCTGTCTATTAGGGTGAATAGAATTTTGATGCGCTCCTTGTTGAGCTGTGCCACATGCACAGCACAGCAGGGAGGTTACCATGGCAGCCAGGGGAAGCTTCAAAAGTGTCCAGGCTACCATGGTAACTGATTGGAGCCCCATGATTTCACTGTGGGGGCTCCTATTGGAAGGCAGAAGGAGCCGCATCCCTCTGCCTTACCTCACAGATGCCGCGATCAGTGTTGATCACGGCATCTGAAGGGGTTAAATGACAGGGTTCGGCGGGATCTCTATTCCCTGTCATTGCAGCCAGGTGCCTGCTGTACGATACAGCCGGCACACGCCGCATTTGGAGAGAACTCACTGCAGCAGCCCGCTCTATACATTTCCTCAGCCACTGTGACGTACGGGAATACCCGATTTATAGCAATTCGTGACAAATTAATCATCTTGCAGCATCAGCCAGCCATCAGTCAGTAGCTGGAAGCAGTGTAGCACTGCAGTAGGGAAGCGGCAACAGGCCGTGCTTAAACTGATCTGCTTAGGTGACAAACAGCACACCGCCGCAGAGCTGTGGCAGGGGATAAGGGACCAGACTGAGCTGTGGCTCTCGCCACTCAACCTAGAACCCGACATGGTTGTGTCTGATAATGGCCGTAATTTGGTGGCGGCTTCGGAGCTCGGCAAGCTCACACACATCCCATGCCTAGCCCACGTGTTTAACTTAGTGGTTCAGCGGTTTATTAAAACCTACCCCAATTTGCCTGAGCTACTGGTAAAGGTGCGCCGCATGTGTACCCATTTCCAAAAGTCATCTACAGCTGCCTCCGGTCTGGCAACGCTGCAGCAGCGTTTGCAATTGCCAGCTCACCGACTGTTGTGCGACGTGAGCACGCCCTGGAACTCCACGTTCCACATGTTGGCCAGGCTTTGTGAGCAGCAGAGGGCAGTAGTGGAATACCAGCTGCAACATGGTCGTTGCCTTTCCAGTCAGCTTCCGCTCTTCACAGGCGAGGAGTGGGCATGGATGTCTGACCTCTGTGAGGTTTTACGCAACTTTGAGTAATCAACACAGATGGTGAGCAGCGATAACGCTATTATCAGTGTAACCATCCCACTTCTGTGTCTACTGAAACGCTCGCTGCTCACAATGAAGGCGGACGCTTTGCATGGGGAAGAGGTGGAAATGGGGGAAGACAGTACACAGGGTGATAGCCAGGCCACCCTCAGTTCGTCTTCTCAGCGCTAATTGGATGAGGAGTAGGAGCAGGAGACGGTTGCCTCCACTACAGAGGGTAGTACCCATGGAAGTTTTATTCCATCTGTTCAGTGTGGATGGGTAGAAGAGGAGGAAGAGGACGAGGAGATTGAGAGTCATCCTCCTGATGAGGACAGCGAAGTCTTGTCTGTTGGTACTCTGGCACACATGGCTGATTTTATGTTAGGCTGCCTTTCCCATGACCCTCGCGTTGTACGCATTTTGGCCAACACCAATTACTGGTTGCTCACCCTTCTCGAGCCCTGATACAAAGAGAACTTCTCATCTCTCATTCCTGTGGTGTAGAGGACGAATGAAAATAGTGCAATGCAGTATTTCATTGGCCAACCGAGGAGGGGAGACGAGGGGAACACAGCAGTTCCAACAGAGGCAGGGCAACACTCTCCAAGGCCTGGGACAGTTTTATGACACCCCGCCAGCACCCTCACTCTGATGTGCGGCCTAGTGTCACAAGGAGGGAAAAATTTTGGAAGATGGTGAAGGAGTACGTAGCAGACCGTATCAGCATCCTCAATGATCCCTATGTGCCTTACAAATACTGGGTGTCCAAGCTGGACACGTGGCACAAACTGGCGCTTTACGCCTTAGAGGCGCTGGCCTGCCCCGCCGCCAGCGTTTTGTCAGATCGTGTATTTGGTGCTGCTGGTGGCATTATAACAGATAAGCGTATCCGCCTGTCAACTAAAAATGCTGACCGGTTGACTCTTACAAAAATGAACAAGGCCGGATTGCCCCTGACTTCTCTACTCAACCAGAGGAAAGCGGCTGAACATAAAGGCACTCTAAATGTGGCTTTTATGGTGTATTGAATACACTGTATTCCCATGCACCCCTTCCACCACAAAAAAGGGCATATGGTTCAATCTTCCTTTTTTCGTCCTCCTCCTCCATCATATCAGCATGCCTATTAGGCTGCCCTTCCTACTAATGTTTTAGATGATCAGCTCAGCAGCAGGCCCTCACCCCTAATGTTTTAGAGGGTCACCAGCAGACCCTCAACCATAATGTTTTAGAGGGTCAGCTCGGCAGCAGGCCCTCACCCCTAATGGTTTTATGGTCAGATCAGCAGGCCCTTGCTCCGATAGTTTTTGAGGGTCACCAGCAGGCCATCAATCCTAATTTTTCAAGGGTGTATGATGCCCTCCTTTATGTGTAACAAAGGGTGTATTGGAGTGCCGGTTCCTTGTAATTTTTGGCAGGCCTTTCACTTAGTGCTTTATGAGTGTAGGAGTCCCACTACCTGAACACTTGTACCACAATGTGAATGAGGCCCTCCTTTATGTGATTTACAGGTTGTATCGGAGTGCCTCTTCCTTGTAATTTTTGGCAGCACTTGCACTTTATATACAAGTAAATATACAGGAAAGAATGTTTCCTAACAATTTTTCTTCCAAAATCAATTTTATCTTCGGTTTTGTGCGTATTATTGTCAGTCTGTAAAAGTGGCGTACTACTCGGACAACATCGTTCACAGCAGCGACCTGGGAGTCCAAGATGCATCCAGACATCCTCCCCATGCTGTTCCCGAACCATTTCAGTGGTGTTTCCATCGATTCCTGACCTTTTCCTATGAACCAGACGCCCTCCCCTCTTCAGAGCAGCGGGTGCCAGGTTTAATGCTCGGGTTCTCCCATTGACTTCCATTGTGCTCGGGTGCTCGGTAGAGGTGTTCTACTCCAGCTCTTTGGTACTCTACCAACATTAGTGCTTACTGGATGTCGTCTGAGGCTACTTTCACACTGGCGTTTTGGTTTTCCGTTTGTGAGATCCGTTCAGGGCTCCGCTCAGAACGCATCAGTTTGCCTCCGTTCCGTCTCCATTCCGCTCTGGAGGCGGACAACAAAACTCTGCTTTCAGCGTTTTGGTGTCCGCCTGACGATACGGAGGCAAACGGATCCATTCTGACCCACAATGTAAGTCAATGGGTACAGATCCGTTTTCACCGACACAATATGGCACAATACAAAACGGATCCATCCCCCATAGACGGATCCGTCTGGGCTATGTTAAAGATAGTGCAAACGGATCCATGCGGTTGTATTATCGGTGCGGATCCGTCTGTGCAGATCCATGACGGATCCGCACCAAACGCGAGTGTGAAAGTAGCCTAAGTCTCCTCAGTGAAAGGGATGAAATCCATTAGCTCCAAAGTAAGGTCACATTTCTGATAGATTTTCGGGGGGCTCCTGCATTACAATTAAGTTTACAAGTGTGTTGAGTGTGGGAGATGACACCGACGGATGCGGCTCTTTCTGCTAAAAGACAAGGAAATTAATTATAAACCGCAATCGGCACTATCACTCGCCTATATACCCCTATGTATGGCAATTGGCCCTCCTAGCAAAGGGGCCAACACCAGATGCTGAGTATAGTAAGTTATACAGGAAGCAAGTGTGCAATATACTAGCACTGTATCCAGCAAGGTATGCAATACCTGAGTAAGAATACCCGACTGTCTGTAAGTGACGGTGGACTTACCTGGCTACGGCGCCCCCTCAGGGCTGGATGAATATATTTGCACCATTGTGGTTTAGTGGTAAATGGGAGTTTTGCGCTTAGTACCTCGTTCCACAGTTCTTTCCATTGTCTGCTCCCTGAAAAGCTGGGTGTCCACAGGGCTGTGATTAATAAGGAATATGCCAATTCCACATAGCAAAAGGTCTCTGGATGTGAGATCCGCACCATGGAAAACTGGGTTTTTGCAAAGGCTATTTCTGACACAGACGATATCAGCCAGGTTTACCTGCTATGGCTTCTCCAAGGTGGGTGGCGTCCCCCCCTGTACCTAATGCAGGAGTAACGTCACTCAGATTCACAGACTTTCAAAAAATGTCCTTACATTCCTACAATGCAAAAGGGCTCCTCTTTTCCTCCCACCAGGAGGCCGCCATTTTGGGTGAGACATTTCTTCTATACTTCTAGGGGAAAAAGGGCTCAAAAATGTTACCATATGGAGAACGCCATTTTGGGTGAGTCCTGACCGTTTTTTTTTTTTAAATTCTTATCTAGGGGAAGAAGTCCACACTCTTGTTTTTACTATAGTTGACACCATCTTTGTGTTGTCTTATTTTTTGGTTAACTTTTCTTTTTTTGTATTCTCTTCCTGGTTTTCTGCCTCTAACGATTTGTGTATTTAAAAGCTCAAGTTTATTATGCTTAGTACTCGAAAATCTCTTTAATAAATAAGTATACAACACGCACGGAATATGTGTAAAATGCAAAAATAATAAAAATACTAAAATAAATAGATATATACACATACATGTAAAACATATGAATATGTCCAAAATAGTTTAACAAATGGTTAAAAAGCGAATAGTTTATTTTCCTTGTTAAGGTCTTTTGGTGCCAGTATATCTAAAATGAATTACATTTTAAAGGGGTCGTCCAGGGTTTGAAAAACCTGGCTGCTTTTTTCCAAAAACAGCCCCACCTCTGTCCGCAGGTTGTGCACGGTATTGCAGCTCTGCCCCATTGACTCTATTGGGGCTGAGCTGCAATACCAGACACAACCCATGGACAGGGATGGCGCTGTTTTTTGAAGAAAGCAGACAGGTTTTTCTAATCTTGGACCACCTGCTTTTAAAAGGCTCTACGCAATACAATTCCCTTTTTATCGAGCATTAAATGTTAAAGGATTTTTAGAATATTGATGACCTTGATCAACACCAATCAGCTGTTTGAACAGGCCATGGTGCGCCGATGAGTGGTGCAGCCGCCTTGCAGCTCACCAAGCACAGCGCCGTACATTGTATAGTGGCTGTGCTGGGTATTGCAGCTCAGTCCCATTCACTTGAATGGGACTGAGCTGTAGAAAAGTGATGTGATCGATAGATGTAATGTCACAGATTGAGGAAGCACTAGTCGCCCCTTCAAACAGGGGAGCTAGAATTTAGACGCCCCCCCCCCCAACCAACTACAAGTCTCTGAAACATGGAGATCTAAGAACGATCTAAGCACTGTATAGGTATTCTTATTTAGTCACGCAGACCTTCAGCGATTATAAAGTGGCCACACATGACCACCAGTAGAGTAGGATTTCTCTATGCTGGACCTTCTGCCATTTATACTAGTAGCGGGAAAGCTTTTGGGTCACCGATCTTCTCTACAGAGCCAGGATCTCCATCTGGTGGCTCTTCAGTCGAATCAAAACTACAACCTCTAGTAGTCAGTCGGTGTATCAGCCGGATTTATAACAGGGTGAAGGGGCCCGAGGGCCTGCAAAAACTGATGGCATACCCTCGCTAAGTTCTTCTATATACCCATATTGTAGTGCATCACATTAGAAGTCCCTCCATCATTTTATGAAATTTTGTTAACCAAGGAAATGACTCAAGGTTCTCCATATTTGTAATAGAGAGAAGCTCAAGTCTACATCTCCATGGTGCCGTGGTCTTCTTTAACTTGAGGCTCTCCAGCTGTCAGTGCATCTTGGGGGGTTGTAGTTGTGCAACCAACTGAGAACCACAAGTTGGAGACCACTGCTGTAGAGCTTAGCTTGCCACCAATATTGGTTCTTGCTTCCACTGTAAACGCAGCATTAATGGACTTCAGCTTCACAGGCCAAGTTCCAGCTTGACAATAAAGCTGAAGAATGAGGTTTTGGAAGAGCACAGAAGAACACTGGGCGCCGTGGAAAAAACATAGGGACTACTGGCAGCCTACGGAGCGAGCGTCTTAATTCTTGTGTGACTGACGGGACTTTCCATGGCTTCTAATGGTATAATAATGGCTCAGCTTCAGGGTGCTATGATTGTGTACGGTAGTGGTGGCCAAGCTTTGAGTACAGCCATGTCTACCATCTCTGCAGATTTCTTGGGTAACAAAGCAGTGGAGGCTGATGGATAGAGTAGGGGAAGGGATGTAGAAAGGGGCTTTCTATTGCCATGTACCTAACCTTTATTTCTAAATTTAATCATTGAGTTAGTACATTTGACTTGGTTTTCAGGGATTCCTCCTCAGGATAGGTCATCAGTATCAGAACAGTCGGGGTCTGACACCCCAGACGTCCAGCAATCAGCTCTTTTGGCAGCTGTCAAACGGAAACAGAAAGTTCCATCCACTGCATAGTTTCGGCACCATTCACTTGAATAGGAGCTGAACTGCAGTACCCCTGCACGGCCACTATTCACTGGGTGGAGCCTTCTGCTCTGACCATTGTATACTTCCCAGTGGCTGTCCAAAACAGCTGATCAGACGGGGTGTCGTCCCTCCACTGATCTGATATTGATGACCTATACAGAGGATAGTCCATAAATAGATATGTTCTGAAAAACCCCTGTAAAGCAGTTGTCTCATGAAAACCCCATTAGTCACAGAAATGGGTGCCACCATGTAATACTCCAGGAGTGGAACTTGTCGGAGGCAGTTACTGGTGCCCTCGGATGATGATCTTGGCGAGGACAGCAGGATAGGATTAAAGTTGGTGGAGGCATCTAAAAATACATTTGATGGGAACCCCACTCCAACTTCTGGGACCCATACCCCACCTGACACCCTAGTGCATTCACATATAGAAGTGTTTAAAGAGACAACTGAGCCAACGACTTCCAAGGAGAGGGCACACGTATGCATTGCCATCACTTCCCATCTTCTTGGCTCGATCACTAAATGGCCACTGAGAAGTGGGGGTCACGGAGGTGAGTCGTGACTTGTAAGGAGCTAAAGGCTCCTGTCCATCATCCAGGCCAACGGGGTTGATGGAGGACACTGATACTGTTGTCATTCCCAATATACTGTGATATCTGGGCAGCATGGTGGTTAGCACTGGTGCCTTGCAGCGCTGGGGTCCTGAATCTGACCAAAGCCACCATCTGCATGGAGTCTGTATGTTCTCCCGTGTTTGCCTGGGTTTCCTCCGGGTTCTCCGGTTTCCTCCCACACTCCAAAGACATCCTGATAGGGACCTTAGATAGTGAGCCCCATTGGGGACAGTGTGATGCTAATGTCTGTAAAGCGCTGCGGAATATAGTAGCGCTATATAAGTGCGTAAAATACTAAAAATAATAATATTGGGAATGGAAACACGTAGAATCAAGGCGTTCTACAAAAATGTATGACTGATGGGATTGCCAGTGATTACGAGAACAAGGGTCTCAGAGTCCTTTATATGCGCGCAGGATGAGGATTCTATAGGGTTGTGACATCACAGGTATCTGTGGATTGGCTGGCTGCACGGCATTATGGGTCATATCGCGTTCCTGGGCTTCTTACTTTCCCTTTGTCACACGTGCAGCTGCCATTTTAGGAAAAACTGATTTGTTAGCACGAAGCGCGAGCAAATTCGGATTCGTGTTGAATCTAATTTTTCCTAAACTTCAGACCAAATTCCGCTTGGAATGCTTCGATCCTCTCAACATCTCTGCTTGGTCAGTGAAATTTTTTTTATAAAATAAAACATTTTCCTATCCTGAGTCGGAAACCTATACAGAACTTATATTGTCACAGCTGACCGTTTGCTACAATTGTATCCAATAAAAAAAAAAAAAAAATCCCCAGTGAAAGAAATCCATCATGACAAATGTTTGACACAGTGTATCAGTGCAGGTAAAATGGATACAATTGTAGCACATCCTTAGCAGTAATTATGTCTGTGCTAGTTTTCAACCTCTCATTCGTTGACACCAAGCAGAGATCTTGAAACATGAATTTTATTACTTACAAAAGGAGAGAACGGCAGAAATGTCTGAGCTACGGATGAAATAAAGACGCTGGGGTCGTGAGGCTTTATATACCAACATTTATTGATATGTACATCAGAGGTACGACACTTAGCAAATTATATTATATTCATATTGTCATGTATAAAGAATTTCCAGTTTTATACATAAGTTACAGAAAATGATGTGACACGGTTTGAGAGCATCAGAGCAACTTCCTACAAATCTCAAAAGGCAGAAGTTTTACACATGAACATGAACAGCACACGTCACAAAGGAGAGGTCCTACACGTCAGCATGAGAAACACGGGGAGGCCTTGACTTTCCCATGTAGTAGCCATCCAATGAACAATTTACGCACTTTATCAACCAATTTCAGCTAAAAATTAAAATTAAAAATACAGGACGGACATTGCCAATCAATTTACGCGAGTACAATTAAAAAAACAAATCCCTGAATGGGTTAAAAACTGAATGGGTTAAAATTGCTGGAAGAGATTGGAAAAACATGGCTATTATTTCTGGAAACAGCGCCACTCCTGTCCACAGGGTTGCAGCTGGTATTGGAACAAACCTGGTGCAGTACCAAATGCAGCCTGTGGATAGGAGTGGCGCTGTTTCAGGCAGTAATTAGCCGTGGCGTGTCTGGTATGGCAGCTCAGTCCTATACACATGACTGGGGCTACGTTGCAATATCGGGCATAGCCTGTGTACAAGAGTGGCGCACTTTCGGGTTGTATAATTCAATAAAACCCAGCTGCTACTATTTTGAGCAGGTGCAGTGTAGACATGGGTCAAGTTCTGGGAGTGCAAGCTGAAATTTATTTCTCAGCTTTATCTTAAAGGGGCTGTCCAGGATTTGAAAAACATGGCTGCTTTCTTCCAAAAACAGCACCCCCCCCCTGTCCATGGGTTGTGTCTGTTATTGCAGCCAGGCTCCATTGAAATCAAGGGGCAGAGCTGCAATACCACACACAACCCATGGACAGGTGTGGTGCTGTTTTTGGAAGAAAGCAGTCATGTTTTTCTAATATTGGACAATCCCTTTAAAGGAAATCTCCAGTCATTCTGAAATGTTCACCCATTACGTCCTGGAAGAAGACCATTGATGAAAAGGCTTGAAAATTCTAGAACGGAACGTCTAGGTATACATAGTTGTGTCCTATGGTACATAATTTCCTGCCACTACTTTCCTTCCCTGGGAGGAGCTTTGGTGTCACATGACTCAACTGACAGCTATGTAAAGGCAGGAAGGGAATTAACATAAGGGGGAGGAGCCTGGATTTAATTTCCTGGCTGGAGGAAATCTGGGGCATGGAGCCAACCAACAGATGCTCTTTTTGGCTGTGGTTTTTTTCTGCAGCTGCATCCCCCTCCTCCCTGCCTATTATTTATTGTTTTACACTAGACAGATTTTTTGGTGACTGAGGAGGATTCTGAACATTTACAGAAAGTCTGCCGACAGGAATTTCCCAGCCCAGATTCGGGTAAATATTAAACCTAATGTCAACCTATGAAATTGCATTTTGGACAAAAAAAATATATTAATCTACCAACCTGAAGACACGTAACCCATTGCCAGCCAGTGAAACAGGACATTCTCCTTACAGGGGAAAAAAAAGTTAACGACAATTACCATATCGACTTTGTAAATTACCAACGACTGTGCTAAACAATTATTTTTTTTTTACTAACCCTATCTGTCTCTACTGCTGTAACATGCCACGCTACCTAATAAAGTACTACTTTAGCTTGTAATTTCTTCGCTACATCACACATCTAAATCACTAAGCCACCGATCAGGAAGAAAAAAAAAAAAAATGACCAAAAATCAAAAATAATAAAAAATAAAATTATTCCGTCTTACAGCCATTAATACGGCACAATCCGGAGTAGTCACTCGTCAATTATGAAACATCACAAGCGTTGCTGCTTACAGAACCGTGAGACACATTCAGATATATTTACAACACGCTGGCTGTATATATGTATAGGCTATATACACGTTATAATGGGGGGAAAAGGGCAAAAAAAAAAGATTTTAGGGGAGAGAGGAAATATTAATGAAAATACACAAACGGAAACATTTCGTTTGCGTAACGGGAATATTTAGTAGAATTTATATTTAAATCCTAAGAACACCTTCAGGGGCAATTTTTCTAGGATTGCATTTTACTCATTTTGGGCTAAAAATAACTTTTTCAATTAGTCTTACTCTTTATAAAAAAAAAAGTTTTTGCAGTTTTTGTCCTATAGGGTAAAATTTCAGCCTAGCTGCAAAGTAGCTTGCTTTCAGTTTTACACTGAGTCCCGTCAGGTTGCTGTTCTGACTGCTGGATGTACAGTATAGCCCTTATCTCTGAACTCCTGAAAGCTCGTGAACACTCATTGTAGATGATTTCTCATCAAACTAATATAAACATGACTTAAATGAGTGTTTATGAGCTGTCAGGAGATCAGAGATAAGGGCAATACATGGATCTGTCAGAAGAGCAACACGGTCGGACTCTGAAGCTTGGACATTCTGCAGCTAGGCTGAAATTTAACCCTGTAGGACACAAAGTGGTGAAAATTTTTAATAAAGTATCAGTTTGACTGAGTAAAATGCAATCATTAAAAACATTGCCCCCATAGGCTTTAAAGTTGTCTACTTCAAGCAAAAGGTGCAATCATCTGCACAAAAACAAGAGGATGGGACTTACCATGGGTCAACGTCTAGAGATGCTCAGTGGAACCAATTGGTGAAGACAACAATTTTACACCAATCTATGAAACCGCTGGGTAATTCTGTGACCACAGCAAATGCAAAAAGTTGAGTAAGGCTACTTTCACACTAACGTTTTAGTTTTCCGGTATTGAGATCCGTCATAGGGGCTCAATACCGGAAAAAAAAAACGATTCAGTTTTGTCCCCATTCATTGTCAATGGGGACAAAACTGAACAGAAGTGCTCCAAAATGTGTTCCAAAATGCGCTCCATTCTGTTTAGTTGCATTCCCAGACCGGAGAGCAAACCGCAACATGTTGTAGTTTGCTTTCCGTCCTGGGATGCGAAGCAAGACGGATCCGGCATGACCCCCAATGCAAGTCAATGGGGACGGATCCGTTTTCTCTGCCACAATAGAAAACGGATCCGTCCCCCATTGAATTTCAATGGTGTTCATGACGGATCCGTCTTGGCTATGTTAAAGATAATACAACCGGATCTGTTCATAACGGATGCAGACGGTTGTATTATCAGTAACGTAAGAGTTTTTGCTGAACCCTGCCGGATCCAGTAAAAACGCTAGTGTGAAAGTAGCCTAACTTCTTGGGCGAAACAAAAAGAATTTCGGAGAAGCCACTGAGGTTTGGGTATTTACGTAGACCTGTTATGCAACATGATCTCGATCACGTTGGTCGAAAAAAGCTATACATCAGGGCTCATGGAGCAGGACTTGGGAGCCAACTGGGATTTTTGACCATGACCCCAAGCTTATAATATACTTAGTCACCAACTGTTCGTAATCTATTGTTCCTAATTCTAAAAGTAACATTCTTAGAGAAAACTGGGGTAACATTAGGGTCACTATTTTGGGAGGTTTGAGGTAGTGGTGGCTGATAAGTATGTGGCCTGACCATTCTCAGTGGTGACACCGATAGATTACTCAGTTCCCTGGGCCTCATGTAATGGGAAAAGTCTTGGAGAAAATGTATACTTGTCACCCATAGAAAAGCATCAGATTTAGGACGCATGAGGCTCACCTTGTGCACAGTTAAGTTGGTGTGTTTTGCTTGTTGGTCAGCTTGTATATTATCAGTCTTTCTGTACTGAAACAGCACCCTCCATAGGCTGTGTCTGATATTGCAGCTCATGTGAATGTGGCTCAGCTGTAATACCAGACACAGCCTATGGATAGGAGTGGCGCTTTTCCTGTAGAAAAATATCTTTTTTTTAATCTCTTGCTACCCCTTTAAGGAAATCAAAAAAGCCACTAAGGGCTATGAGATTTTGTAGTCTAAGAAATTCAAATAATCTTGAATTTTCTATGACTAGAATTTATGATTATTCACCATACATCAGGTCCATTTAAAGGGGTATTCCAGCACGTGTAAAACAATGGGGGAGACTTATCAAAACTGGTAAAAAGCAAAACTGGCCTCCTAGTTGCCCATAGCAACCAATCAGCTTCCACCTTTCATTTTTTACAGCTCCTTTGGGGAATGAAAGGTGGCATCTGATTGGTTGCCAGGGGAAACTAAGCCCGTTTTCTTTTACACCAGTTTTTATAAATCTCCCCCAATGTTCCTAGCCTGCAAATAGTTAAAGAAGCACTCCCACAACAAAATGTTGAGGGAGATTTATCAAACTGGTTTAAAGTAGAGCTGGCTTAGTTGCCCATAGCAAGCAATCAGATTCCACCTTTTATTTTCCAAAGGAGCTGTGAAAAGTGAAAGGTGGAATCTGATTGGTTGCTATGGGCAACTAAGCCAGTTGTACCAGTTTGAGAAATCGCCCCCTTTATCCTCTGATTCTGACCTGTTTGAAAAGTACACGATGTAAACTATAGTGAAGGTAATATTCTTACCAGCGACTGTATTTGTGAGTTATAACCTCCCTTCTGTTCCTCAGCTGTGTCATGTGACCAGCACTCTGACTTTCCAAAAACACAGCATCTTATGTGTGGACAGGAAGCCAGTTTCTCTGTGGTCCTATGGAAGCCTCAATGTCAGCCTCATAGGAATGAATAGAGAAGTAACCGACTTCCTGTCTTGTGTCAGCTGAGGGATCATAGTGTTGGTCATATGACACAGCAGAGGAACAGAAGGGTGGTTATAACTCACAAATACAGTCTCTGGTAAGAAGATTACCTTCACTACAGGTTACATCATGTACCTTTCTAACAGTTCATAGATTAAAAAACTTTGTGGGAGTGCTACTTTAAGAAATTATTTTATATTTACTTCCCTAGTTCCCCACGGCATCCTCACTTTCTGCTCCTGTTGTCAACATGGCAGGAAATGGCTGCTTGGAATCCTGCCCAGCCAATCACTGGCTGAAGCGGGTCATCAATACAGCCAGTGATTGGCTGAGCTGGATTCCCAGCCACTTCCTGCCGTGTCAGGAACAGGAAGTGGAGCTCAGCAGGGATCAGGGCACTGAATCGGCGAGGTGGGTATAAGACCGTTAACCGTTTGCATGCCACAGAACATGGTTTTACTTGTGCTGTAATACCCCTCTTAATTGTGGTTTAAAGGGGTTTCACCTTATTGTTTCATTTGGCAGCAAATTGTCCAAATGTATTTCACTCATCTTTTTCGTGACATGACAGAGGAAGGACTGAGCTGATAATCTAAGAAAAACATGAAAACTTAAAGCAAAAAAAGTATCGTCTATGGATGTAAACATCGTGCTAATCTCGCACTGATTGTGAATTTCTGGAAAACGTTGTCTTCTTAGCGCTTGCACCAGAATGAGGGGCGATTCCTACAGCAATGAAAATCACTGGTCCCGTTACCATTGTATTTGGTCCATCATCGTAAAGGCAAAGTCAGAGAATTGTAAACCACATGATGTCACTGGCAGTATATTAATCATCGTCATATTCCATAATGTAGGGTGAAAATCTGATTTTTGTGATCTATTTCCTGGTGGGATGGCCTGTGTGTTGTGGGAGGAGTACAGAGATGAAATAAGACTGATGAAGGGCTGGTTCACAGTCATGTAGACAATGAAAGTGGACAACAGCAGCTAATAATGCAAATATTGGGTTTCTTTAAAAAAAAAAAATATATATATTTTACCACTGGAATCCGCTGTGCTTTACACTGCAGCAGCCCTCTTTGTGGGTGGGACCTACAATACAGTTTATCCTGGTTCAAGAACACAATGGCAGAGTGAATGTGACACTTAAGAAGACCAATAAGAGAGAGAGAGGGGGGGTGCCATTATCTTAAGGTCTTGCCTTTTTTTCGGGCTTCGACCTCCTCGATGTGGATGCTTCAGAGACGGATCCACCAGCCTCATCTGGTTTCATAAGTCAGAAGCATCACAAAGACATAAAATTGCTAGCATAGACTTTTATATAAATCGTATAATCGTTGTGCGCTCTACTTAATTTGTGCCTTCTCTTGTTTGTGCTTTCCAATAGTCCGAGGTACAAGATGCAAAAATGGCAACCCTCGTTGGACTCCAAGTAGGTGTAGAATACAGTATATGCTTCATTTTACAGAGCAGGGGCTTGTGGCAGTTGCAAAGTTACATCTGAGCTGTTAGGTCACATGTCTGACTGCAGCAGGGAGCTTAACTGTAGTCTGTTGCCAAGGACAACCAGCAGAATTTTGAAAGCAGTCTAAGATAAGTGGAGAAAACTGTAATAACTCAATATTTTTTTATGTAGATATAAAGTGCAACTCCACGTGTGTATATAGCAGCCATGTATTCAGGTACAGCCTATTTAGCTCCAGCGATGTGACATTTCCAGCCTATAATTAAGGCAAGGAGGGGAATGAGCTTCTTAATGGTTATTTGTGCACATTGCAAACTGTAGCATTGACAGCAATGTCTATATACAGCATTGTCATGGCAGGTGCAGACACAAGATGCCATGGTAACGGTCTCCAGAGTAATGCTAGCCTAAACCATTCTACCCTGCAGGCACCGAGCGATGATGGAGGACATGTATGTGCTAAATGGGTGCAGATACCCGAGGTAATGTGCACATATTCTGTATTCTAACACCCCATATATATATCTGTGCTTATCACTTTTCTCATAGAGATACATATAGCAAATGTAGAGAAATATCTTCATTTTTTTTTCAAAAAATCTAACAAAAAATAATTTCATTCAAGGAAATATGAAATTATTAAATTTTTTAATTCATAAATTTTTTGGGCATTCTGCTACCCTTTAGGCCAGGGCCTGCTAAAGCTTATCACTAGGGATGAGCGATTTATCAAAAATTTGATAAGGCAATCAAATCAATTCTACCTGAAAATGCAGCAAATTTGCAAATCGCGAATTCATGTAGAATCGATATGCTTATCTCTACTTATGATAAATAGGAAAAAAAAACATTGTGGCCCAATGGAAACTGAACAGAATTCATAACTAATTTTCCAAGAAATTTTGGAGGAATTGTTTAAATTGCTGAGTAAAATAAAAATAAAATAAAAAACCCCTCTAAATAATTTGATATTTTTCTCATCCTTATTGCCTTAATATGTCTGAAACAGCATAGACAGCGAACATGAGGAGGAAAAAGTAATATGCAGAGAAAAAAAAAAACTATATCCAATCTGATTATTTCAATAAAGGATTTAAAAAATACAAAATGAAACAAAATCATAAATTCCTGAAATATCATTTCAGCATGTGCTATAAAACCATCAAGTTCACATGTTCTAAAGGTAATTAGTCGTAGGAAATCTGACTATCATTAATCAACCATATAATATAACGAAACGGTTGTTAAATAGATAAGTAAAAAATAAAATAAGTATACAAATACCATAAAATACAATATACAATGAAATGATACAAGTCACAGATTTCTGAATTTCAAATAAAATTTCACATTTCAAGGAAATTTTTTTATCAAGAACAATAACATCTGTGCTATGCAATGAATTATTTTCCTGAAGAAAAAAAAAAGACCAAAAACTAGAAATTTATGCTTATAAAATATATAGAATCTGGCTAGATGGTCAGCGGTCACGAAGAGTACGAAGACCGAACTATTTCCTCTTTGCTGATAACATTGACCTTGCGTCAGGCCTACAACAGGAAGACTGTGGAATATAAGATTCATGAGATATAGTATATAGATAGGACCAGGCAGTACTAAAATACAAGACCCCGATAATGGTCGCTGTGTAAACAAGTTGGTCACCGCTATGTAATACCATGTGTTTGAATTGACCGTAGATCCTGACATGGAATGGATAGGAGACCAGCCATTGAACGGAATGTAATGAACACTGTCCTGTAGACAGAACCCTCCCAAATTCTGCACGTTTGATACCTGAGTCCTTACAATGAGGTGTGAGCTCATTCAAACATTCTCGACACCCCAAGACCAAATCAGTCACTGGCCTGGTTTTGCCCATTTTGCATATTCGGATGCCCAAAAAAAAGGTTTTCTGTGCTATGACTGTAAATGTTGTGCTGGGTAGCTATGGATGTAATGAGATTCATCAGATCATACTGTATCATACTGTACGCTAACGCTCTTCTTGAAGACAGGCTGTGGCGGTGGGGTTTCCTCACCCTTACGCTTCCAGAGGTTCTTCGACTACAGCATTGAAGTCTGCCGTTTTGCCGTTATTTGCCAGCGTCACCTGAAAATGATCACGGTTATGATCTAGTTCCAAAAAGATCAATATCAACCCCTCAGATACCTGAGAGATGATCAACTTTCATATGTGGCTGTGTCGAAGGTGAACATAGGGTTAGGAGTCAGGACATCTATTATCAGTAATGTTGAAAGTGCATTGAGAAGAGTGTTAGACCATGTTGGCCACCAAAAGTTTTTAGGTATGAAGTCCAAGCTTTCGAAAGACCTTGGGTTCTTCAAGATACCTTATGTATTAAGGTATAGTGTTTCAAAAGCTTCCGCCTCAACCTATCTGATGCCTTAGGTTTAAAGTTCAAGCTTTCGTGGATTAAACTATGGTGTTTCAAAAGCTACCAACTCACCCTATACGATTTCTTAGGTATGAAGTTCAAGCTATCAAGAGACTTTGGGTTTCCTCAAGATGGCTCCTGGATTAAGCTATGGTGTTTCAAAAGCTTGCACCTCAACCTATCCAATGCCTTAGGTACAAAGTTCAAGCTTTCAAAAGACCAAGAAGAAGATATCTATTGCATGAAGGTTAATTGTTTTGAGGCTTCTACCCTTGATATGGGTTCCACCATGGATATGGGACAGCCTAATTTTAAGGTCTATTATTCGAATGGTGGAATATTGATTGATCAATAATTCATCCTTGGACATCGGGAGCATACAACGTGAAATAAATGTGGAGGACAACTATAAAGTAAGAGGGTGGTCACAAATTATCAAGGTAATATCTGGGCCATGTAAGGGCCAATAAGAAGACATCTAATGATCATTTGGTAAATCTTTGAGTAATATAAGTGCGTTTTGCTTTTTTCTTAACCAGGAAAAGAGCTGCACTTCTATTGGGTTGGTTCCAGAAAGAGTCGATGTCTTGACAATAGATGGTGCTAAGGAGACATCCAGGACCAATGACCGTAGAACTCAATTCTTGGGTCCATCTCATATCTATAAATGAGATGTAAGCAAGCAAGCAAACCTCCATCTCCCCTCTTCCATTGTAACCAGAGGTATAACTTGATGCTTTCAGGCCTCAACGTAACCTACTATGTGTATCCTCTTATGTGACAGAGGGGCCTTTTGGTCTTCTCAAGCTCTGGACCTGAGTATGACTTCAACCCTCTAAAGATGAAACCTGAAAATAGGTGCCCAGTTAAGCAGCGGTATTATTGGTGTGATATTTGCTTGCCCTGAAACTAAATGTTTGAATGCCAAATCAGACTAAGCTAGATGATCTCCTTAATGTTGACTATGATATGATTTTTTTGGGCAACCCTATATTCTTTAGATATGTTCACGTTACTCTAGATGTTATTATTTGTAGGGGGCATTGAGAAGGTCTATGTTGTTAGTGCAAAGAAAGCAGGAAGAGCATTTACCATGCAGCAAGCAAGCAAGCACATTTATTAACCACATGCAGGGAAGGGCGTGAGCTTCACACATGCACATAGCAGGCGACAGGAGTCAGGAAGACACAGGCAGCAGAATCTAGCAAAGTTCCTTTAATGCATGAAAAACAGCTGCAGAATTAGCGTCACTATAGAAAAAGTGCAACCGTGTTACAGATCACATCAATCATTGCTTTGCACGGCCATCGTCATATCAATACTATACAAATATATACAGTAAAATGGAACCACTGCAATAAGAACAGTGTTGGAGGAGTAAGGTCAGAATCACATGACAAGCTTTAGGGGTGGTTTATGGACATTTTTGTATTTTATTTTTTTAAAGCGTGAACAGATTTGAGAGAGAGAACCAGGATAGAGGGTCCCTTTAATTTAAGAAAAAAAAAAACGTCAGCGTTATGTGATGTGAGGAGTACAGTGCACATATTCTCTAACCTAAACTAATGAACATTTATTACCAGAAGTAAGGGTCCCTCCAATCCTACAATCCTCTCATAAAATAACATTAATTCTATCATTTAAAGGCAATCTTTACCTATAAATATTATTTTACTATAAAAAGTTGAGTCATTTCTAAGTGCACTGCATTACTTATCCTGTACTGATCCTGAGTTACATCCTGTATTATACTCCAGAGCTGCACTCACTATTCTGCTGGCGGATTCAATGTGTACATACATTACATTACTTATTCTGTACTGATCCTAAGTTATATCCTGTATTATCCTCCAGAGCTGCACTCACTATTCTGCTGGTGCAGTCACTGTGTACATACATTACTTATCCTGTACTGATCCTGAGTTACATCCTGTATTATACTCCAGAGCTGAACTCACTATTCTGCTGGTGCAGTCACTGTGTACATACATTACTTATCCTGTACTGATCCTGAGTCCCATCCTGTATTATACTCCAGAGCTGCACTCAATATTCTGCTGGTGGAGTCACTGTGTACATAGATTACTTATCCTGTACTGATCCTGAGTTACATCCTGTATTATACACCAGAGCTGCACTCACTATTCTGCTGGTGCAGTCACTGTGTACATACATTACATTACTTATCCTGTACTGATCCCGAGTTACATCCTGTATTATACTCCAGAGCTGCACTCACTATTTTGCTGGTGGAGTCACTGTGTACATACATTACATTACTTATCCTGTACTGATCCTGAGTTACATCCTGTATTATACTCCAGAGCTGCAATCACTATTCTGTTGGTGCAGTCACTGTGTACATACATTGCTTATCCTGTACTGATCCTGAGTTACATCCTGTATTATACTCCAGAGCTGCACTCACTATTCTGTTGGTGCTGTCACTATGTACATACATTACATAACTTATCCTGTACTGATCCCGAGTTACATCCTGTATTATACTCCAGAGCTGCACTGACTATTCTGCTGGTGGAGTCACTGTGGAATCACAGCTCTGGAGTATAATACAGGATGTAACTCAGGATCAGAACAGGATAAGTAATGTAATGTATGTACACAGTGACTGCACCAGCAGAATAGTAAGTGCAGCTCTGGAGTATAATACAGGATGTAACTCAGGATCAGAACAGGATAAGTAATGTAATGTATGTACACAGTGACTGCACCAGCAGAATAGTGAGTGCAGCTCTAGAGTATAATACAGGATGGGACTCAGGATCAGTGCAGGATAAGGCTACTTTCACACTAGCGTTCGGAGCGGATCCGTCTGATGTTTCATCAGACGGATCCGCTCCTATAATGCAGACGTTCGCATCCGTTCCGAACGGAGCCGTCTGCATTATAAACTTAGAAAATTTTCTAAGTGCGAAAGTAGCCTGAGCGGATCCGTTCAGACTTTACATTGAAAGTCAATGGGGAACGGATCCGCTTGAAGATTGAGCCATATAGTGTCATCTTCAAGCGGATCCGTCCCCATTGACTTCCATTATAAGTCTGGACGGATCCGCTCGCCTCCGCACGGCCAGGCGGACACCCGAACGCTGCAAGCAGCGTTCAGGTGTCCGCTCACTGAGCGGAGCGGAGGCTGAACGCTGCCAGGCGGATGTATTCTCAGTGGATCCGCCTCCACTGAGAATGCATTAGGGCCGTGCGGATGCGTTCGGGGCCGCTCGTGAGCCCCTTCAAACGGAGCGCACGAGCGGACACCCGAACGCTAGTGTGAAAGTAGCCTTAGTAATGTAATGCATCCACGAAGTTACTCGACTTTTCCAAAGGTGAAAATATAATTCATTCATTTAGGCTTCAGAGCATAGTAGGGATGACCTCACCAGCTGAAGCTATCCAATATCTGGTTGCTGTCTAGTCACAATGATTTAAAGTGGTTGTCTCCTGAAGATAACCCCTATCAATATAGGTGCCATAGAGGGGGGGTCCCACATTAGCTATCCCTCTCTAAGGGTGTTGCTCTGTAATAGTGGCTCCAGCTTTGGTGGACTCCAGCTGTCCATCTATTGGATCCACAACCATTCATCTGAATGGCCAACATTTAAATTCTACAATATCTGCTTGAAGCCAGACCACCACAAATTCAGAAGAATTGAAATGCAGTATTACTAGAGACACTATATCACTGAAACCTTAACTTTTTCTATTTGGTCCTATGGGTTGTGTAATCAATGACGTCCTATCATCGTTGACGTGAAGTGTAACCTTACAAGCCGATGCTGATATAGAGAATCGCACTTTCCTGCAATTTGCAGATGTGAAATAGGTTCTTTGAAAAATATCAAATACACCTTGTCGGCACCTTCTCTAAAGATGGGAAAAAACGAAGTTCAGCTATTGAGGACACATTTTTGTCTACCAAAACCCCCCAAAAAATGTGGGTCCATTAAAGGACTAGAAGAGAACCTGTCCACTTTCCTCACATGTCTCTTTCAGTAAATATCTGTATTCCCCATGAAATAATTATAGATCAACTTTTATTAGAATGTTCCATTCCTCTATAGTTCCTCCTGTAAATGTATAAGTTGACAACTGGGTGTTACCATTCCCTTTGTAAAATGGGTAGGTCCCTGACTCTGTTCAATCAGTGCTGACTGTGTGAGACTTTGTAGGGCAACATCTCATTGAGAAGAGGAATGGTGACATCCAGTGGTCAATTTATTTATATTTTTTTCAGGAGGAATAACAAAGGAATAGCACAATATTTGGGGGTGGGATCCCACTTTCAGAACCCTCATCTATCAAAGCAGAGAGTGGCGGAACCAGCAAGTCTACGCATTACACAGACAGCCCATTCATTTCAATGAGAACGATGTAATGCTTCATTTCTCCTGTGGGGGAGCTGCAGGGAAACTGAACGCTTACAGCAAGGTCCCCTGAAGATCACGCCTGATCACTGGAGGTCCCAAAACATCTGTCAAATTATCATTAGGGGACTTTCCTAACCAAAAGTGGTTGCTGAAAGTGGACAAACCCTTTAAAGCCTTGCTTTTGTGGAAGCAGCATGTTATTTTCTGGAATATTTAGTAGCGTCATTACGGATTGTTTGCTTGTAGGCATTACTATCGCTATTTTACAATTCCATTAAGACTACAGTCTATACACTACATCTACCCTTAAGAGCGTGTCTGTGCCTTACCTTACACGCTAAGGTCCCCGCAGTGAACACAACACCTAGAGACACGACTGGTATTCGACTCGATGGAAAGACTGGATACATGAGAGCATTGGAACATGTAAACATGACAAAAATGCACTGACATTTCAACAAAAAATAAGAAAAAGATCCCTTCCGTCCGTTAGAGGAAAGGATAAGCATGCATTACAAAAAAAAAAGATACAAAGTAACAATGAAAAGATGATTTTACAAAATATACAAAAGAAAAAGTAATCATGCAAATGTAGCCAATCTACCCCAAATATAATACAGAATTACCAGGCAGAACGCACTGGCAACTGGAGTGAGGATTTGAGGAAGTCGGCTGAGCACAATGGAAGCTACTGTTTTGCACATCGATACTTCAGGAAATTACAAAAATTTCCGTATTTTAAACAACAATTGAAAACGGCGGCTTCCATTATAATCCCGTATAACGGCAACCTACATTTTATGTATAGATATATATATATACAAAATGGCGTTGGCATCTTATTTACCCCTTTGCTGTCAGAAAGGTTGGCATTACACTGTCCTTCAACAGGTGACAAACCCCTTGATCAGCAAAAAAGGCACAACATTATAATAATAACTACTACTGTCAGCACCGGTTACACTGATGTGCTACTGTGTATCATGGAAGAAGCCTTCGGGCCAAGTTGCTGGGAGCTTGCGATACGTCACCCATAGAAGTCTTTATGGGGGGGGTAGACGGTTTATGGGGGAAGGGGGGGGGGGTAGACAGAGAAAAAGCATTGCACCATGTTTCATAGTATAATGGAGTAATTCTCCCTAGAAGCAATGCTAGAAAAACCTAAAAATGTATTAATTATATTTACTTTAGTACAAAAATAAATAAATAAAAACTTTTTAAATTGTTATCTAGTTCAGTAAAATTATTGGGTATAATCTTTTCCGCTAAATACATATGTAAAATGCAATAAATTAAAAAATAAACCCTTAAAACCCTATTTATAATACTGTATATATTATATACATATGTATTATTAAAATATAAAAATAAAATATTAAAATAAACACACAAAAGCATTTCTTTTGCTTTAAAGATACATCACTTTACTGGACTTCGTGATTAGAGCTCAATATGAGTGCGTACGATTTAATAAACTCATATTTCATCTATAAACCAGAGCAGAGCGTGGCTATAAGGAATATCTCTTACTCTGGAAGACCCAGCATGTCCATGCATTACATGGACAGCCCATTCATTTCAATGAGAGCTGTGTAATACTTAATTTCCCCTGTGGGGGCACTGCAGGGAGACCAAACACTTACTGCCAGCCTTCCCTACAGATCACAGTTGATCGCTGGGGGTCTCAGCAGGAGGGCACTTTGTGATCAGCCTGTTGTAACGGGACTCTTCTAACAAGTGGAGAATGTCCTTTAATACCAAAAAATGGCAAATATACAGATTCTTTTTGGCAAAATTACAAGAAAACTTTAAAGACCATGGAGACCTTCGGGGATTTTTTTTATGATTGCATTTTACTCATTTTTTGGCTAAAAATCCTTTTTCTAATTAGTCTTTATTAAAAAATATTTAGCCATTTCTGAGATACAGGGGTAGACAATCAGTCTGTTTGCAGACTGTCACTTTCTGTTTTCTTTGAAACCGTCATCTGACGACTCATGTGTAGCTCTGATCTTCTGACCTAATAAACACTCATTATGGCTCAATTCTTATCAAACTGATAAGAATATGGCTTAAATATGTGTTTAAAAGGTCAGGAGATCAGAGACAACAGCTACTGTACATATGAGCCATCAGATGGCAGGGTTCAAAGAAAACAGAAAGTGACAGCTTGTAACAGACTGATTGTCAACACCTGTAGCTTAGAAACGGCTGAACATTTTTAATAAAGACCAATTGAAAAAAAGATTTTTAGACCCAAAATGAGTAAAATGCCATCATAAAAAATGCCCCCGAAGGAGTCCATAACCTTTTAGGATATATTGGGTATAGGGGTTCAGGCTAAGCACTATGTTCATCAATTCACCCATCATTTTCTGAAACAAATTGCCTATGATCAGGGCCGCTGATAGAAATCATGGGGCCCCGTACAGCATACATGACGGGGCCCCCTTCAGCTCCACCCCCTGATCCCTCCTTCAGCCACACCCCTGGCCCCGCCCTTGGCCCCTCCCCAGACGCCGCCTTGAAACAACATGCAGATTTGTCTACAAGTGATATTTATGGCGCTGGGGGGTCGTCTGTGAATGGCGCTGTTATGGAGGGGATCTGTGGATGGCACTGTTATGGAGGGGATCTGTGGATGGCACTGTTATGGAGGGGATCTGTGAATGGCACTGTTATGGAGGGGATCTGTGAATGGCACTTTTATGGAGGGGATCTGTGGATGGCACTGTTATGGAGGGGATCTGTGGATGGCACTGTTATGGAGGGGATCTGTGGATGGCACTGTTATGGAGAGGATCTGTGGATGGCACTGTTATGGAGGGGATCTGTGGATGGCACTGTTATGGGGGGATCTGTGGATGGCACTGTTATAGAGGGGGATCTGTGGATGACACATACCGTATATAGCATATTATGCTATGTGTCATCCACAGATACCCCTCCATAACAGTGCCATTCACAGATACCCTCCATAACAGTGCCATCCACAGATCCCCCCCATAACAGTCATCCACAGATCCCCCCATAACAGTGTCATCCACAGATCCCCCCATAACAGTGTCATCCACAGATCCCCCCCATAACAGTGTCATCCACAGATCCCCCTCCATAATGGTGCCATCCACAGATCCCCCCCATAAGTGTCATCCACAGACCCCCCGGCCCCCCCCATAAGTGTCATCCACATGACAGACCCCCCCCCCCCATAACAGTGCCATCCACGGATCCCCCGCCCTCCCTATAACAGTGCCGTCATGACGTCATCCATATAGATCCCCCCCCGCCACTCACAGTAGTATACATTAATAAATCGGTGCAGCCGTGCAGGCTGCAGACAGTAACTTTAATTTTAGCACAGGCACAGCGCTCATCTCTTTACTAAAATACTACCTTACATTCAGCTCCTGCCTCCTCCCTCCACCCTCCAGCCTCCAGTAACAAGTGCGGGCGGCAGCGCTCACTCACTGACGTCACGCGCCTGCGCCGCCTAGTGGGAGGAGAAGCGTGTGACGTCAGTGAGTGAGCGCCGCCCCCACACTGCCTGCTGTTACTGGAGATCGCCACTACGATATCAGCACATCAGCCTGATCCACCCCCTTTGATCTGCCGTTTCCAACTTGCGCTACCCCCGGAGCACCAGCCTGAGCGCTCGTTCGGCACAACAACACTGCAGCAGGAGGATCTCCCCGGCCTCCAGCGCACCAGCCGAACAGCGCCGCCCAGAGAGGCTTCCCCCGTGACGTCACTGACTCAGTCCCCGCCCCTTTAACCTTTAGAAGCGCGCGCTCCCAGACACATGGTGAGCGACGCCAGATACAGCAGCAGCACACTGGAGCCAGCCCACTGACAGCAAAAAAATTAAAATGGCTCGGGAGTCGGCAGCCCGGGCCCCCCTGCCAGCCGGGCCCGGTACAACTGGGCCAGCTGTACTGGCCTATCAGCGGCCCTGCCTATGATTACCAACTCCAAAACATGGCTCATGGCCTACAAGTCACACACTAAAGATTTCCACCACTCTTCAGCATAGAAGGTGGCTCTGAGCGACAACAGTGGCAATCCGGCATAGCTGAGAAGCAGTGCCATTGTGTTCTGGTGCTGTGCTGGTACTGGAGTTTTGTCGTGTGGTACCCTAGTATTAGTGAGAATCCTCATTGTCTCCTGCTCGCTGTTCCATGATACACTGTAGCAATTATTCACTGTAACTGCATACCAAGTTACAATGTAGCAACTGGAGGTTGGGCCACTATATTGGGGGTGACTTGGCCTGCTGTAATTGCAACAGGATTTAAACATACAACGGTAAAACTGGGCATGCAGATGCAACCCTGGAGCATGCAGTCTATATACAGGTCTCGATATCCATAAAGGTGAACGGTACCTTGCAGTCGTCGACTACAACAGAATTGTGCGCTGCGTAAATGCATTGGTTCGAGTTGTTCTCTCGGTGGTTTTTCATGTCGTCGTAGATGGATTGAGTCTTGGTCATTTCTAGCTCCTGCTGTTGTGCGTGCTGCTTATCCAGACTCTCTAGCTCTGCTTTGGATAGATGATAGACTATGCCGGCACCGAAGGAATCACCTACGACATTGACGGAAGTCCTCATACGGTCCCTTAGATTGAGGAGACACAAGGGTTATCAGTACATACAGTCTACAGAGATTAGAAGAAAAAGTTGAATGTTAGAAATGGGTAAAAAGACAAAATTTATATTCGTTCAGTCCATGAAAGGCAATGATGGCGGTACTTCAGCCATGCCACCCTAGTAGAGACTATATTGACTACCAGATGAGGCTACAATGGGTGGCGTCTTCTTATATGAGGAGCTCTTCATTCTCCTGGGACTCCTGTCCAACCAATTCAAATAATGAATTATGAGTACAAATTGGGGTGAATATTTTCCAAAATATTGGGTTGCTTAGAACTTGAGGGCCTGTCAAACACTGAAGAAAAAACATACTGTGCACAATAAATTACAATATGGTACATACTACCTTCCAAATGACCACCTTTTTGAGAAGACCACCATTGATCTAGGCCAGACTCAGTGAAGGATTTCATTTTCACCACCGTATATCCTATGTATATTGGACCTCCTCTCTAGAAGACCGTTTTTTGCTACAATCTTGAGTAGTCGCCTCAAGGTGGACCAATACTTACAGAAGCCAGTCGACAGCAACAAGTAGACTGATGTCCTGGGTAGGCAACCCCACAGCGGTCAAGATCAGAAGCATGGTAACCAGGCCTGCACTGGGGATACTGGCAGCTCCAACACTGGCCAATGTGGCTGTCAAGCTGGGATACAACACACAAAATGAAAGATTAAGACACAGAGCTGTAGAACCCCGGGGTGACTGGACAGAGTGGAGGACACAACATGGTCAGGTTTGGTATGGAAGGGCTGGGGGTTTGTCCGCTTCCATTCCCATATCGTGAGCCAGGTGATGGGACCTTTAGGAAAGTTCCTAAGGGGCTGTCACTATCTAGAGGTGCCCTTGATATCAAATATCTCTGAGACTAGGCTGAAGCTTTGCAGTATAATATCTATTTACCTTACTGTTACAATCTGTCCTCCGTCCAATACCACGCCGTTCATCTGGGCAATAAAAATGGCCGCCACAGCCTCGTACAGAGCAGTTCCGTCCATGTTAATTGTGGCCCCAACCGGGAGCACAAACCGAGTTACTCTTTTGTCAATACCCAGGTTTTCCTCCAGACAACGGAAGGTGACTGGCAACGTTCCGGCACTACATCAAACAACAAGAAATATCAATATACGTAGACAAGAGGAATGCTATAGGGTAGGGTAGTCAAGAAGGCTATGTCATTAGATGATATCCCATAGCACTTCACACCACTCAAGGCCGAAGACCACAGTGCATGGCACCCTAGATACTACTATATGGCTAAAGCCTAGTGTCAACCAGTATATGAAGATAGTGTGGTGGTCAGTATGTTGAGCAGAATACATGTAGGATGGAATAGTACTTGCATGGTTCATAATGGGGTTCCTCCTCTAAGTTCTCCCACCCCTTCTTCCCCCTAGGCCTTTTCTTTGCTGCTTTTCCTTGGCATTGAGGTTCCTCCTCCTTTCAAGTCTGCATTCTCCACATTCTATTTCTTTCCACCATTTTTCTTTACGGTTTCCTTTTTTTGTTGTTGCTATTTTTGGCTATTTTTGTTGGCCTTGGTTATCTCATACGTCCAATAGGGACAACCATCATCCTCACTAATAGCCCAGGCGCTCTTTTCTCCAAGGGCCCCAATGTCTACCTTTCTGGTACACATGCCCCTGATAAGACTCCTGCCTCCACAGAATACACAATGCACATTTTTGTATTTGCTGTAAAGCCGTGATTCACAAAGCAGTGAGATTGTTATGAGCAGGACCGAAGACTGGCTTTGTATATAAATAAACCTGCACTGTACTATGTATACGATGCCTCTGGGGATTACCTCTCTCCAGAGCTTTTCGAAGCACATGAAGCTGAATATTTGCAATGCAACAATGAGAAAGTAGATTGAAGCCGTTACGATGCATGAAATCCCTTTAGTCGAAACCATGTCCACAGAGAAGTGGCCTTGCTGTCCACAACAACCAGATCACTTCCATTTTGTTCGTGCACGTGCTGGCCATACTATGTGCATATGTCACAGCTGTGTCAGACAGTTCTCAGACCCCTGTGTTCCTATTGTGGGGACTCGCTCTGGTAGTCAGGACCAGCGGACACAGTATAGAGGCAAAGACCAGTTTATAACTCAAAAACTTCAGTGTTTATTCAAACTTGTTGCAAGTACACAGTACGACAGTTCATTTTCAGTATTGGTGTTAGTTCACACCCGGATAGCTCAAAACGAAACAGTCCCCTTTTGTCCTGGGCATAGCTCAGAACAGAGCAGTCCTCCCGGTTTCAGGCCTCCAGCCTGGCACAAGGCTCAGATCCCGGTACAGAGATTGCCAATGTCAGAGAGAGATAATTCCCCACACCTGACACTGCTGGCAGTTTTTTATAGACCTGACAAAACCGGGCCTGGAACGTGGGGAGTAGTCACCCACCCAGCACTTTGACTACTCCCAGTAAGAGCTGTCCCGGATCAGCAATTTACAGCCATACTAAATAGCAAAGTGTCAAACAGCAACTGCTGCTGACACATGAAAACTGGCTCTTACTCCACCGAGGCCAGGACCCTCGGTGACACATACCTATCATCCACGATGATTCCTTGTACCTTCTTACACTACATACTGCCAACATTGCACTTTTTCTTAAAAAAGCTGCTGGAGAAAAAATTCCTAGAACTGATTCTTTGTACATGATTGAAATTTCTATACACATTTTATAGGCTTTGGTTCTTCCTCATAGAAGTCAGTGGTGGAAAATTGCTACAAAATAGGCTACGTTCACACTTACGCTTTCCATTTCCACTATTTAGATCCGTCATAGGACCTCAATAGCGAGGGAAAATGCTTACGTTTTGTCCCCATCCATTGTCAATGGGGACAAAACTGAACTGAACGAAACGGAGTGCACCAGAATGCATTCTGTTCCGTTTGGGTGCGGAGCAAGACGGATCTGTCCTGAGTCTGACACACAATGTAAGTCAATGGGGACGGATACGTTTCCTCGGACACAATAAAAAATTTATCCGTCCCCTATTGACTTTCAATGGAGTTCATGACGGATGCGTCTTGGCTATAGAAGACATAATACAACCGGATCTGTTCATGACGGATGCATGCGGTTGTATCATTGTAACGGAAACGTTTTTGCTGATCTATGACGGATCCATCTTGGCTATGTTAAAGAAAATACAACCAGATCCGTTCATAACGAATGCAGATGGTTGTATCATCAGTAAGCATTTTTGCTTATCCATGACTGTGAAAGTAGCCATAGCTGCAAAGCAATGCCACAGAAGACAAGTGGCGTTGTGCAATAGAAAAATATATCAAGGTGTCCTGATATAGGTCAAGACATCATTGTACCGGCCTGTGTCAGTCTGTGCAATCCATAGAGTAGTCATGGGACCAAGGACCTAGGACAGGTTGCAGGGTTCCTAAATGGTACCATGTGACACTATACAAGAACTAATGGGGCACAGCGTTATATTGAAGGGGTTATGTCATGGTCGATGTAAAAAATGAAAATCAGACATTATATAGTAGATGGCAATCTCTTTCTAACAAAGCTAGAACCAGCCCTGTACCGCACATGGATTCAGAGATCTTCCCATTCACTGCTCCAATTGCTCTGCTAGATTCCCTTCAGACTGGCACCTCAGGGGTGTGCCCTTTCTCATTGGTTGTGTCCTTTCACCTGCAGCTCAGGGGTGTGTCCTTTTTCAAGGGGCTGTCCTTTCTGCTGCAGCTCTCGCTCTATAAGGTCTCATGCACATGAACGTATTTTTTGTCCATGCCCGTTCCTTTTTTTATTTTTTTTGCTGCCCGTATGCGGAACCATTCATTTCAATGGGGCTGCAAAAAACCTGAAATGACTACGTGTGCATCAGTATGTCCGCAAGTCCGTTCCACAAAAAAATAGAACATGTCCTATTCTTTTCCTTTTTGTGGACAGGAATTGTTACAATGGATCTGCAAAAAAAATAAATGATGTAACATGGACGTCACACAGAGGTCATCTGCTTTTTTTGCGGATTCGTGTTTTGTGGATCTACATAATACATATGGCCATGTGCATGAGCCCTAATAGCACAGGGGTCGCTTCTGCTGCAGCTCTCCCCTATCACAGCTCAGGAGGCGTGTCCTTTCTGCTGCAGCTCTCCCCTATCACAGCTCAGAAGGTGTGTCCTTTCTGCTGCAGCTCTCTCCCTATCACAGCTCAGGAGGTGTGTCCTCTCCGCGGAAGCTCTCTCCCTATCACACAGCTCAGGAGGCGTGTGCTTTCTGCTGCAGCTCTCCCCTATCACAGCTCAGGAGGCGTGTCCTTTCCACGGAAGCTCTCTCCCTATCACAACTCAGGAGGCGTGTCCTTTCTGCTGCAGCTCTCACCTTGTAAGAGTGAGTTCACATCACATCACTTGTTTTAGAGAAGCAGAACAACAATTCCGCAAATAACAAACGTCACACACATGACGAATGGAGATGAACAGTCTCCATTGACCACAATGGAGTTCATTTCGTTTCCCTTTGAGAACCTTTTTTTTTTTACTGGACAAAAAATTTCTGCATGCTGGTCTTTTTGATGGAATCCGCAACAGAGGCCCCAGACGGAGCCTCCAACACAAATGTGAACAAGCCCTAACTGTCACAGTTTCTACCAGTAGATACCGCTGGCGGCAGTAGAAGGATGAAGCTGAGCATGTGCGACCACCACTCAGGTGGACATAACTATACAGAATTAAGCACCAGGGGGCACCATAATAATGAAGGAAAGAGAATATCTCGCAACTGGAGCATTTTTGTAAAAAAGTAAATGTCAAAAATGTCAAAACTTTTCATGCTGAATTATATTTCAATAACATTTAATGGTGACAACCCCTTTAATGGAGCCCTATATGGCACTAATTACCCTGCGTGGCACTATTGCGGCACACTAGGCACTGTTTATGCGGTCACTGTAAGATACTTATATGAATAGTTTATGGCAATATCTATTTGGACCAGGGATATCAAACTGGTGGCCCTCCAGCTTTTGCAAAACTACAACTTCCATCATCCCGCGACAACCTACAGTTTTTAAAGGCTTGCTGGGAGTTGTAGTTTTGCAACAGCTGAAGGGCCGCAAGTTTCACATCCTTGCTACATGCTGTATTCTCTGGACGCTTCATTTTAGTGCCCTATGATAAATATTCATCTAGATCCTGCACATACTATTTGTCTGAAGACTGTAGTCTGTATTTATCTTGGACCTTTAGTTTCCATATGGTTTAGGAATGTTTATCTGAGCATTATATGGCACTTTCTGGGAACCGTCTGGCACTATATATCTGGTTACTGAGTAGTCCTATCTGGGCTCTGTATTTTGGCCAAAAATTGCTGTGTGTTATACTCTGAAATATAAAATATGGTAACAACTCCTTAAAAAAAAATTCTGATCATTTCTCAGAATTTTTGACCATTTCCCGTTTTAATCCTTTTCATCTTGAAAAACCAAATGGCTACAAATTATTTATTGATCAATATGAAATGAAACAGTTCTAAACATGTAAAAAACAAGCAAACAGAGAATTAAATCCCGTGAAAATCAACCCTACAAAAAAAAAAAAGTGGAATAAGCTCAGGTTCCTGCAATAGACAATGGCCAGGATGGGAAAAAGATTTCTGCTGCGTTGTTGCCAAAGAAAATAAATGCATGCTAGCTGCGAGCTACCGGTGGAGCGTGTCTCCAGGAGCAGACAGCTGCAAAATATCAGTCAGGGGCTCGGATTACTGTGCTAACAATTTCCAAGCCAGAGCTCGGTAGTGAACTGGTGTAAACAGGGTGCGGAGGCTGAGCTCTGACCTTATAACGTTGCGATGTGCATTATATGGAATGTCCCTTTAAGTGCAGAACTGATGCTATTGAAATGAAATCCAGGGTGGTCCATGCCGCACCTCAACCAATATTTAAAGCCAATACAAATGACGATTGCTCTCCAGTTTTCTGTGCAAATTTAATAACCCTCTGCATGCTTTTCTCCATTGCTCTGTCAGTTTTTACTGTCATCCTGGCATTACATTCATAAACAAGGAAAATCAGGATGAACAATGCTATAGCCATGGCATAAGTTGTAATTGTTATTATTATAATCCCCATCCCCCAAATCGGGCACTGAAGCATCATTTGAATGGCAGACATGTCATTCTGCAGGAAAAATGTATGCGTCCCCTGGCGGTAATAGCTGGGCGGTATAACAGCTTCTTTGTGAGACATCCAATTTTAGGACCATGTGCATGGAATTATATGGCAGCACACTAAGTCCCTATGGAGCCATACTGTGCTGTGCTGCAACGGTATATCGTACTTGTGTACCGCACCTTATTATGGAGATACTCTCCCATAGAAGCAAGACTGGGACTAGAATACGGCACAGTGAGAACTCAGAGGCATACAAAGGTACTGTAGGGGCCCCAGACTTCTATTAATGCAGTATTATGGCTTGGTACAACTTAAAGCTTGTCCAAAGCCATAATTTGGTCATGTGCATACCCCCCAAAGGATAGATAAGCCCTAAATATTTCTTTAAGGGCTTCGGCTACCTTTGTAGTGATTTTTTTTATTTGCTTTCTAAATGCAAAAATAATCAAATTTCTAAATAGCCTTTATTAAAAATTTCCAACCATTTTGCTTTAGCAGAGTATGTGTACTGTAAATCCTTCACCTAGCTGGTAGCACTGCTGAATCTGGCAGAAATCTATCAGAGCTGTGCTCCTGTTTCTAATGGCTCTCTCTGCTCTCCTCCACCGTTCTCTCAGTATTAGAGAAAGCAGCAGTGAGGGGGAGGAGGTGGTACAGGGCAGATCATAGAGTGGAAAGGGGGAGTAGCTACAAGAAGCTCAGATCACACATGCTTAGATAGGGGGGAAAGCACACAAAGGGCAATTGGCAGGGAGAAGGCAGCAGGATCCTGGATACACAGATCCAGCATGGGAGGGACCTGTCCATGTAAAAAAAAAGCCTGAAACTAGGAACAGGTTGCAACCTGACTATTGGGTCTAAAAATGAATGAAAGGATGAAGATTGCAGCCTGAAAGTAAAAGCTGTGCTCCTGTTTCTCATGGCTCCCTCTGCTCTCTTCTCTTAGTGTTAGATATAGCAGCAGGAAGAGGAACATGCAGATCAGAGAATGGAGAGGGGAGAAACACACAAGAAATGCAGCTTACACAGGCAGTATGAAGGAAAGCTCAAACAAGGCAGTAGGCAGGGAGAAGACATCAGCATCCTGGATACACAGATCCAGCATGCATTAGTGGGAGGGAGACGTCCACAAGAGAAAAGTCTGAAAGAAGGAGTAGGTTGCAAACTATTAGGTGTCCATAAGCAAATTAAGGGATAAAGATTGCAGCCTAAAAGTTAGAGCTGTGATCTTGATTCTGATGGCTCTCTCTGCTCTCCTCTCTTCTCTCAGGTTTTACAGAGCAAATCTGCGAGGGAGAAGATCCAAGGAGGGCAGATCACACAGGCTTTAGATGGGATAGAAAGCTCACACAAGGCAGTTGGCAGGGAGAAGACAGCAGCATCCTGGACACACAAATCCACTGTTATCCCATCACTCTGTGCTGTTAAACTGTTGTATATGTGCTTACTTCCTGCTTGAGTCCTGTACTGTTTGTTAGGGCGTGCACGGGCGTGTCTCTCCTCCCAGGAAGTATTTAAAGGAGCTTTCTACCCCAGGAAGGTGCCTGAGCAATCTTGGTCACTAGCTTGTCTAGTTCCTTGTGTGGAGGAAGTTTCTGCTTTTCTGTGTACCGGGCCCTGCTTCTCGATTTAACAGATTTTGCTTGATTGCTGCCTGACTCTGACCTTGGACTTCAATTAAGGACTTTGCTTGATCGCTGCCTGCCCTGACTTCGGACTTCCTGATTACGTCTTTCCCATCAGTGCTTGCACCGGTATATCTTACCCCCAGGTCAGCTGCCACTGACCCGGGGCCCAAGCCTATCCTCACCATCAGAGGCTCTAGTGAAGACCAGGTAGTTACTTGGCCACGCCCCTCCAGGGTATAGCCGGTCAGTGGAGCAATGGGTCCACACCCGCTGGCATAACATCCACCATGTATTACTGGGAGGGATACGGCCACATGAGAAAAGTCTGAAACTAGGAACAGGTTTCAAGCTGACCATCCGGTCTAAAAATTAATGAAAGGATTAAGAATGCAGCCTGGAAGTTAGTGCAAACCATTTTTTTCCTGGTGCCCATGGACTTTTAGCAAGTTTGGGAAGGGTTAAAGTACTAAAATCCTTCAGGATGATTTATGTTCTATAGTAATACAGTAAAATGTGAAGACTCTTACCTGGAAGCTGTACCAAGAGCTGTGATCCAAGCCTGAAAAATCCCAGCCAGAAAAGGAAATGGACTTTTCCTGGTGATCACGAAGTACAGAGACGGCAGGAAAATAGCTCCATGGATAATGAGGCCCACAATCACGGTGATCATGTACATTCCCAGTTGCCTAGCAACAAGCTCCAAGTCTTTGATGGCAATGATTTTTCCACAGATCAAACATGCAATACCGAGGGGAGAATACCTGGAGAAGACCAAAGGGCAGAGATACATCTCAAATGATCACCATCCAACACTCCATGTATAACAGTCTATACCATGTACATAGCTCAAGCTACAATTTATTACCCTACTCCTTGATCATTAGCCAATCAAACTCAACAATCTAAGAATCAACAATGGCAGCTAAGAATTTTTCTTAGGAGGTTTGATCAGAGAGGAATGGAGTTTGGTGGAAGCCCCTGGAAATGAAATTTGGTGGTGGCCCCTTAACGGTAGCTTAATGAATGACTATCGTACTCTGGACATGATCAGATGTCAACAGGATCTTACAACAACCTAATGTGTAAAGGGCAGCCATTGTCCATGCTGGGGAAGACATGTTTGAATTTAAAGGGGTTGTCCATCAGGATGAATTATTTTTAGAAAAAAGGATGTATGGTTTAAAAAAAAGAAGAAGCATTAATCACCTTACTGATACCCCACCAGGCAGGAATGCGCATTTTCATATTAAGGCAGCTCGAATTTGCAGGGACTGTCTCTGGAAATTAGTTATAGTCCCTACAAATTTGGGACTGTTGGCAACTATGTTGCCATTCCAAAAATACAAGGTCCCTGCTGGGTAAAACCTAGAGTGTATGGGCTCCTGGGCGGTTTAAGCCATGTGGTCACGGCGGTGGGGGACTTTATCAAAAGTGTTCTGTGTGGTGTCTTGTGTGTGTTAGGTTTAGGATGAAGGTTTTCATGGTAGGGGACATGGGTTCTAAACATTGTTCAGCTGCAGGGCTGGATTCTCCTATATGCCCATACATTCCAGGATCAACCATGACCTTTGATCTCTGCTTCCTTGTCCCAGCTCCTCATAGAAGAACCTGCTCGCCAATCACTGGCTGAGGTGGGTGGAGCCAGCATCTCCTCCTATTTCTTCTTTGACCAGTCTGGACCAGAAAACAAAGACTAGCGGGAAAATAGTAAGCATGGGAACGGCAGGGAATCGGTAAGGTGAGTAAGGCTTCTTATACTTTATTTTTAATGATTTTGCACCATTTCTAAAAAAAAGAAAAAATATATCCTGATGGACAACATGCTTGGTCATTTGGTCATTAGAGAGATAAGCAATACCTTGTTGACCATGTATCTTCATCCTTCTATGGCAATAAAAATGCTCCTCTAGATTTTTTTCTAGTCCAAATCGAGGACCGTGCTGTGACCCTCAGTAATAAAAGCTGCAAGTAAGATCTTTACGTGCAATTTAATAACATAATGTCAAATGTAGATCTAGAGACAACTGGGTGGACACCAAGTTTGTCCCCATGTGCCTTCCCTATAATAGCCCTTGGTTTCATACTTGTTCCAACCTCTAGAACCACTAGATCCATGAGCTTCGACCACCAATGTTTTCCATTTAAAAAGACTTCTGGTGTTCTTTGGAGTATCAGACTCTTATTGGCACTACACAAGGATTCCAGTAGCTGACAAAACATTAATATGAATAGCTCTTAGTGTCAGAGATGTTTCCGGTATCTGTGAGTTTTAATACTTGGAAACTGGTGGAGGTCAAAGCTCAAGGACAACTTCTGATACGTCTCCATAACACAAGCTATAGTCATTTGGCAGGCGATACCCATTTCTTGCCGTTCCCTTGATTAGCAGCTGAGTGAGCACCAAATTGTAAATATCAAGGCAGTCAGCAATGAGGAACCAGGTGTGTATCCAGTAGGAAGAAAGGACATGCTAATTTAGTTAAACTGGGAACTCATTGTTCTTTCAAGACTCCGCTCCAAATGGCTATTTTCTTAAGAAGAGATCAATAAAGCTGTGTCAGGCTGCTTCCTCTGAGAACGTGGATGTCGTCCACCTGTAACAGGTCCAGAATTTCCCCAGAGCCCTCATTGTCTCTCAGAAACTAGGTCTGTGGTTTTACAAAGAAATGACAAAGACCTGCAATAAACAGGAAATTCGTCTTCTACGCTTGGATAGAATGGCCATTGTTAGCTTGGAAATTGGCTCTGACACACATTGTGAAATAACGTCTGCCATAGAGCTTGACGTACTGGTGGAAAAATGACTTTTTCAAGGAGCAAAATATCTGAATAAAAAAGGATTAGGTAGAGGCATACTGATTCTTGTGACTGCTATGGTAAATAGAAGTCAAAACAAGATAAACGGGCGCTCAGCACTTTGGCTCCACAATATAACATCCATAGACCTCAGAGCATCCAGAAGTTGCAGACCACCAGCCATTAAAGCCAAAGAGCAGATCCTATGCTCAATAAAATAACATCATACTTATTTAATCTTTAATTAAAAGTGATACATAAGTAGTTTGTTCTTATCTTATGTGTTTCAAGCTCCTTATGAGCTCTTGTTCACATGTGATTTTAGGGAGCATTGGATCTTCTGTTCTTTGTACCGAGAAGTCAATAGAGGTTCAGGAGATCTCCACCAAAGAGTCAAGTGTCTACATAGACTTTCAAGAATCAAGAAATATGATGACTTTTGGCAAAACATTGAATTCAAAGACCCCTGTCTGTCTTCCCATCTCAAAGATGTCATGGGTCTGCCATGGGAGGCCAAGAAAGCTTGTTTTTTAATTTCCCTCTCGATTGGCAGCAGTCAGAGGTGGGACAAACATCTATCAGACATTTCTGGCATATGCCGTAAATATCTAAGATGAGCATTGGGGGTTCATAAGAGAAGGATCTACTTTTATTATTTATACATTTGTATAGATTGCTTTGGACTTTAACTTACCACATTATCATTGTCACAAGTTTCATCACAATCTCGTTCAGGATATTGAAGAATTCCACCATCAGCCTGGCCTGTTCTCCCATTTTTCCCATGGCAATGCCGAATGCAATGAAAAAGCCAATTACACCTGCGGAGAGAAGAGGTGGAAGGTACTGATAGAGTTCAAAGGGCAGTCAAGAACTGAATGCAACATTGTCCATCGATCACTCTTCATAGTGACAGTCTGCACATGACGAGGATATTTCATTTCGAACCCGACATCCTGCTGTATACTGTTAGGACTCTTCCACTATGGAGCCCTTGCAGTATCCCAGAACATGGTCACTGCTAAGGTTGCTAAGTGAGGTGTTCTGGTTTACTGTATTTGTATACCTAATAGTAATGGATAGACAGTTTAGGGTTAACACCTTGGCTCATCCCCTTAGGTTGCCAGGAGATTAACCTGGGTCTGCACCCTGGTTAGTGAGTAATTGTGTTTCTGTACTACAGTGAGGACCTACTTGTGGATTCTCCTCAGAGCTAGGCCAGAGCTCAGAGAAGCTTAATTTCTGAGACAATCTACAGCCAAGGAAGCAGCTCTACTATCAAATGTGCTCCAGAGATAGGAAATCAGAAGGTCAAGGATCTACAAGGCCATACATTGGAGTCAGTCAGCAAGTTATTGTGCACATTTGTGGCAGAGAGAAACGTTGCTGCTGTGAGAGGAAACATTTCCAATGCACCCTTCCACACTTGGAGACGGTTTGTCCAGCTGCTCCCCTCAGCTTGGGAACTGCAGAAACATTTACAAAGAACCGCATTCCATACCTAAGGTTCTGCAGAGACAGTGAGGAGTACTAAAACCCTAATATCATTGCTGCTGCCCACATGTTGCTATTCGGGAGAAATTGCACTGTGATCTACTTGGAACTGTGCCATGTTATTACCAGATGTACTACTACTCCTAGTCTGCACTTTAGTAAAGAAAAACGTATTTATGTACACCATCTGGCCTGGTTACTGACTCCACCATACACCCGCCATTGCACCTGCTCTCCTGCCTTGCATCCAGACCAACGTCTAACATCAAGTGCAACCCCAACTACCACAGGAAGGAACCTCAAAACTAGAGTCTGCTAGAAAGGATGCACCCAGCAGTCAGTGCACAACCCCTAGGAGAGCCAGAGGGGAGATTGTAGTACTCACAGATCACAGTGACAACCACCCTGCGGGCCACAAGCACCACTCCCATCCTCCATGCAGTCCTCAGCAGGCTGCTGCACCGTTGCCTCAGTGTTTTTGTAGATTTCTCTCTCATGGCTGTAGGATACCACCCTACCATAGGCGGCTCATGGAATTGTAACTTCTTCCAAACATTATGGTCCTGTGTGTGGCCAAAATTTGAAAAGATCTAAGACTTTGATTTCCATACCTAAGACGTTCATTCCATCTTTATACTCCAATTTTTTTTTTATTTCCTCCGTCGTTTTGGGGACCGTGTCGTTCATGAGCGAGAAGAATGAATCGGTCACATTGGCAGGCTCCTCAGTGGGATCTTCCACAACAACCTTCTTGCTAACAGTCTGAATCTAAGGGCAAAAACAGCAACATTTAATTTTTTTAGGGTTAGAGTTTCCTTCCATCCCCCAAAGTCCTATAGCTCCAATCATTCACATTAGTACCGCCCCATCATGGGCCTCAAAATATAATCTCCTCATGCTTCATGCACATACTAGGGACTATTTCATTAGAGTCACTTAAAGGCTATAGACACCTTTCTGGCAATTTTTTTTTTAAGAGTGCATTTTACTAATTTTGGGCAAAAATTTATATTTTTTGAATTGGACTTTATTAAATATGTTCAGCTTTCTCTGAGACACAAGGGTTTGTGCTTGTCTGTCATTCTGTCTGCAAGCTGTCACAGTCTGTTTCCTTTGAATCCCGTCATTTGACGGCTCATGTGCCGCTTTTATCTCTGATCTCCTGACCTCATAAATAGGGATGAGCGAACCCTTGAAAGTTCGGGTTCGCCGGGTTCGGCCGAACTACAGGTCGAAGTTCAGGTTCAGAACCCGAACTGGAACCTGAACCCGGACCCCATTAAAGTCTTCACTTTATTATTTTCCGTTATAACGGAAAATAATAGCATTCTTGAGACAGAATGATAAATAAAATCGACATTGAGGGGTTAAAAATAATTTTAAAAAACTCACCTCATCCACTTGATCGTGCAGGTCTTCTTTCTTCAGGACCTGCAAAAGGACCTGCGATGACATCACCGCGCTTACCACATCGCAGGTCCTTTTGCAGTTCCTGAAGAAAGGCGATCAAGTGGATGAGGTGAGTTTTTTTTATTATTTTAACCCCTCAATGTCCATTTTATTTAGCATTTTGTTTTAAGAATTCTATTATTTTCCATTATAACCATGTTATAACAGAAAATAATAAAATAAAATAATAAAATCACCCGAACGTCAGTGAAAAAGTCCGGGTTCGGGTCCGGGTACCCAAACTCTCAAAGTTCGGTACGAACCCGAACTTTGCAGTTCGGGTTCGCTCACCCCTACTCATAAACACTTATTTCAGCCAGTTAAGCCATATTCTTATCAGTTTGAGAAGAGTTGAGCTATAATGAGTGTTTATGAAGTCAAGAGACCAGAGATAAAAACTACACATGAGCCATCAGATGAAGGGATTTAAAGAAAACAGAAACTGTTTAACTCTATATCTCAGAAACGGCTGAACGTTTTTTTGTTTTTTTTAAATGACCAACTGAAAAAATTTATTTTAACCCAAAATGAGTAAAATGCAATCAGAAAAAGCTTCAACGGTGTCCATAGCCTTTAAGCTATAAGTACATACATACAAGCAAGTTCTTGGGGAACATACAAATTCCACATAGATATTGCCCCATTCGGGTTCAAATCTAGGATTGCAGGGATTTCTTGGTCAACTGTACTCGGCAGCAAGTGTTCAGTTTCTCTGCAGCACCCCCACAGGAGAAATTGAGCATTACATAATTCTTATTTAAAGGAGTTTTCCTAGTGTATATTTTAATGATGACCTATACTCTGGATAGGTCATCAGTATCTGATCGGTGGGTGTCCGACACCCGCGACCCCTTCCAATCAGCTGTTTGAGAAGGCAATGGCACTCGCAGCAGTGCCTTGGCCTTCTCCAGCTTTTTCTAGGCCGTGTAACATCACGTTCATTGGTCACATGACCTAGGCGCAGCTCAGGCCCATTGAAGGGAATGGGGCTGGGCGGTGATTCCACAGCTACTATACAATGTACGAGGCTGTGGCGGTGACCAGAGAGAAGGCTCCGGAGCTACTCTGAGCGCCAGTCCTTCTCAAACAGCTGATCGGCAGGTGTCCTGGGTGTCGGACCCCCACCGATCACATACTGATGACTTATCCAACTCTGGATAGGTCATCAGTAAAAAAAAAAAAAACTTGGAAAACCCCTTTAAGGAAGGTCATACTTGGCTGTCTGATATATGAAAGCATAGGCATGGGGGGGGGGGGTTGTATTTGGGGGGCAGATCACTTTCTATCAAGTCTAGTGGTAATACAGATTTGTTTACCTGCTGAAAACAAGCTTGCACCAGGTTATCAGGAAACAGATTTCTAATCAGATCCAAGAAAGCATCTAAACTTGAGACCTCGTCGTTTTCCTGTCCCTTTCCAAGTTGCTTTTTAAGCTTGGGGTCTCCAGGATGTATGGCCAACACGAGGATGACTCCCAAGACGGCGGCTATAATGGTGGTAGACATGTAATATACCATTGCCCTGGTGCCAAGACGTCCACTCGATTTTGCATCCAAACCGGCCAAACCTTGGAAGCAAATAAAAAAAAAAATAATAATAATAAAACCTTGAAAGTTTGCAAGACATTGTGGGATGCCACCAGATGTAGCAGAGCTGAATTTGTCAAAAGGGCTCATTTTTTTTATTTTTTATGTTACTAAACTAATAGTTCTTGAAGAGAACTGCAGGTACATTTCCACTAACCCAAACTCAGTCTTCGTACAGCTCTATGTAATATATTAACTAAACATTGTAATAATAGCCTTGTAAATGTATCATAATTTTAAGAAAAAAACTAAAATTTTGACCCTTATGGCTCATTCATATTCTCATTTTAAAGGGGTTTTCCAGGAATTAGCCGTTAATGGTCTATCCGAGGGATGCCCAACCTGCGGCCCTCCAGCTGTTGTAAAACTACAATTCTCAACATGTCCTGATAGCTGAAGGCTGTCTGGCCATGCTGGGAGTTGTAGTTTTCAACAGCTGGAGGGCCGCAGGTTGGGCATCCCTGGTCTATCCATATGAGTTTGGTGGAGGTCCGTCACCTGGCACCCCCACTGATCATCTATTCTGTGCAGCCGCCAGCCCTGGAATCTATGCAATGGACGGAAACACAAGCACAAGGTTCGCTCCACTGTCTAGTGGCCGTTTTGGGTACTGCAGCTCAGCTCCCCTTCAAATGAACAGGAGCTGAGCTGCAGCGCGGGAAACTAAACGGTGAATGAAGCCTTCAGTGCACTGTATCATTTCCGGCACTGTCGGTCGCCTGAAACATCTGGTCAGTGAGGACCCCCACCGATCTGATCACCTGTTCTCAGGAAGCCCCTTTAATACACCTTTTTTTTTTTTTTTTATGCATTTAATATGCAGCATGTTCCAACCGATCCATTTTCAGCCCATGGAATTCAATGGGTTGAATAAAAAAATGCATGTTTTGTATGTACACAGGTTCTGCACATTAACATTACAATAACAGCAAAAAGATTTAATTCTTGAAGAAAAAAAAGGTAACAAATGTGGATCAAAACTAGACAATTTACAGCAAAATATGGAACAAAAGCTGAACAAATTGCATAAAAAAATACCGTATTGCGCATCCATATTTGATCCATATATGAAGGAGTACAATGTGCGCAAAAAATTCTACACAATCGACCTACAAATCAGTTTTTCTTCCATTTCTCCTTTAACACACAGGCGTTCTAGCCTCTCTGGCACAGAAAGGGTTAATCCGCCCCGGGCCGGCAGTCTTTGATTTACCAGATTAATATATGGTTTAATTCCAGCTGTCACAAGGGATTTAATTGTGTGCAGGAAAATAGGGGCTACAGATGTTTCCATCCAGTCGACGTGTTCTGCGTTTAATTGCCGGAGAGAGCTCACATGTCTCAGGCGGGAGATCCGTCTAAGATGAGAGCGCAGAGCTGTAATAAGACGGTAGCATCTCCTCGGCTTTCGGTAATGAGCCTTCTTCCCCCCCCCCCCCCAACAGACGTCCATCTGGGCATCTGCCGAAAGGCTCCACGCAGGACTGAAGATACAGTAGATATCATGTGGATAAAATGAGCGATATTCACGGGGGAAGGCGGGGGGCTGGGGACAGGGTCGGACTGGCCCACCAGTATACTAGAGGATCTTCTGGTGGGGACCAAGCTCTGACAATAATGGATCCTTAATAAAACGGGGCCCTTAAGGTGCTATATACACTCACCTAAAGAATTATTAGGAACACCATACTAATACGGTGTTGGACCCCCTTTTGCCTTCAGAACTGCCTTATTTCTACGTGGCATTGATTCAACAAGGTGCTGATAGCATTCTTTAGAAATGTTGGCCCATATTGATAGGATAGCATCTTGCAGTTGATGGAGATTTGAGGGATGAACATCCAGGGCACGAAGCTCCCGTTCCACCACATCCTAAAGATGCTCTATTGGGTTGAGATCTGGTGACTGTGGGGGCCATTTTACTACAGTGAACTCATTGTCCTGTTCAAGAAACCAATTTGAAATAATTGGAGCTTTGTGACAGGTGCATTATCCTGCTGGAAGTAGCCATCAGAGGATGGATACATGTTCTCATTCTGTTTACGCCAAATTCGGACTCTACCATTTGAATGTCTCAACAGAAATCGAGACTCATCAGACCAGGCAACATTTTTCCAGTCTTCAACAGTCCAATTTTGGTGAGCTCGTGCAAATTGTAGCCTCTTTTTCCTATTTGTAGTGGAGATAAGTGGTACCCGGTGGGGTCTTCTGCTGTTGTAGCCCATCCGCCTCAAGGTTGTGCGTGTTGTGGCTTCACAAATGCTTTGCTGCAGACCTCGGTTGTAACGAGCGGTTATTTCAGTCAACGTTGCTCTTCTATCAGCTTGAATCAGTCGGCCCATTCTCCTCTGACCTCTAGCATCCATAAGGCATTTTCGCCCACAGGACTGCCGCATACTGGATGTTTTTCCCTTTTCACACCATTCTTTGTAAACCCTAGAAATGGTTGTGCGTGAAAATCTCAGTAACTGAGCAGATTGTGAAATACTCAGACCGGCCCGTCTGGCACCAACAACCATGCCACGCTCAAAATTGCTTAAATCACCTTTCTTTCCCCTTCTGACATTCAGTTTGGAGTTCAGGAGATTGTCTTGACCAGGACCACCCCCCTAAATGCATTGAAGCAACTGCCATGTGATTGGTTGACTAGATAATTGCATTAATGAGAAATAGAACAGGTGTTCCTAATAATTCTTTAGGTGAATCAGGGGCCTATGGATATATTTGCAGTATGTATTGGGGGGCTTTCGTGGCAAATATGCCAAAAGTACCCTGAAAAGTAGAGTGAAAAGATGTCAACGAGTGGCCACGTCTTCAACTGTGTCAATGTTGTAACCATGGCTTGGATGACTGGAAACCTGTCAAAAAGGTGGTGTGACTAAGCCTTAGAGATACTGGGCTCATGGGTGGGATGACCTGTGATATAGGGTGGCAGTATTATACTTGTACCATCAAGCACTGAGACCTGAAACATGGTGGACCTTCCAGACCATCTCGCAGGACTGCTCCAGGGTGGGACAAGCTTTCTTGGTGGTGCCCAAAGCAGGGGTTACAAAATGCCCACCTTTGGGTAGCCAACATTGAACATGGATGGTTAGATAAGACTAATCTCTGTGACATCTGTGGCCACTAGTTGCTGCCGGCAGTTATCGCGATCCTTGGAGAATAAGCCCATTTGGTTAGACCTGCCATTTCTATGGCTTGGATGGAAATTTCTATGGAGGAAGAACAGGCTGAATGATTGATTGCTAGATCAATAGGATAGGCCTACTAGAAAACAATCTGAGGGGTCAGTCTGTCTGTGCCAATACAGATGGTTGGCATTGTCTGCAGATACCATCTGAACCTCTCAAGTCTTCAGCCATAGACATGAGATAGATGTCCGCCGAACACTCATCAATCCTCCCATACATATGCATGCTTGGCCAATGGAGATGGGGGAGGAAGATGCAGCCAGACACCTATGGTATTGGCTTATCTCCTGATAACAAAAGGATCGGGCAGTTGACATCCAACATGCCTGATACTTATCTCCTCCGACATCAGTCATCAGGGGAGAGTGGCGAGGTTCCCATAGATGCTCAGCGGGTTTGGTCGAAACACATCTCATGTGTAAGGCCAGCTTTAGGTTCTGTTCACATCATGGTTGGGGCCTATGTCAGAGGTGGGGATGGGATGCCTGTAACAGAAAGCTGAATTCCTCACTGCATAGAGGAATGTGTAATAGGCTCTCATTGTATTAAAAAAAAAAAAAAACATATACAGTGCCTTGAAAAAGTATTCATACCCCTTGAACATTTCCACATTGTTTCATGGTACACCCACAAAGTTAAATGTATTTTATTGAGATTTTATGTGATCGACCAACACAAAGTAGAAAGTATGTGTCAAGTGAAGAGAAAGTGATACGTGGTTTTTCAAAATTTGTAATAAATAAAAATCTGGAAAGTGTGGTGTGCATTTGTATTCATCCCCCCTGAGTCAATGCTTTGCAAGACCACCTTTCTCTGCAGGTACAGCTGCAGGTCTTTTAAGGTATGTCTCTACCAGCTTCGCACAGCTAAAGGCTGAAATTTTTTCCCTGCTGAAGAAAAGCCTCCCCACAGCATGATGCTGCCACGCCATGTTTCACGGTGGGGATGGTGTGTGCAGGGCGATGTACAGTGTTAATTTTCCACCACACATAGCGTTTTGCATTTAGGACAAAAAGTTCAACTTTGGTCTCATCTGACCAGAGCACCTTCTTCCACATTTGCTGGGTCCCCTACATGGCTTGTGGCAAACTGCAAACAGGAATTCTTATGGCTTGCTTTCAAAAATGGCTTTCTTCTTGCCACTCTGCCATAAAGGCCAGATTTGTGTTCATGACTAACAGTTGTCCTGTGGACAGATTCTCCCACCTGAGCTGTGATTCCTGCAGCTCGTCCAGAGTGACCATGGGCCTCTTGGCTGCTTCTCTAATTACTGCTCTTCTTGCCTGGGCTGTCACTTTAGGTGGACGGCCATGTCTTGGTAGGCTTGCAGTTGTGCCATACTCCTTTCATTTTCGGATGTTGGACTGAACAGTGCTCCGTGAGATGTTTAGAGCTTGGAATATTTTTTATAACCTAACCCTGCTTTAAAATTCTTCACAACTTTATCCCTGACCTGTCTGGTGTGTTCCTTGGTTTTCATGATGCTGTTTGATCACTGATGTTCTCTATCAAACCTCTGAGGCCTTCACAGAACAGCTGTAGGTAGACTCTATTTACTAATTAGGTGACTTCTGAAGGCAATTGGTCACACTGGATTTTATTTAGGGGTATCATAGTACAGGGAGCTAAGTACAAATGCACGTCACACTTTTAAAATTTTTATTTATTAAAATTTTTGAAAACCATGTATTATTTTCTTTTCACTTCACACATACTTGCTACTCTGTGTTGATCTATCACATAAAATCCCAATTATCTACTGTACATTTAAGTTTGTGGGTGTAACATGAAAAAATGAAGAAAAGTTCAAGCGGCATGAATGTTTTTCAAGGCAATACATGTTTGATTGCATACCTTTGTACGGAATAGTTTAGTCTACTACCCTGTTCCATACTGAATCAAAAAAATCTACCGACATAAAGCGGCCCGACTTAAGCCTCCATTGCGTAAATGGTGCCCTATGTATACATTTTGCTCTAGGTTTTATGTGAACTCAGCCTTATCTAATCCAATGACCAAGTATTTGACGTGAGATGAGCTGGCAGAAGGGACAGTTGACTTGGAATTCATCTTGGTCCAAATTTTTACTCTAGAACTCAACCTATAGCACATAAAGTGGTACCTGCCATGTCTCCAAGGAACATGTACTGTGCACATTTAGGGGGTACATGCACTGTGCTCATTGTGGGGCAGTATATGTCCATATTCTTGGTGTACTTTGGTGTAATTTATTTGAGCAGGGGGAACATGGTTTAGGAACATTGAGAAGCTCTAGAACACTGGAGACCTTCATCCACTTACCAGTGATTAAACTGGAGATGATTAAAGGAAGAATCAACATCTTCAGCATCCTCATGAGAATGTCTCCTGGGAAGGCAATGACCATGATAATGTCAGGATGAATGGGAGATGCCATCCGAAGGAGACCCCCACAAACTGCTCCCATGATGACACCTGTAAAAAAAAAAAGTTGGGGTTGGGGGGGAGGTTAGAAAGTATAAGTAAAATAGTAAAATATGTTACCCAACTGCAGCAAATATTTTAAAAAAAAGCAATCCCTGGTGATGCAGCGCAGCCGATACTCCATCCTCCTAGTTCTTCTTGGTTCTAGAGGTTCATATCTCATGATGGCATTATCATGGTGGCACAACCCAATACCCATGAAAACCTAAAAGGAGGGACTTGCTACCTGTTGACAATATACAGAAACCACAGCTATAGGCAGTCTTTAGCACCATGCAAACCAAGCAAAAGCTTTGGCCCCTCTGCAGGCCACAAGTGGTTGGCTGAAAAACACAACTAGACCAGGGGCGGACATCCTACGTGTGCGGCCAGTGGGGTCCTTCCCGGATGTAGAGCAGTAGCAGAAGCGCCCAGGCTGCAGAGCTAATCTAAGACTGAGGCTTAGTGGGGAGAAGGGAGAATAATTTAGCAGTGGAATGAGGACCCCTAAACGTAACTTTGCCTGGGACCCCAGAAATCCCAAATCCAATGGAGTCCAATGGAGAGGTGGTCGCTTTGTTTCTACATCAGTATAAACAGTATGCAGAGTAAAAGACACAAAAGCCATAGTATAATAATAGCACATGATGACAAAAATATGCAAAATTATTTTTGCCATTACCCTTACGGGCACACAATGCTGATATCAGGTAATGAGAGGACACCTAATTATCTACACTTCATTCTCCTAATTGGGCATCCAGCCAACATTTCCAAATTACTTTATCAGCAGAAAATTGAACCTCCTACAGGTCCTGTATGTTGCTCAAGCTCAGGAGCCCCCCCCTACGCATGATTTATTTTTATGCCTGATCACCTGCTGGGACCGTTCTGCTTAATCCGGTATTTTATCACTTATTCCTATGGCAACAAACAGAAAGAACATGGCTCCAGAAAACCCATCCCCCAGAGCGCTCTGCATCTCCCTTCTCTAAACCATAACTGTACCCGAGTTCTTGTCCGAGCCCCTCTCTATCGACTACAGGGTCAGCCCTATCCCTGCATAGTCACCCTGCTCCCCATACACTGATCAGTCATAACATTATATTCAGGGTAGGTCCAAGCGGGACGGGTCCACTGCTGATTGTCCAGTTGTTGCCAGATTCATTGCATAAATCCTGGCCGCTCTGTAAGATGGCATTGCAAAGTCTGAAGCTACTCAGCCCCCAACACTGCAAGTTGCAATGCCCTGTGTGTTCTGACACCTTATTTTCATCGCCAGTGGTAATTTTTTTTAGGGATTTGTCCTACAGTAGGATCAGACCAGACTGGCCCACCTTCTCTCTCCATGTGCATCAATAAGCCCTTGGCATCCATGACTCTGTCGCCAGTCCACAAGTTGCCCTTCTTTTGACCACTTTTGGTTAGTACTAACTACAACATACCAGGAGCACCCCACAAGAGCAGTTCTTTTGGAGATGCTCTGACCAGTCATCTCGCCATCACAATTTGCCCTCTGTCAAAGTCCCTCAGATCCTCACGGTTGCCCATTTTGCCTGCTTCCAACAACACATCAACTTCAAGTACCGACTGTTCACTTTTTACCTAATATATCCCACCCTATTGACAGGTGCCATTATCACGAGACAATCAGCTGCACCATACAGCTACACAATTATAAACACAATATGGCGCCCAATAACACTTCCATACAGTTGTCTACATGTTAATGCTATACAGAGCCATCACCATACATTGCAAAAATTAGATACTGTAGCAATGTTACACAATGTCTACGCAATGACCACTATATAGCGCTTATATATGACCAAAGTTCTCCACTCCCTGCACCACTCTGCTCTTCTATGTACCCCTGAATTTGTATGCCTGCCATACATTCTCCATCCAAAATGTCCCTCAAGACTTTTCAGCAGGACCGGCTCAATCTATAGATAATTATGGACTTACCAAATACTGTGAGGGAAAGCAAGAGGTTTCCTCGGATCTTGTCGCAACATCTTAGGCATGGTGATCTGGGGTGCACTTCGTCTGAGGTTAGTTGGCTGTCATGCATACGCACTTCCACCTGTTTGGGGGTGTTGTTGGCACTAGGAATGGAAAAGTTCAGAGAAACGTTAGTCACTTGTTATGCATGAGAGTTTTGATGTCAAAGTATTTCACTTTCCCAGCAGTGCCAACGTTTTGGTCATCGAAAGTAAGAGATGCACTTTACAGCCACACATGTTGTGATCCCTAGTAGAAGAACCAAGCCAAGCCTTGGACATGCCGTAGTGCAATCTTTCAATAGAGCGCAAATTGTCATATATTTTAAAAGCAAGTTCCCTCAACCCAGAGTGCTACCATATGGCCAAAGCAATTGGAAGGAGCTTCAGCACTCTGCAACCTATAGTCATCCATCATAACACAAACTTATAGTATTATAGGTATCAGCTGTGTCATAGATGGTTCCAGTTGAGTATGCAGACCATCCCGTTGGATGGTAACAGGTAAAGCAAAATTAAGGGTTCTGGTATCAAAGCTTTAGATATGCCTCCTGCCTCTGTCCAAATTACAGGACATATTATGAAAGACTGGCTGGAGGCCATTTTGCAGCTGATCTGCAGTGGTTGGGGCTACAAAATTAAGGGCCACTACTAGGGTTCCATTCTTCTTCCTTATTCTACACCCCAGACTGGTGTCATAATCAACTTCACAATGCTTTAGGTCATGTTCATGTGTCAATGTATGGTGTAGAAAAATTCCAAAAATCTAGATTAAATAGATTAAATCCAAGCGTCAAACATATGCAAAGATCCATGAAGAAATGCAAAAAGTGTTAAAAATGTACCCCTAGGAACTGGTACCTAGCAGCTTCTATATCTGGTGGGGACCATCCCTATCCTTCTGACTTTCCATCATTTAGATGCAGAAGCAAGATGATGTGATGGGAAGAGTCAGGGGGATTGGCATGAACCAAGGATAGGCAAGTAGGATTCCTCCCTTCCGAATGGTTGCATAAAGAAATTCCAAGAACTGGATTCGAGCAGCTGTCATTATGATTTTTCCAATCAAATAAGGTAAAAAAGGCATGGTAGGGTCTCCACTGAGGTTAGAAAGTCTGAAGACCCCCAAAGCCCACTCTGTTAGCTACACAACCCCATTGGTATCTTCATCACTACCAGATACAAGATGATATCTCAAGCAAAGTGCAACCAGCGCTGAACAGACCCTATAAACAAGCAATGACCACAATGAAAACACGGCTCTAACTCAGGATGTTTAACAAGGAAATAACCCCCATCATTTATCTACAGGAAGCCTCAATATGTCTAATATAAGAGCTGGGAGGCAGATGAACTGTAAGCACAAAGAAGAGACGTTTGCCAGTAAACAACAGTTTGTCTTATTTTGCTTAATTGAATTCGTTAGGCGGAGAACATCTGTCGTGTATTTTAGCGATTTCCATGGAAACGGAAATATCAGCGGCGACAATTATAGCTTCTGTCAGTTGGGATATTTATAGGACCAGGTGATATGTAAAAATCAGGAAAGTGTCAGCTCTTCTGACAAGGTGCTAAAAGAGACGGTCTTATCAAACTGGAAATTACATGGAAGCCACATGGAAGACTCAGCTGGAAGAGGCAGACCACCCCCGGATTGATTATCTGCCATTTGTTACATTCTTATTTGTTGTGTATGAAATGTAATCTGTGGGGGAAAACTCAAGTGTTCAATTTCCCAGCAGCACCACTGCAGGAGAGATGGAGTATTGCAACATTGTGGTCCTCCAAAGTAAGAGATGCCCTTTAAAAGCCACTCTCTGCTCTGGGCAATAGATGAGGGTCATGAAGAGGGTATCCTCAGTGTCACACTGGGCAACCAAAGTACCAGAGGATCTTCTGGTGAGCCCAAGCTCTAATACGAAAGGTCCAGTAGAAAATAAAATCTATATATGGCTGCCTTTGGAGCCAGTCACTTATCACTATGATCTATTAGACTCTATTGATGATACAGGGGTTAAGTCCTGAGAATATTTTCCTCTGGTGGGTCCAATAAAACCCAGTCCGACACTGGGTATCCCCACCTAATAACCTTCATTAATATTCTGCACATGATTGAGCTGGATCTTCTCAAAATATGTCCTAAATATAAAGCTTTAGCGTGGTCATTACTGATTGATGGAAAGTAGGCTTGATTTGGTTAAGGTCTAAGGAACCACTTAATGTGCTTACTTCTTCACTTATGTTTCAGGTCATTGTACTTCTATGTCCCTATGACAATTCTTTGTTCCCTGCCCCGTCATGGTCCAGCCTTATCACCCTATCCACTGTATGTTAATGACCTGTGAATATTCGGGTGAATGTTCAAGCTATATGGAAGTCATATTCCAGCCCTCCAGTCTTGACTGACATCCCCATTCCCTGTAGTCACTACCAGGCTCTTCCAAATGCTGTGCATGGCTGTTGCCTTATGTTCCACTGGGCATGAGCAGTGCAGCGAGGTGTATTCTGCCTGACTTCAACACAGTACACCTCGCATGTCATAAGCATTTAAGGCAAAAATACATGTGCAAGAATTGGAGGAGCCTGCTGGTGGCCACCATGGTGGCCTGGATCAATGTCAATCAGGACTGGAATACTGTGCATGTAAAGAAGCAGAGACAAGTGGTTCCCTGACCAAGTTGAGATGAACCTTCACTTTAGTCAGATACGACTGAGGAGTTATCTTATTTTGGACTCCGGTTATTATAGAAGACAAAGGAAACCCAGTAGAGGACAATGAGCAATAAGATGGGTGGTGACATTGCAAACACCAGTAAGATACCACAAGAGAGCTTAAGGACCTTGCAATTACATTTTATAATTTTGTAGAAAATTGCCATTTTGGACACACTACCCCTCTCATTGTCTTCTCCTGACATGGCCCAATTCTTGCTTATCATACACATTAATATGACCATGTATGATCAGAATAGATGTAGCTTGGATGTTCTGGACCTCAGGACAAAAGCTACACCTGTGCTCTGCATATTACTACCCATGACGTCACATACCACCCATACAAGAAGATATGGTGAATGTAGAATGAACCCCAAGGCCAACATGTATTTTGAAAAGGCACAAAAAAACTTATAAAAATAGCAAACATTGCTTGCTACCCCGTCGCCCCATACCTATTAGAACAGGACCGTATATTTGTCTAGGAGAAGAAGGTATGCCACATTTTGCAATTGCCAAATACATCTCTTGAGGCGAGATGTTTTCTTTTGGGACTAAGGGTCCAGTTAGATCTACAATTATGGGGGAGATCAACCAAAACTTTATGCAAGTACCTCCACAAAGCCATAACGCTTTTTTCTTACTGTATGTGGTTGGGTGGACTATGGGTCTCAAAGGTGTCGTTCAGACCTTGCTGCAATTGCCATCACTATAGCCACACCACCGGCATCAAACTTTGGTTCTGTGGGCCTAGAAAAGGTTATTGGCGAATCATGCCATAAGAAATAGACCCTTGGGGATCTTCTCCAAATGGGGTTGTCTTCATCATTGTTTCCTGTTATTCCATCAGAACCTAGACCACCGGAGGTTTGCTTGGTACCTCAATGGTCCAGTCCAACCTTGTACACTGCAGATTCTCTCTTGAAGCCTTTAGATACTTTGTAATTAAACTTCTCCAAATGGGGTTGTCTTCACCATTGTTTCCTGTTATTCCATCAGAACCTAGACCACCAGAGGTTTGCTTGGTACCTCAATGGTCCAGTCCAACCTTGTACACTGCAGATCCTCTCTTGAAGCCTTTAGATACTTTGTAATTAAACTTCTCCAAATGGGGTTGTCTTCACCATTGTTTCCTGTTATTCCATCAGAACCTGGGCCACCGGAGGTTTGTCTGGTACTTCAATGGTCCAGTCCAATCTAGTACACTGCAGATCCTCTCTCGAAGCTCAAACTTTTCTCAACTAAAACATTAAAATTTCAAGAAATATTGTCTTCAAGAAAAATTGGTGGAATCTGTAAACCGGGACCAAGAGATACTCCAGGTTGGCTCACGTTGCCCTGCACTCAACAGATTCAGATAAAATCTCAATTTTTCAGAGCCATTAACACTCGGTTAAATCATCCAGAATTCTTCTCCTGGCTTTGTCCGTCCCTCTAAATAAAATCCTTGCCAAGTCTCATTCTGCAAGACTGAATCTAATTCATTGCCGTCTCCTGGGTATGAATAGGACTCAGGGGGACCACATTTATCATGAATTACACAGCCAACGGAGGCTAACGCAGGGTCACTGCTCCATTAACAAGTACAAGAGGCTTCTATGGGAAGTGGTGAGGAGTAGTGGGGCTCTGGGTACATCGCTGCTGCTATTACACATTCCTTATGTTCACCAGACATGGCATGTAATAGTGCGTTGATGGATCCTTGGGGTAAGATGAGAACACCTAGCTTATCAATCACATCCTGGGGTTCTCACAACTACCCCTATAGAATAAAAGATTGATGGGGCCCAGCAAGAATGTTGCCACCCCGCCGCCTCCATAAGTCTAGTGGTAAAAAAATAATAATGTTAGGGATGTAAAGAAATGTGAAGAGACTGCAATAGTACCCAAGCCTTGGAGCCAGAGGGGGTCCAAAATGTCCTTCTGGCCCATACAAGCATACCAGTAAGTAACTGGTTAGAACCCATGGGGCCCTGGTACAGATTTTCCGTCAGAACTTCAAGCAGGTCAACAACAGGGCAGTAGCTACCACTATCAGGAGCTTGAACGCACCTAATGGACCTTGGTGGAATCCCCATCATAAGTCAATGGTTGTGCAATGGAGAGCCTAAGGGCCTTAAACTCACTGACGGATTGTCATCCACCATGTGCCAACCTGGCTCCAACATGGTGTCCATGATCATAACTATAAGGGACCTAATCAGGTGCAAAAACATTGTATCTTTTAGTGGTGGCTTTTAGCTATAATATGTGCTTTTATGCATTCCTTTAATTATTGCTACTTATACTGCTGTTTTAATTTCCTTACACTAGGTGGTGGGGGCCCCGTCTTATTTTGCTATAGGGCCCTATGAGTTATAGTTACGCCCCTGTTCCTTTATTTTAAATATGCCATTTGGGAGCCCAGAGATTTTTTGATGCTGGATCTTGCTTCTAGTGAAAATTGCACTGGAGGACGGCATGATGAAATGTTCTGCACCTGTGTTATAATTCCTCACCATTTTTAAACTGTCTGCTTGATGGCAGTGAATGGAAACACTGGGGGTCATTTATTAACCTGAAATACGCATATATTAGGCGTATTTCAGGCGCAGATTGCAATCTGTGATTTTTCCCCGCTCACGCCAGGTCTGGTTTAGGAAGATGACTTACCTGCTTCCCATTCCCTCTCCAGCAGGCCTGGGCTCCAGCCATATCAACATCCATTTTGACATTGCTGCAGCCAATCACTGGCCGCGGCGGGTGTCCAGCTACCTTTGCATCACGTGACCATTTGTCATGACGCAAGGGGAGGCTGTCACCACCGCGGCCAGTGATTGGCTGCAGTGATGTCAAACCGGATGTTGACATTGGGAGGTATGCTATTTGCTATAATACACTTTTTTAAGCAACATTCTTTGCAGTGTAGGAGAAGAGAGGGATTTTATCTTTGTCCTTGATTTCCACCTTTTATGCATTAATGGTGGCCATAAATAATAACATAAATACAAGTGCCATATAGTGCGTAAATGACTATACCAAACAGTGACTAAGTACCATGCCATATAATGGCCATCAGTATACTGTGCTAAAATAAAGGCGCCTACACCTCGAAGGGCGTGTCCTCCAGACTCCCCCACACACATGCATGCTCAGTTCTGCCCAGGTTGCATGTATTTTCAATGGCAAGAGCCAGACATCTCTGGTGGCAAGTGCAACTTATCTCCTACCAAAATGAAAGGTCCGGGCACTGAAATTCAACTTGCCTGATCCTCCTTTTCCCTAACATCATGAGTCGGGGGACATCTGGTAGGCAGCCATGCACATTAGATAGTTGGTTAGGTTAGGTGGACAATAATCCACAGTGTGTGGGGGTTATTGCATGACGACTGTAAAAAATGAAAATCAGACATCATTTAGTACATGACAATCTCTTTCTCAGAGGGTGTGTCCTTTCTTCCATAGCTGTCTTCCTACCACAGCTCAGGGGATGTGTCCTTTCTGCTGCAGCTCTCTCCCTATCACAGCTTAGGCAAGGCAGTGTGTCCTTTCTGCTGCAGCTCTCTCCCTATCACAGCTCAGGAGGCATGTTCTTTAGGGCTCATTCACACGACCGTATGTCTCTTTCAGTGTTTTGCGGGCCATTTTTCCCGGATCCGTTTTTAATTATTATTTTTTTCAGTAGTGTTTCCGGTTCCGTTCCGTTTTTGCGTATGGCATATACAGTATACAGTAATTACATAGAAAAAATTGGGCTGGGAATAACATTTTCAATAGACGGAACGGATATAGAAGACATACAGAGTACATTCCGTATGTGTCCCGTATTTTTTGCAGACCCCTTGACTTGAATGGAGCCACGGAACGTGATTTGCGGGCAATAATAGGACATGTTCTATCTTTCAACGGAACGGAAAAACGGAAATACGGAAACGGAATGCATACGGAGTCCGTTTTTTTTTTTGTGGAACATTTGAAATGAATGGTTCCGTTTACGGACCGTATACGGAATGCAAAAAACGTTTGTGTGAACGAGCCCTAATGCTGAAGCTCTCTCCCTAGCACAGCTTAGGCAGTGTGTCATTTCTGCTGCAGCTCTCTCTCTATCACAGCTCAGGAGGTGTGTCCTCTCTGCTGCAGCTATCTCTCTATCACAGCTCAGGGGGCGTGTCCTCTCTGCTGCAGCTCTCTCTCTATCACAGCTCAGGAGGTATGTCCTCTCTGCTGCAGCTCTCCCCCTATCACAGCTCAGGAGGTGTGTACTCTGTGCTGCAGCGCTCTCTCTATCACAGTTCAGGAGGTGTGTCCTCTCTGCTGCAGTTCTCTCTCTATCACAGTTCAGGAGGTGTGTCCTCTCTGCTGCAGCTCTCTCTCTATCACAGCTCAGGAGGTATGTCCTCTCTGCTGCAGCTCTCCCCCTATCACAGCTCAGGAGGTGTGTACTCTGTGCTGCAGCGCTCTCTCTATCACAGTTCAGGAGGTGTGTCCTCTCTGCTGCAGTTCTCTCTCTATCACAGTTCAGGATGTGTGTCCTCTCTGCTGCAGCTCTCTCTCTATCACAGCTCAGGAGGTGTGTCCTCTCTGCTGCAGTTCTCTCTCTATCACAGCTCAGGAGGTATGTCCTCTCTGCTGCAGCTCTCCCCCTATCACAGCTCAGGAGGTGTGTCCTCTCTGCTGCAGTTCTCTCTCTATCACAGCTCAGGAGGTATGTCCTCTCTGCTGCAGCTCTCCCCCTATCACAGCTCAGGAGGTGTGTACTCTGGGCTGCAGGGCTCTCCCTGTAACTGTCACAGCTGCTAACATTACATCTGCCTTGTGGCAATTAAAGGATATAACTGAACATGTGCGACCACCTCAGCAAGGTGGACAGAGAAACAAGGAAAAGAACAAACAGCAGGTGGCGCAATTGCACTCCACCCCTATCAATGGAGATGACGTCTAGTGCCACGCGCTGGTGTTTACTCAATGTGACCTATGGGCTGGGGCATAACTATAGGGGGGAGCAGAGGTAGCGGTTGCCCCTGGGTCCTGAAGCCTAAGGGGGAGCCCAAGAAGTCTCCCCAAAACTATGGCACATGGTAGGTGGGGCCCGTTATGCAGGAAGATGGTGGTAATGGTTCCTCACACTTGCCTCCTGAGCATGCTTCTTCTCAGGCCTGCGCTGAAGGGATTACGAGAGTGAAGGCCGGCGTTAAGGAATCTCATGAGGCGCTCTATTTGGGTCTGAAGGCTTAGCGTACGCCTTTTATCCTCTCTCTCCAAGCTGCTTCCCTCTGCTGTGTTCTGCATGGCACAGGATACGCGCCATCTGCCAAGAGACACTGCACTGGAGCAATCCCTTTAACCAACAATATGCGGCCACAGTTGCCGGCCGTGCTGTTATGTAGCATGCGGGGTATATTTAGTAGGAATAATCTTCCCCTCTCGTAACCCTGACTTACAGTGCGCACTCATGGATTGCCAGGACACATGGGGGCTCAGCAGCTACACGAAAACCAGGACTCAACCAGTGCGCAAAACTTTACAGTGATATTATACATTGGGAACAATTTGCAACTTTGTATTTGTAAATAATCGGTAGCTTTTTGTTAGCATTCAGCCCTGCCCCCTAATGATACTGCCGCAGACACACACATACACAATACTTTCACCCTGTCCTTACATACTCTGTGCTGCTGGTGGACTCTGTACCTTCAACCATCAGTTACTCGTATCACAAGTCTAGCCCGGTCACAACTTGCCCAATTTGCGCTTATTATCTCATACAATACAAGATTGTAACATAGATTCACTGAAATACTTTGTGCTGCTGTGGTAATCTGTGCCCCCCACCCCGCCCCAGCTTTCCTCCATCCCCACCATTATGCTATTTCAGCCTATTTTACACTAAAATAATGAACAGACAATACACTCCATTCCTGAAATACTCTGTGTTGCTGTGGTCACCTCTTCGATAATTGGTCTGTTATGTCACATTTAGAGCCCTTTGCCCCTTCACTGACATAATAATAAGTGGGTCAGTCATGTCTACCACGAGATCAGCACACTCATCTCCTAAAATACTCTGTGCTGCTGAGGGACCCTGCTCCAAGATTATCATGTATCATTTCAGATATATCATCTATCCATTTTTTCTAATGAAATATCCACCTGTGACAGAACTGCGTTTAAATTTAGCGTTTTCTGCAGAGATGATAGGTTTAAGTGGAGGTTGACCAGTATAGCTGTGGAAGAACCCAGTTGCAAACGTTTCATTGTGATACAGCGCCTCCGCAGGAGACATGAAGCATTACGCGGCTTCCAGTGAAATCACTGGGCTGTCTGTATAATCTATGTGCAGGGGCAGACTGGGAACTTAAAGTGGCCCTGGAAAAAAAAACTAAAAGTGGCCTCATGTTGTAGACGGGTCCAAATTAACGGAAAGCAGGGCAACAATACCACGGCGCAAAATACCATCCGAGCGGAACCAAATAACACAGTGTAGCACAATATACTGCACCAAAGCTGGCCCGCTGCCATCTTCTGTCCTCCACCTCCAGTTGTCTATGGAGCAGGGAGCTTAGGGGGGGTGAGGTGTGGGCCACAGCAGTTTAATTCAGCAGGGCATGTGCGGTCGCGGGCCGGGTACATGGGCATCTGATTCTCACAGCATTAATTACAGCCAAGAGCTCATTATGTACCTGACCAGTGGCAGAGAGAAGGACTTGGGTGGCCCCCTGGGGCATCGGCCCACTGGGAAATTTCCCTGTAGGGTCTATGGCCAATCCGCCCCTGGGTCCTAGAGGGCAGGAGAGATACAGCGCTATCTCTCTGCATTGCTGAAAATTCATAAGGGTCCTACATGGACCCCCTTCAAGTTTAAAGGGACAAACTCTATAAATAAAACTATTTCCCTGGGAAAGACTGGAGGAATGATCATCTGAAGGCCTCAGTCACAGAAGAACATGAGCCCATGGTGAAGGTCTCTTTTATCCCAGCAGACAGATTCTTCTTAGTGGCCGTAAATGGAGGATCCATAAACCTTTCCTTGCTCTCCTATATGCATAACAAATATCCAAATGTCACCGAAGGAATGCATTGATGTCTCAGAGATGAATGGGCTTCTGGGGGCCCCACATGGGACACCCATTAATCTCCTACATCCAGGGCAGGAGAAGTCTAAATAAAGATGTGAGCTCAGGGTCAGGCAGGGGGTGCACAAGGCACAGGGACTGCAATATATCCCCAGCAGCGGAACCTAATCTACAGAAAGCTTTATAGGTGGACTTATCTCCACCCTCCGGACACATCTGACACCACCAGCTCTGTGTGGTCTGTCCTTGCATCTCAGTTATCTAAGGGTTTACTGTCCTCTGCCAGATAAGGTCTCTCACTCCAGCAGTGGCCCCTGGAAGTGGAATATCTGTTCACCTAAGGGCCACAGGAACAGACCAGGGGACTGCTATAGGATCTAGGGCCTCCAGAACATTGCACCAGCCGTAGATCCCTCCATAAGTACCCAGAAATACCTCCATAACAGTGCATAACAGTGCACCAGCCATAGAGGCTTTCATAACAGCGTACCACCCATAGATGTCTCCAAATTAGTGTACCAGACATAGATGCCTCCATAACAGTATACCAGCCACAGATGCCTCCATAACGGTGTACCAGCCATAGATGTCTCCATAACAGTGTACCAGCCATAGATGCCTCCATAACAGTGTACCAGCCATAGATGCCTCCATAACAGTGTACCAGCCATAGATGTCTCCATAAGTGTACCAGCCATAGATGCCTCCATAACAGTGTACCAGCCATAGATGCCTCCATAACGGTGTACCAGCCATAGATGTCTCCATAACAGTGTACCAGCCATAGATGCCTCTATAACGGTGTACCAGCCATAGATGTCTCCATAAGTGTACCAGCCATAGATGCCTCCATAACAGTGTACCAGCCATAGATGCCTCCATAACGGTGTACCAGCCATAGATGCCTTCATAACAGTGTACCATCCATAGATGCCTCCATAACAGTGTACTGTACAGCCATAGATGCCTCCATAACAGTGTACCAGCCATAGATGCCTCCATAACGGTGTACCAGCCATAGATGCCTTCATAACAGTGTACCATCCATAGATGCCTCCAGAACAGTGTACTGTACAGCCATAGATGCCTCCATAACAGTGTACCAGCCATAGATGCCTCCAAAACGGTGTACCAGCCATAGATTCCTCCATAATGGTGTACCAGCCATAGATGCCTCCATAACAGTGTACTGTACAGCCATAGATACCTCCATAACACTGTATCAGCCATAGAAGTCTCCATAACAGTGTACCAGCCATAGATGCCTCCATAACGGTGTACCAGCCATAGATGCCTTCATAACAGTGTACCAGCCACAGATACCTCCATAACAGTGTACCAGCCATAGAAGTCTCCATAACAGAGTACCAGCCATAGATGCCTCCATAACGGTGTACCAACCATAGATGCCTCCATAACGGTGTACCAGCCATAGATGCCTTCATAACAGTGTACCATCCATAAATGCCTCCATAACAGTGTACTGTACAGCCATAGATGCCTCCATAACAGTGTACCAGCCATAGATGCCTCCATAATGGTGTACCAGCCATAGATGCCTCCATAACAGTGTACCAGTCATAGATGCCTCCATAATGGTGTACCAGCCATAGATGCCTCCATAACAGTGTACCAGCCACAGATGCCTCCATAACGGTGTACCAGCCACAGATACCTCCATAACAGTGTACCAGCCACAGATACCTCCATAACAGTGTACCAGCCACAGATGCCTCCATAACAGTGTGCCAGCCATAGATGCCTCCATAACGGTGTACCAGCCACAGATGCCTCCATAACAGTGTACCAGCCACAGATGCCTCCATAACGGTGTACCAGCCATAGATGTCTCCATAGCAGGGTATAAAAAAAGGAAACAAGAACAAGATGGTTGGGTCCAGCGGGTTTGAGAAATTAACCCGCTGAGTACAACCTGTTCAAACCCACTGTGAAGCGCAAGATCACTGGTACCTAATAAAAGATAATGGTAGTGGGACCCCTATTAGGAATTGTCCTTAACATAAGTCAATGCAAATAGATACATAGATAAAAAGATATATATATATATGAGTTTAAAAAACATAAAAAAAACATTAAAAATACCACTCCGTGAGTGTATTAAATGCAGGTCAATGCTAGTGTGCGCCAATACAATTTGTATAAGGGGATCAGAGCTTCGTCCACTTTTAAATAATATGGAGTTAAAATCAAAGCTTAAGAGAATAAGAGAATAAAAAGGTTCTGTACAGGCTCTAGTGACTTCACAAGGGTGGTGGTTACCTGGATAAGCTCAAGACACCAGGGATCCCTAAACCCCCCCAGCCTGGATCGCCTGTAGGGTATCAGAAGATGAAGGCAGCCGACATCAATCAGGGCTTCTTTTCAAGTTCTTTATTAGGAGTAAAACATCCGGCTCAACGCGTTTCGGGACTATACACAGTCCCTTCCTCAGGAGCAGTACAAGAAAATAGTATGCAGGCATAACATGAAGATTCTTACCCTAATATAGTCAAAAAGCCCGCCAAAAATGGTGGGAGGGTGTTAATTGTCGTGTTCAGAACGCTAAGCGCACTGGGGTGCGCATGTCCGGAAATACGAAAGTCCAGCATGCGGAGATCCGATGCGTTCCCCCCTGTAACGCACTGGCAGGAGCGCAAGTCACTTATGCGCATATCCGGAAGTGATGTAATGCGCCCCAGCGTGGAGCGCACCAGAACGCCATCGCTTCACTGCGCATGTCACTGGAACAAGGGTGCGCTAATGTCTAGAGCGCAATCCTCGCTCGCTAACATCGTTGGAGGAGCTTAAATAGGGGATGTGGCTCAGATGACCAGCGGGGTATTTCAGCAGTGAACCTTAGTGTTGGCTCGATTGAATGTTAGTTTTTGGTCTAGGATATATATTTCTCTATCGGAGCTTCTTAGGTTAAGGTCCTGACTCCTGCTTCCTATAGTTTGGAGTCTAAGCAACACACATATAAATATATAAGATCATACTCAAAGCCTGTATAAAAAAATATATAAAAAATGGTAGACATTAATGATGGATAATACAAACAATGAGAAATATATTAATTTTCAAAACATAGAGAGTAAAAATTACTAGTGGGTATAAATATATAAAAGCATAGGAAACAAAAAAGTGGCATATGAGCGCTATATCAGAATAAAAAAACAAAAACAAAAAAAGAAACATTTTTGAATATTCAATGACAGATCCTCATTGATTGGCAATGAAGAGACATAAGTGGTTGTGCTGGAATAAATCCCCGGGGCAGTAAATTTATGAAATATGAGCGGTTGTACATTAAATATTGTATAAAATATGTATATGAAGATGTTCCAAGAGATGATATAGATGGACTGTTTTTTTGTTGTCATTTCGTTTTACAACTTATTTTGGAGTCAACAGTGGTCTTCAGTACAAGGATAGAAGGATGATGTATGAATCATGTACAGCAGTATTTATGGACTTCAACACGACTGGGCGTGGTATTGAACGATGGTGGGATTTAATAATTAACATGTTCCAGAGTTTCCTTTAGACCGTAGGGTGTGAGAGTGTTCATCTAGTAGATCCAGAACATCTCCTTCCGGCACAGTTGCAGGAAGGAGGATGAAATCTGTTCTAGGGGAGTTACTTTGAGGCCATCATGTGTTAAAGGGAAGTGGCGTGACACGGTGGTAGGTGATGACTAGAACGATGTTCGTTCATACGTTCCCTGAGCGTTTGTGTAGTACGGCCCACATAGTAAAGGTTGCAAGCGCATTGTAGTAAATAAACTAACTTGATACTTCCACATGTCGTATCTGTTGTCGGAACTGTATTTTGCCTTTCAGATGTGATAGTTGAACTTCTCACATTGGCTGTAGATATCATTTCACAGCACTTGCACTTGCGTGCTTCACATTTGAAGGAGCCCTTTATCTCTATTGTTTTTTTCTGGATTTGTTTTGGTATTTGGGGATTTTTTTTAACTTCGGACAGGATGGGGCTAACATATTTTTAAGAGTTCTGGCCCTACGGAAAGTAAGTTTTGGCTTTCTAGGTATATCTTTGACTAAAATGGGGTCCTTCAACAATGTTTAGTGAGAATATGTCGGATCAGTTTATGATTGCAGTTAAATCTCGTCATAAGGCAAGGTCTAAAAGGGTTTGGTGTTAGTTTTTGGTTGGAGACTTTGTTTCTGACTTATTTGAAGGGTTCTGTTTTGGGATTCTTTAATGAGTTGTGGGGGATATCCTTTATCTCTAAACCTTAACCCAAGGATATCTATCTGTTTTCTCATGGTGTCATCGTCTGTGCAATTGCGTCTGATCCTTTTCATTTGGCTAAACGGTACATTGGTTTTCCATTTGTGATAATGGCAACTCTTGAAGTCCAGAAAGCTGTTTGCGTCTACACTTTTGAAGGGTGTACTAGTGGAAATTAAATTGTTATTGTTATTAAGGTGAAGATCCAGGAAAATCGCTTCGTGCCCATGGCTGTTCCCTTGACCTAAATATAAAATCTATCATTAAATGCGAAATAATTATGTGTTAAAATGAAATTGATCGATTTAAGAAAAAACTATTTCTGTGTAAACGGCATGGTTGTGTAAGTATCTAAAAATTCTTGGGTGGCTTTCAAACCTAGTGCATGTACTATGTTACTGTATAGTGATGTAACATCCAATGTTGCCCAGATGTAGTTGTCTTGCCAAGCTACACCCTCCAAATTTTGGATCAAATGTGCTGAGTCTCTTAAGTAAGATGGTAATGTATTAACGTATCTTCGGAGAATACCATCATTATATTCTGACAGATTTGAAGTCAGTGAGTCTATCCCTGAAATTATCGGTTGTCCAGGAGGGTTGACTAAGAACTTGTGTATTTTAGGGAGAAAATAAAATTGTGCAATTGTGGGATGTGGTACTTTAAGATAGTTTTTTTCTTTTTTGTCCAAAACCCCTGTCTATTAGGTCGTGGAGCTGTTTCTTAAAAGCCTTTGTGGTGTCATCGGTGAGTGGTCTATAATAGTCTGTATCGGAGAGGATTCTTAAGGCTTCAGTTTCATAATAGCTAGTGTCCATTATGACTATTGTATGCTATACTTTTGTTTTGTTTGAGATTCTTTATTGCTTTTGTTAGGTTTGGGTTAAGGGTAATTGGTTCTGGTTTGTATATAATAGGCCTTCTTTTGTTATTTAAGGAGGGGTTATGTTGATTCAGAGTGGAAAAGGCCTCTTCGAGGACCCCCATTACCATATTGTAGTAGCTTTTTATCTGGGGAACCCTACTTTCGAGCGGGTAGAAGGATGATTTGTTTTTGATCGGTGGCTTTATGATATTGGGTGGGTCTATGGTTGTTGGGATACTGGACATTGGTGTAGATGAGGTAGAGTTGGTAGGAACATCTAGTGGAAGGATTTCGGGTTGTGGGTTCTTGTTTACCAGAGAATTCTTAATACTAAAATGGCGCTGCAATGAGAGTCTTCTCATAAACTGGTTTACATCTACAAAAAGCTCAAATAGATCTGGTTCATTAGTAGGACAAAAGGATAGGCCCTTACTCAATAGTTCTATCTCGCTATGCTTCAAGATATAGCTAGATAGATTAAATATGCCTTCCTCTCTTAATTCGTCTGTTTCTAATTCTGGGGTGAAGTAATCTTTAATTTGTGTTTTTTGTTTATTGGTGTTTCGTTTACGGCCTCCTCTGCATCCTCAGTAGTGGGGTTTGGTCTTTTTTTTGGGTTTAAGATCGGACTGTAGAAATTGGTAATTTTTAGTGGTTGTATTGGTTTTGGAGTGATCAGATGGATGGGTTCTGGTGTCGAGATTAATGTGTTGAGGATTTGTGTGCTGGAGAGGTTTAGACGAGGTGGGGGTTGTCAATGTAAAGGTGAGGTCCCCCGAGGAGATGTGTTCTAGGAGGGGACTTTCTGTTAGAATGGGGGGGTAACTCTAACAGTAACAGTGTAACAGCCACAGATTCCCCCTAACTGTGACAGCTACAAATGCCTTCGTAACAGTGTACCAGCCTCAGATGCCTCCATAACAGTGTGCCAGCCTCAGATGCCTCCATAACAGTGTACCAGCCTCAGATGCCTCCATAACAGTGTACCAGCCTCAGATGCCTCCATAACAGTGTACCAGCCTCAGATGCCTCCATAACAGTGTGCCAGCCTCAGATGCCTCCATAACAGTGTGCCAGCCATAGATGTCTCCATAACAGGCTGCCATCCATAGATGCCTCCATAACAGTGTACTATCCATAGATGTCTCCATAACAGTGTAGCAGCCGATACATTCATAACAGTGTACAAGCCACGGATACCTCCATAACTGTATCAGCCATAGATGCCTCCATAACAGTGTACCAGCCACAGATTCTTCCATAACAGTGTACTATCCATAGATACCTCCATAACAGTGTACTATCCATAGATGCCTCCATAACAGTGTACTATCCATAGATGTCTCCATAACAGTGTACCAGCCACAGATTCTTCCATAACAGTGTACCAGATATAGATGCCTCCATAACAGTTTGCCAGCCATTGATGCAAATGTGCCAAGCATAACTGCCCCCTTAACATTGCCAGTTAAACATACCCCATACCTGTCTTTGAGAGATGTCTCGGGCTCTCTACTAGTGTCCTAATAATACCCCCTGCCACAATTTCTTCCATAAGACTGCCAACCACAGACTTCAGGTCATGCTGAGAGTTGTAGTTTCTCAGCAGCCAGAGAACCAAAAGTTGGAGACGACCACCCTATTGTGTGCCCTCCTGAAGTAGCTCGAGGAGAACCAATAGTGATGTCTTCACCAGGTATAAGCTGGGTCCAGTGTGACAGGGTCCAAAGCAGAAATGTCCAACTACAGCGCGCCATTCTTTTATTTCAGGGTTTCTCAACTCCGGTCCTCGGGACCCACCTACCGGTCGGGATTTGAGAAGATCCCACAGAATGAATACCTGTGGTAAGTCCTGATGCATGGACACTAATTATATCACCTGCTCAATACTAAGGAAATACTGAAAACATGACCGGTAGGTGGGTCCCGAGGACTGGAGTTGAGAAACCCTGTTTTTTATTTGGTGCTTCCATACATGGGTAGAATGACCCCTGCCGTGAAAAGGTTAATATGGAGGGCAGAGGAGCACATCCCGAGGAAGTGCTTAATCTAATAAGAGGCGCACTAATAGTGGAGCCTCAATGCCAGAGAACTGTGCCCTTCACAGCACTGACCCTTTGGTGCCTTTTGATTGTTGGGTGTACTACTACTCCTATTCTGCACTTCAGTAAAGAGAGACTTATTTATTGATACCAACTGGCCTGGTTACTGACTCCACTACAGCTGCTCTCTTGCTTGCACCCTGCCACAACACTTAAGGACACCCCAGTGACCAACGGGCAGGAGCCCCAAGACCAGGGTGTGCCCTGAGGGAAGAAAGGGTGTGCCCTCAGGGAGAGCCAGAGAGGGGGGATTGTCACTGTGAGTACTTCTACCACTCTCAGGACCAACACTACCACTCTCATCCTCCGCTCCCCTCTCCCGGGCTGGCTGTATAACTAGAGCGGGCATCTTCATTATCCATTCCGACAGAGTCTCTGACCTCAGAGCTGTCAGCTTGTTATAGACGGCAGCGTCAGGAGACGGTTCGGTGCTGTCTGATTTTTACTTATTCTGACCCAGAAGAATCAACCATCGGCCCTATGATCCATTAACCATTGAACTGCCAATGCGGTGTTCAGCTAAGGTCACGTGCATTAACCCTTACAGAACCGTTCAGAGTTGGGCCTTTGTCAGCCTCCATCGTTGACTTGATGATCATTTCCAGCGACGCCGGCCGATGTGTCGCACTGGATGACACGCGCTGCACATCCGCAGGACTGATCCCCTCTGCTGCTAATGGTTTGATATAATGTTCAGCTCCTGACATCACTAAATATATGGTCATCAGGTGGAGAACTGCATAAATAGAAATTCCCCAATATATAGAATACACCCTTTAGATGCTGGAGCCCTCTGCTTAGTCTAAAGAGCATGTGTGGGAAGGTAAAATACTATTAAAATCAGAGACACAGTGACAATGGGATGTACATATTACCCTGACAGCAAGCAAAGGGCATCAATGTCTAACTATCAGAGACAGAATACATTGAGAGAGTCAATTACCTGCTGGACGGACTGTTCCATTCTTTATACTACCCTGTATAGTATGATCTACATAACAATGCACATTGCAGTTTACATCCTGTACTGATCCTGAGTTTTTTCCTGTATTATACTCCAGAGCTGCACTCACTGTTCTGCTGGTGCAGTCACTGTGTACATACATTACTTATCCTGTACTGATTCTGAGTTACATCCTGTATTATACTCCAGAGCTGCACTCACTGTTCTGCTGGAGGAGTCACTGTGTACATACATTACTTATCCTGTACTGATCCTGAGTTACATCCTTGTATTATACTCCAGAGCTGCACTCACTGTTCTGCTGGAGGAGTCACTGTGTACATACATTACTTATCCTGTACTGATCCTGAGTTACATCCTTGTATTATACTCCAGAGCTGCACTCACTGTTCTGCTGGAGGAGTCACTGTGTACATACATTACTTATCCTGTACTGATCCTGAGTTACATCCTTGTATTGTACTCCAGAGCTGCACTCACTGTTCTGCTGGAGGAGTCACTGTGTACATACATTACTTATCCTGTACTGATCCTGAGTTACATCCTGTATTATACTCCAGAGCTGCACTCACTGTTCTGCTGGAGGAGTCACTGTGTACATACATTACTTATCCTGTACTGATCCTGAGTTACATCCTGTATTATACTCCAGAGCTGCACTCACTGTTCTGCTGGTGCAGTCACTGTGTACATACATTACATTACTGATCCTGAGTTACATCCGGTCAGTGGTGTGCCCAGGGTGTTTGGCGCCTCTTACATCCAGGGACATCTCCTGTCATGTAGATCTTCTCTTTCCTCTTCTCCTCCGTTTGTCCCAGACCGCCATTACAATTTCTTTCAGCCACATCTCGTCTCTACAGAGTTTGTAACACAGACACGTTAGGTTTCTCAATTTTTCCATCAACTTCCTCATCCTGGTGTCCCCACAGCGTCATCCTGCTGTCACCCCCAATACTGTGCCCATTGTGCTCCCCAATGTCCCAGGTACTATACTGCTGAAAAAATAGTGACCCTAATAGACATAATTGGGGTCAAATCAAACTGGTGTAAAGTAGAACTGGATTTCCAAAAGAGCTGTCAAATATGAAAGGTGGAATCTGATTGGTTGCTATGGGCAACTGAGCCAGTTCTACTTTACACTAGTTTGAAAAATTACCCCAAATGTCCCTATAGTGTCCACAGCAGCTATAATGTCCCCTAGAGTGCCCCGAGTAATAATAACACCCTCTATTGTGCTCCAGGTAATAATCCCTGTATAGTGTCCCCAGAAATAATAGAATGGCCCCTACAGTGTCTCCCCAATAGCAACGTCCCCCACATAGTAATTTCCCCCACACTGCCCCCCACACAGTAGTGTCCCCCACACTGCCCCCCACACAGTAGTGTCCCCCACACAGTAGTGTCCCCCACACTGCCCCCCATACTGTAGTGTCCCCCACACTGCCACCCACAATGCCCCCATACAGTAGTGTCCTCCACACTGCCCCCATACAGTAGTGTCCCCCACACTGCCCCCCACACTGCCCCCATACAGTAGTGTCCCCCACACTGCCCCCCACACTGCCCCCATACAGTAGTGTCCCCCACACTGCCCCCCACACTGCCCCTATACAGTAGTGTCCCCCACACTGTAGTGTCCCCCACACTGCCCCCATACAGTAGTGTCCCCCACACTGTAGCGTCCCCCACACTGCCCCCATACAGTAGTGTCCCCCCACACTGCCCCCATACAGTAGTGTCCCCCACACTGTAGTGTCCCCCACACTGCCCCCATACAGTAGTGTCCCCCACACTGCCCCCCACACTGCCCCTATACAGTAGTGTCCCCCACACTGTAGTGTCCCCCACACTGCCCCCATACAGTAGTGTCCCCCACACTGCCCCCATACAGTAGTGTCCCCCACACTGTAGTGTCCCCCACACTGCCCCCATACAGTAGTGTCCCCCACACTGTAGTGTCCCCCACACTGCCCCCATACAGTAGTGTCCCCCACAATGTAGTGTCCCCCACACTGCCCCCATACAGTAGTGTCCCCCACACTGCCCCCATACAATAGTGTCCCCCACACTGTAGTGTCCCCCACACTGCCCCCATACAGTAGTGTCCCCCACACTGCCCCCATACAATGGTGTCCCCCACACTGTAGTGTCCCCCACACTGCCCCCATACAGTAGTGTCCCCGACACTGCCCCCATACAGTAGTGTCCCCCACACTGCCCCCCACACAGTAGTGTCCCCCACACTGCCCCCATACAGTAGTGTCCCCCACACTGCCCCCACACAGTAATTTCCCCCACACTGCCCCCACACAGTAGTGTCCCCCACACAGGATTGTCCCCCACACTGCCCCCATACAGTAGTGTCCCCCACACTGCCCCCACACAGTAGTGTCCCCCACACTGCCCCCCACACAGTAGTGTCCCCCACACTGCCCCCATACAGTAGTGTCCCCCACACTGCCCCCATACACTAGTGTCCCCCACACTGCCCCCCCAGACAGTAGTGTCCCCCACATTGCCCATATAGTAATTTTCCCCCATAGAGTAATTCCTCCCATAATAATTTGCCCCCACATAGTATCCCACCATATCCCCCCCCAGATCCTTCTGTGTGCACCGCCCTTATGTCCCCCAAAGTTGGCACATAAAATAAAATAAAAAAATTAGCCCCCACACAGTATCCCACCATATTTTCCCCCCACACGTCCTCCTGTGTGCACCCCGGCCCCTTGATGTCCCCCAAAGTTGGCACAAACAAGAAAAAAAAAGAAAAAAAACCTAAAAGCTAAATACTTACCTGCGCTTGCTCGCAGAGTCCCGGCACTGTGCTGCTGAGTCCCGGCACAGGCGCACGCCATGACATCATCACGCGCGCCTGCGCCGGGATTTCACTACCGCAGAGGCTTCAGGCCTACTAGGCCTGAAGCCTATGGCGGTGATCGGCGATGGGGCAGGGAACTATGCACTCCGCTCCCTGCCCCGCCACAGTATGTGGGTGTCAGCGCTTCAGCAATGAGCGCTTCCATCTGTATTGATGGAAGCGCTCATTGCTTCTGGGCCTTCTGGCACCCCCTTCTGGGCCTGCTGGCACCCGGGGCGGACCGCTCCCCCCCCCCCCCCCTGCCCCCCTCCCTGGGCATGCCACTGCATCCTGTATTATACTCCAGAGCTGCACTCCCTATTCTGCTGGTGCAGTCACTGTGTACATACATTACATTACTTATCCTGTACTGATCCTGAGTTACATCCTGTATTATACTCCAGAGCTGCACTCACTATTCTGCTGGTGGAGTCACTGTGTACATACATTACTTATCCTGTACTGATCCTGAGTTACATCATGCATTATACTCCGGAGCTGCACTCACTATTCTGCTGGTGGAGTCACTGTGTACATACATTACTTATCCTGTACTGATCCTGAGTTACATCCTGTATTATACTCCAGAGCTGCACTCCCTATTCTGCTGGTGCAGTCACTGTGTACATACATTACATTACTTATCCTGTACTGATCCTGAGTTACATCCTGTATTATACTCCAGAGCTGCACTCACTATTCTGCTGGTGGAGTCACTGTGTACATACATTACTTATCCTGTACTGATCCTGAGTTACATCATGCATTATACTCCGGAGCTGCACTCACTATTCTGCTGGTGGAGTCACTGTGTACATACATTACTTATCCTGTACTGATCCTGAGTTACATCCTGTATTATACTCCAGAGCTGCACTCACTATTCTGCTGGAGGAGTCACTGTGTACATACATTACATTACTTATCCTGTACTGATCCTGAGTTACATCATGCATTATACTCCGGAGCTGCACTCACTATTCTGCTGGTGGAGTCACTGTGTACATACATTACTTATCCTGTACAGATCCTGAGTTACATCCTGTATTATACTCCAGAGTTGCACTCACTATTCTCAGGGCCGTCTTTAATACTGATTGGACCCTGGGCAAAAATTTACTTGGGCCCCCTGGATCCCGCCTTCCCACATCCTAGCGTGCAATCATGCCCTCCACCACAACACACACACAAAAACAAACAAGTAATATATATAATATAGCTTACAGTGAATGACTGTAAATACTTAGTTCTGAAGACTCCAGCGGCTCAGGATCAGTGCTCTGGGCAGCTGGGCTCAGGGCTGGAAGTGGGCACCGCTCTGCAGTTCAGGAAGGAGAGCGGGGTTAGGCTCACCCTAGCATTGCAGTGCCTCCGCGTGATGTCACAGCGCGTGGCGTATGCAAAGGGCAGGGGAGGTCAGGAGGAGGAGCAAGCAAGTACCGTATTTTTCACCCTATAAGACGCACCGGCCCATAAGACGCACCTAGGTTTTAGAGGAGGACAATAAGAAAAAAATATTTTCCATTACACCTCAGGTCAGACCACCAATCAGACCCCCAATGTTAAGCAGACCTCAGTTGACAGCCCCAATCAGACCCCCAATGTTAATAAGACCCTCAATCAGACCTCATATCAGCCCCCTAATGCCATATATCATCCCCCAGCCTCATGTATCAGCCCCCTAGCCTCATGTATCAGCTCCCCAGCCTCATGTATCAGCTCCCCAGCCTCATGTATCAGCCCCTCAGCCTCATGTATCATCCCCCAGCCTCATGTATCAGCCCCCTAGCCTCATGTATCAGCCCCTCAGCCTCATGTATCAGCCCCCATCCTCATGTATCAGCTCCCCAGCCTCATGTATCAGCCCCCAGCCACACGTATCAGCCCCCAGCCACACGTATCAGCCCCCAGCCTCATGTATCAGCCCCCAGCCTCATATCAGCCCCCCAGACTCATATATCAGCCCCCCCGGACTCATATATCAGCCCCCCAGACTCATGTATCAGCCTCCACTCAGCCCCCCAGCCTCATGCATCAGCCCCCCAGCCTCATATATCAGCCCCCCAGCCTCACGTATCAGCCCCCCACCCTCATGTATCAGCCCCCCAGCCTCATGTATCAGCCCCCCAGCCTCATTTATCAGCCCCCAGCCTCATATATCAGCCCCCCAGCCTCATGTATCAGCCCGCCAGCCTCATTTATCAGCCCCCAGCCTCATTTATCAGCCCCCAGCCTCATATATCAGCCCCCCAGCCTCATGTATCAGCCCGCCAGCCTCATGTATCAGCCTCCACTCAGCCCCCCAGCTTCATGTATCAGCCCCCAGCCATCAGCGCAAATAAAATAAACAACTTACCTCTCCTGCTCCTGGACGCCACCGCTCCTCACCACCAGCGCGCTCTCTCTTCTTCTTGGTCGTCGGCTGTGAAGGCTGCGCACAGCCTGAGGTAACACTGTGCACAGCCGACAGCCGAGGACCAGGAAGCGGTGAGTGCAGAGCTTTCACCGCTTCCCGGTCCTCCTGTACTAATCAGCGCTTACATAATGGAAGCGCTGATTAGTATTCACCTTATAAGACGCAGGGGCATTTTCCCCCCACTTTTGGGGGAAAAAATGCGTCTTATGGGACGAAAAATAATTTGTGGGCAGTGGCCAGCGGGGCTCAAGAGGCAGCTGCCTTGGGTCCCCCAAGGAGCAACTGGGCCCGGAGCAGCTGCCCCTTTTGCCCCGCGTTAAAGACGGCCCTGACTATTCTGCAGGTGGAGTCACTGCTCTCGTGTGATCGCTATGTTCTCTTTACTGTTTACCTGCTCACTGTCGAGATTGCAGCAGTTGAGGGCCTGTAATTATTCTGCTCAGCTGCTGCAATGTTCACAACGAGCAGGTAAACAGTGAAGAGAACACAGCGCTCACATAAACAAACTGATTGGTGGAGGTGCCGGGAGTCGGGCCCCTCCAATCTGATATTGACGATCTATCCTGATTCCTGAGGATAGGGGATTGATATAAGAAAGCCAGACAACCCCTTTAGGGTTCTTTAGTGATCACGACCAGCCAATCATCTTTCAACCAGCAGTTACATATATAATTAGTTTTAGGCCTCACATGTTACAAATAATAGAAGTTATTATAGTTTAGTTGCCAAATATCTTGCCTCTATACCGGTAAAAAAAATATGAAAGGGGTTGTCAACTTTGCATAATCTGTTTTCCTTAGAAGGGTCTCCTGATAATAAGCTGAGACCAAAGCAATCAGCTGTGGCAGCCAGTCAATTTTCCTGCAGCACCACCACAGGAAACATGAAGCATAGACATTGCGGGTCCTCCAATGATCTTTGTGGCTGCTCGAGCCAAGAGATGAGGGTCCTGAATGGTTGGCCTTAGTCTGTGAGCTTGAACATTCACTAATAGGGATAACGATCCTGACGTACAGTATATTTAGTAGTAACTGACCTTGAATGGCAGATTTGGATCTCCCTCATGTTTCCTGGCTAATATTCCAATCGTTCTGCAAAATGTTTTTGAAATTTTTCCTCCTTTAGGTCCATTTAAACTAAATTCTGCATCTGCTAAGGCACCCCGATGGGTGACCGTGCCGTATCCTCACGTCCACCATGCAGCCCAGCTCTCCTCCTCGTTCCTTCCTATGATCTGAAGGCACTATACGGCTTCTCACTTGTTTTCTGATGTCTATTTTTTCTGTCGTCATGGGATAATTTCATACCATTGGGGAGAATCTTCTACGTTACCATGCTAATTAGCACCCGCGGGAAATCATGTGCTAGCACGGTGTTGCAGAGTGGATGATGCCGACATATGATGGAAGCAGCTATTTTGTGGGCTGAAGGAAGACTGAAGAGGGTTCCCTTAAATGGACATCAATATCAAACAAGCCTCTTCTCAAGGTGGAGATGGAGCTGGAGAAGAGTCGGAGAGCTATTCTGGACTTATCATCCAGGAAGAACTTTCCTATGTACAGATATGCCCGTTCTATATCACATGAGTCTTATACAGATCAACACTCCCAATATTTTCATCCCGAAGACTCAGAATTGGCTCAAAGAGGCAGAATCAGAACAAGACTGTATACTTGGAAATGGCTAAAATTATTCAGTTTCTTTTCCAGATGTCCTGATTTTCTAAAACTAGTCATAGGTTAAGTATCCATGTTTTCAGTAGGGATGAATGTTTCTGGGCAGTTAAAGGGAATCTGTCAGCAATTTTGACCTTGCTGACAGCCCTAGATAGAGACGGGAGAGAGCAGTACAAACACCCTTTGTGGAGTATTTTTTATTTTTTTTAAGGAGGAGTAGTGTGAATATGAAATTTTATTATGCTATGTTCTGCCCCTGCAAGTGCGCAGGGCGGGGATTCACTGTGAAGTTCTCTCTGCATTGAGCTGCCTCTGCTCTGAGTGCCAGCTGGGGTGGTCTCCTGGTTGGATGTTAAAGCTGTCACTCATAGCAGAGGGGAGGGGCTGTGAGGCAGCTCAATGCAGAGAGAACTTCACAGTGAAGCCCCGCCCTCAGCACTTGCAGGAGCAGAACATGGCAGAATAAAACTTCATATTCTCACTGCTTCTGAAGCTCCAGAAAATATATGTTTGTCTTCCTCTCCCTAGCCCCTACCTAGTGCTGCCAGTAGTTTAGCACGGTCAAAATGCTGATGTGGTAGGGCTCTTCATGGCCTACTCTACACAGTCATGATCTCCATACCTTGCAAAGAAAAAGGTCAATGGCCTAGAAGCAAATGCATGAAAATTGGAACAATTGGCTCTAGGTTCGTCCAGGGTTAGGCCTCATGAACACGACCGTTGTGTGTATTGCGGTCAGCAAATTGCGGATCCGCAAAACACGGATGGCGTCCGTGTGAGTTCCGCAATTTGCGGGACGGCATGGACAGCCATTGATATAACTGCCTATTCTTGTCCGCCAAACGGACAAAAATAGGACAGGTTATATTTTTTTTGCGGGGCCACAGAAGTGAATGGGTCCGCATCCAAGCCGCAAAAACTGCGGCTCGGATGCGGACCAAAACAACGGTCGTGTGCATGAGGCCTTAGGCCTTTTGCACACAAACTTTTTTTTTTGTTTACGTTCTGTTTTTTGCGTTCCGTATACGGAACCATTTATTTCAATGGATCTGCAAAAAAAAAAAAAACGGAAGGTACTCCGTATGCCTTCCGTTTCTGTATTTCTGTTTTTTCGTTCCATTCAAAGATAGAACATGTACTATTAGGCCTCTTGCACACGACCGTATGGCTTTTTCAGTATTTTGCGGTTCGCAAAAAACAGATCCGCAAAAAATACGGGTGACGTCTGCTTGCATTCCGTTTTTTGCGGAACAGCTGGCCCCTGATAGAACAGTGGACATCAAGGATCCATTCATACGTTAATATGCATTTTGCAGGTCTGCAAATTGCGGATCCCCAAAACACGGACACCGGTTGTCCGTTCCGCATTTTGCGGACCACACATCGCCGGAACTCTCATAGAAAATGCCTTTTCTTGTCCGCAATTGCGGATGCGCAAATGCGGATGCGGACAGCATATTCCGGCCCCTTTGAAAACAAATGGGTCCGCACCTGTTCCGAAAAATTGCGGAACGGATGTGGACCCATTTTGCGGACGTGTGAATGGACCCTTTTAGGACATGTTCTATCTTTGAACGGAAATACGGAAACGAAAACCTTTGTTTTTTTGCAGATCCATTGAAATGAATGGTTCTGTATACGGTCCGTATATGGAACGCAAAAAAACGGAACGCAAAAGGAAAAAAATAAACTTTTGTGTGCAAGAGGCCTAAAATAATAAAAAACTGAAAGAACCTCTGTGTAAGGGCCTTTAATTGGGCCATGTAAATGTGCTACCGATCACCTGACATTTTCATGCAGCACCCAAAACCACTGTTTGTCCGCACCTGTGCAAGCAGGGGATTTGCTGATGATGATATGTAAAGTGAATGAGGAACGAAAGATCGTAATAACGATCATTCATTCCCCTATTCCTTCTGCATTGGTCCACATAAAAGGTATTTTAAAGAGGCGCGAATTGACTTGTATATAGTCATTTTGCACTTGTCATTGATCCCTGTATCACAGGAACCAAACACATGGATAATACAATATTTTCATCTCGACTGCCTTTGACAAACACAGCTCTGCTACACTGCACCAGTATTCCAGTCCAGCTGGATGTAGGCAGTGGATGTGGAAACAGACAAGATGTGTCATGTACCAAGATCTGATAAAATGAGTAATTGCAGTAGCGCATCAATGAGTGATACCGGTAATTAAGGGCAAGCGAGTTCTTGTATGGGCAGTGCCATGTGGGCATCACACACTTCACCTCCCCGTGACAAAAGCTGTTCCGGTAGCGCAATAGTCACCCAGAACAATGAAAGCGCATTGGCCGAAAGATTTACTACATGGGTTTGGTGGTCGAAATTATAAAAAAAAATGATTAAATGATTAAAATGATAAAAAAGAAATGAAAAGATCAAAATTTAGCAATGCAAAAACTCACATCCGGGTCTTATGGTTTGTGGAAAATTCAGAACAGGTTCTCGAGTCGTATGTGACAACTGGCATCTGCGGAGCAGAATTCCAGACATTGCCGAAAATGCTTTTAATTGCTTCCCATCCCTCCCAACTGTTATAGCTCCACTGTTATATATCCCTCTCCCGATTTACTGTCAAAATGTTCAGATTTTGGAACCTGCCAATTCGGTTACATGCACACGACCGTACGTGTTTTGCGGTCCGCAAATTGCGGATCCACAAAAAAAACAAAAAAACGGATGACATCCATATGCCATCCGTTTTTTTTCTTCTGCGGATCCATTGTAACAATGCCTAAAAGACAAAAATAGGACACGTATTTTTTTTGCGAGGCTACGGAGCGGACATACTGATGCGGACAGCACACATTTTTTTGCGGACCCATTGAAATGAATGGGTCCGCATCCTATCCACAAAAAAAAAAACGGAACGGACACGGAAACAAAATACGTTCGTGTGCTCGTAGCTTTAGTCTGATTCAGGTGAATACACCAGAACCAAATGGATCCACTTTGTAAGATCTGACCAGGCCCAACACTGGTGCTCACATCCGACTGTGGTCGGAACGGCCTAATGGACGTCCATCGGCTCCCGGCCCCAACTGTTCAGCTCCATCTGTCCCGATGCTGGCCGGCTGGGCGTGTCCCCAAAAGGGAGGAAGGAGGAGTGTTCATGAGGAGCGGTAACTACAGGGTGTGGTCTGTATTCATTTAGGGGTCTGGTCTACATACATCTTTGGAACGTCACTCAAGTCTAAAGAGGTTGTCCCATCATTATATAATATTAATTGTATGGATAATAAAAAATGAGAAACGTTTGTCTTTTACAGGCTGAAGAGTTTTTACATTTTTTTTTGTATGGCGCCACCTGGTGTTCAGGACAGGTGGCAGCAGGGCAATCCGTGAAATAGGCTAGGGTCTGGGTTGGCTGCTAGAAGTCAGAGTCGGTAGTCATGCTGCAGTACGGTACATGGGTAGTCAGATGGGGAATAAATCTTTGCTGGTCACTAGAGACCAGGGAACCCATAGCTCAGGCACCCTCATACTAGGGAAGGTGCCTTTACTACCCAGGGACTGCCAGCCATTGGCTAGAGAAGAATTTGGATGCATTGGTCCTTTAAAAGGCTAGGAGTGAGCCCATGATGCATCCTAAGGAACAAACCAGGAGGTCTTAACAACAGAATGCAGGCTGCCGCGAAGACAGAAGAACGGGCCCGAGCTGCAGGTCAGTAAGAGAAGTCGGTTGGGTGAGTACGCAGCGTCCATACCTACCAGGAGTAGTAGTGCAGTAGGCACAGGACACCAGGTCAACATACAGGTGAAGTAAGGACTACATTGTCTTTTGCCAGGGGGGAAGGAGACTGATTCTGGCTGGAGTTGACCCCAGCTGCACATATGCACAGCAGCACCATGAGGGACATAAAAAATAGTCAAAAAGGCATTTTTTTTTATAGAAACACTGTAATTACTTAAAAAAAGAAATTTCAAGACTTGAAAGTGATTCTTTGGATAACCCTTATAAGGGGTGAGACTACATCACCCATCTAGAGGGTAAAAATTGGAAAGAAAGCACACAAAAAGTCGTGACAAAAAGTCCAAACTGTTCTCAAATGTGTCCTGCGTACATCGTCCTCCATATTTGCTTGTGCGTACGACTTGGCTTGTCCACACACCTTCAATAGCTGACAGGTGAACAAACTGTCGTTTCCGACCCCACCCCGTACACATGCACACTCGGACAGGAGAGGACACTTCTGACAGCAGTTTATCTCCTTTGAAATCAGAAGGATGGGGTGCGGGAGGCTCATAAATAAGGACATGTATAAATGTGCAGGGACATAAGTCTTCCCTTTAATATTCCTACATTGTGACGGCTTTATTCATCACTAGGGCAGAACAGACGGAGCGCTAATGAACCAGTTGTCATCGTTTTATAGACATCGGTGCAGCAGGACTGTCGCTCTGATGATGAATTTCTTGCACTAACTTCAGATAAGAATAATTAGGTTGGAGCTGGAGTCAGTACAGAGGATGAATGCGCCATGAATGTGGAAGACGAGGCCTACGTCCGTGCGCTGGCGGCTTGTGCTGAGGCAGTTCTTGTTGTTAGTATTATTATAATTATTATGAGCTCATGTATCATGAGCTTATGTAGTCATGCACATGACCCTCTTCATCACTCCCCAATGGAACTTGTCACCATGAAAACAGATCCCAAGCCAGACCTCCTAAATACAGACCCTAAACCATACCTCCTAAGTAAAAACCCCAGACCAGACCTCCTAAATAAAGACCTCAGACCACACTTCCTAAATACAGACCCCAGACCAGACCTCCTAACTACAGACTCTAGACCAGATGTCGTAAATACATACTCCAGACCAGACCTTCTGAATACATACTCCAGACCAGACCTTCTGAATACAGACCCCAGACCAGGTGTCCTAACTACAGATCCCAAAACAGACCTCCTAAATACAGAACCCAGACCTCCTAAATACAGACCACATACCTCCTAAATACAGACCCCAAGCTAGACCTCCTAAATACAAACTCCAAATCAGACCTTCTAAATATAGACTCCAGATCTTCTAAATACAGACCCCAGACTTCCTAGATACAGACTTCAGAGCTTCTAAATACAGAGCCTAGACATCCTAAATACAGACCCCTGACTAGACCTTTTAAATACAGACCAGACCACCTTAATATAGACCCCAGACTGGATATTCTAAATACAGACCCCAAACCAGACCTCTTAAATACAGACCCCCAGACCAGATTTCCTAAATACAGACCCCAGACCAAACTCTGTAAATATAGATCCCGGACCACATAAATACAGAACCCTAACCAGACTTTTTAAATACAGATCAGACCTCCTTAATACAGACCCCAGACCAGACCTTCTAAATGCAGACCCCAGACCAAACATCTAAATACCCACCCCAGACCAGATCTCATAAATATAGACCCCAGATAAGACCTTCTAAATACAGACCTCAGACCAGACCTCCTAAATACAGACCTCAGACCAGACCTACTAAATACAGACCTCAGACCAGACCTCCTAAATACAGACCTCAGACCAGACCTCCTAAATACAGACCTCAGACCAGACCTCCTAAATACAGACCCTAAACCAGACCTCCTAAATAAAGACTTCAGACCAGACCTCCTAAATACAGATCCTAAACCAGACCTTCTAAATACAGACCTCAGACCAGACCTCCTAAATACAGACCCTAAACCAGACCTCCTAAAGACCTCAGACCAATCCTCGTAAATACAAACCACATACCTCCTAAATACAGAGCCTAAGCTAGACCTCCTAAATACAAACTCCAGATCAGACCTTCTAAATACAGACTCCAGATCTCCTAAATACAGACCCCAGACTTCCTAGAAACAGACTTCAGAGCTTCTAAATACAGAGCCCAGACATACTAAACATCTAAATACCCACCCCAGACCAGATCTCATAAATATAGACCCCAGATAAGACCTTTTTAATACAGACCTCAGACCAGACCTCCTAAATACAGACCTCAGACCAGACCTACTAAATACAGACCTCAGACCAGACCTCCTAAATACAGACCTCAGACCAGACCTCCTAAATACAGACCTCAGACCAGACCTCCTAAATACAGACCCTAAACCAGACCTCCTAAATAAAGACTTCAGACCAGACCTCCTAAATACAGATCCTAAACCAGACCTTCTAAATACAGACCTCAGACCAGACCTCCTAAATACAGACCTCAGACCAGACCTACTAAATACAGACCTCAGACCAGACCTCCTAAATACAGACCTCAGACCAGACCTCCTAAATACAGACCTCAGACCAGACCTCCTAAATACAGACCTCAGACCAGACCTCCTAAATACAGACCTCAGACCAGACCTCCTAAATACAGACCCTAAACCAGACCTCCTAAATAAAGACTTCAGACCAGACCTCCTAAATACAGATCCTAAACCAGACCTTCTAAATACAGACCTCAGACCAGACCTCCTAAATACAGACCCTAAACCAGACCTCCTAAATAAAGACCTCAGACCAATCCTCGTAAATACAAACCACATACCTCCTAAATACAGAGCCTAAGCTAGACCTCCTAAATACAAACTCCAGATCAGACCTTCTAAATACAGACTCCAGATCTCCTAAATACAGACCCCAGACTTCCTAGAAACAGACTTCAGAGCTTCTAAATACAGAGCCCAGACATACTAAACATCTAAATACCCACCCCAGACCAGATCTCATAAATATAGACCCCAGATAAGACCTCCTTAATACAGACCTCAGACCAGACCTCCTAAATACAGACCTCAGACCAGACCTACTAAATACAGACCTCAGACCAGACCTCCTAAATACAGACCTCAGACCAGACCTCCTAAATACAGACCTCAGACCAGACCTCCTAAATACAGACCCTAAACCAGACCTCCTAAATAAAGACTTCAGACCAGACCTCCTAAATATGGATCCTAAACCAGACCTCCTAAATACAGACCCTAAACCAGACCTCCTAAATAAAGACCTCAGACCAGACCTCGTAAATACAGACCTCAGACCAGACCTCCTAAATAAAGACCTCAGACCAGACCTCCTAAATACAGACCTCAGACCAGACCTCCTAAATACAGATCCTAAACCAGACTTCTTAAATACTGACCCTAAACCGTCCATTTTGCTGCTACTGTAAAATGCTGTATAATTTCCACCACATGTAGTCTGGGGTCTGTATTTATTTAGGGTATCTTTTTGTTTAGGGCAATGTTCTCCAACCTGTATCATCATGTCCTGATAGCTGCAGACTGTCAGGGCATGATGGGAGTTATAGTTTTGCAACTACTGGAGAGCCACAGGTTGGAGAACATTGGTTTAGGGTGTATGGTCTGGGGGCCTGTATTAGTTTAGGGGGTCTCCTAATTTTGGAGTGGGATGAATAGGATCATTTTTACAATAGGCCGGGGTCATGTCCTATATAAAGGGTCAGGGTATGAGGTCAAAAATGTTGCATGCTTTATACGCCCCTTTCAATATCTCTGTGATGTCCCTTCTTAAAATTTGGTAAGTGAAGACTTGGCCTAGCCCAAAAAACGGAGCTAACATTCTGGTGGTTGTGGTTCTTCTACCTATGGATGATCTGTCAGCCTTTATAGAGACGTTGCAATGACTACGGAATATATTTACTGATCGTATTAAATGAAGGACGTAAAATCGTCTCCGGTAAGCACCCTGTGATGTGTCAATGGTTACGACTCATTACTTTAATCTCCCAGTCCCAGTCATCAATGTGGTATTTGTGGCCTATGGTTGTCATGGAGATTCCCGGCGATGGGAAATGCAATATTCCTGAAGCGGGAATGCAGGGTGAGGAGGCGGGGGTTAAATGGAGGCTCAGACCCATTGTGTAACTATACAGAGCAGAAGATCCACATAAGATCGTTCAGCCGACAGCAGTCTCTCCCGATCCCCCCATATACATGCATCCTCTGTTCGGCTGAGCATGCATATGTAGTGAGTGGGAATAAAGCTGATGTGTATTCCCCCCTGCACCCCCAAAGGCAGATGTTGGAGGAGAGAAGGATTGGGCATGCTGAAGTTTAAAATGTCCAATCCTTATATTCTTGGGAACATAAGCCACCTGCTAGGTGGTGGCTGGCAGTAGCTTTCTCCATTCTAATATTGACAACACATGCATGCTTGGCCGAGCTGAGAATTCACATTTATAGGAGGATGTATAGGGGGATACGGAGACTTCTCACACTGTCATAATAATAACGCCATACTGCGTTAAATAATACCACCATATAAGACTAAATAACAGGGCCACGTACTGGTGCCACACAATGCAACACATGCCGATGTCATACTCAATTAGCTCTGCTATGTGGTGCCAGTATAATGGTCCTGTTGTGATCGAAGTTTGGTTGAAAAAAATATAATGGAGTGATATGGATGCAAAAATGGGACCGCAGTATGGCTGCCGCTGCCTAAAACCAGCCTTACGTGTCTGCTTTGGAGAATCCCATTTTTTTTTTAGAAGGCTTCCCAATCATCAAGATGATTGCTCATAGGATCTCCAGCCGTCAGCTGAGATCCTGGCAGCAATTATTCAATTCCCCCGCAGTGCCCCCATAGGTATAATGAAGTATTACACATCCCCCATTGAAATCAAACACTTACAGTATGTGTGTGAGACATGAGGGTCTTGAATGGGGAAAAGGGGGCTCCTCTATAAACGTAGATCTTTAGATCTGAATGGTGTCCAGTAGACTCTTCTGCCCTGAGGAGACACTATGAGCCGCCCTAGGGCTCACACATTCATATCTAAGGGGACCAAGTCCATTTAGAAATGTCCATTTATGCACGTCCAGAGCATCAGCTGCCACTAGACCGAGTCAAATTAACAACCCTCTTCGACGTCCCCTCTCCGGTATTGATCCATCTCTGAATAAATCATGCTCCACCCAATATCTGCTGATTTATGGCCGCAGCTCAATTTATTACTAGCCCTGAGCAATCCAGAGGTTAAGAGGTTAAACAATCAACATGCAATTTTTAGTAATTATCCACCCGGCCACATCTGTTATTATTGATGGCAGGTCCCTATAGGGGCAGCACACTATATGTGCAGCGTCTGCTCTCCTGAACATAGATACCCAATGGCATAGGTAGGTTTAGCGTAGGACTGCCTGACCTGAGACCACCTTGGCGGGGGTAGGTTGGCACAGATGTGTTTTGATCAAAATATATTGGCTAAGAGTCTCAGATTTTATCATATCAGAATGAGGGCTTAGTCTATATATAATGCTTGCATCTATTTTGTTAGTGCATCATTATTTTTTTTCTGTGATTTATTTCATAAATGTAGCCATTGACATATTTATTTATCATATCGTGCAGGATGTTTTTATCTTTATTCTTTATTTTTTTTCTGTGACTTTTGCCCAGGTCCATATATTTATCATAACACATACCCTGTCCCTTTAAGGGGCAAATCAGTTTCCCAAGGCGCCAGCATGCATTTATTCCAACATATAGGATGTTAGGCGGTATCACGCATTTCACGCAGTCTACCAGAAACGTCCAAGCATTACATGATCGGCCTATCGCATTATAATACTTCACTTCTCGTGCGGAGGCACTGCAGTAGAAATCAATACATACATCTCTATGGTTCTCATATCTATCTCTATCTATCTATCTATCTATCTCTCTCATATCTATCTATTATCTATGTATCCATTCATTATCTATCTATCTAATATCTATCTATCTCATATCTATCTATCTGCAACGATCGGCCTCCCCCCGGGGCCCTCTCTATAACACGCGTCCCAGGTGTAGAAAATTCAGAGTGGTATGTTGCGGCTTAAAATATCTCTTTATGTGTGTCACGGTGTTCTACCTGGATACGACTGGACCTCAGGCTTTGGCTCCGAAGCAATAAATAGGGGGAATAATTGAGTGATTTGAAGAAATAACTTGAGTCCAGACCTTGAGATGAAGTTCAATAGCAGCTTTACCTTGAATAAACGTTTCTTCAAACTGTTTACAGGCTTTCTCTTGGTTCCAGCAGGCTTTAACATTAAACTGGCAGGCAAACTCATCTCTGCTTTTCTCACTCTGCTGTACTGACAAGCTGACTTGGTAACTTGGCTTCTTCTTCATGCTGCACTTCACTTTTTAGTCGGACTTATCTTCAGCCAAAGAATAGGTTAGAATCCTGGCAGCTCCAGCATGGAGTCTCAACCAGCACAAACCATAACTGCCCCGCCTCCTTCTAGTAGCAAGTAGGACTGGCCCACTTCTGACCAAAGGGGAGGAGAATGTAATGGTGAGTTCCATTCTATCTAACTATAGCTCTGCTGTGTTTGCTGCCACCTGCTTGTGAACCAGGTACATTACATGAACAGTTATACACCCTGTACAGAATTATTAGGCAAATTAGTATTTTGACCACATCATCCTCTTTATGCATGTTGTCTTGCTCCAAGCTGTATAGGCTCGAAAGCCTACTACCAATTAAGCATATTAGGTGATGTGCATCTCTGTAATGAGAAGGGGTGTGGTCTAATGACATCAACACCCTATATCAGGTGTGCATAATTATTAGGCAACTTCCTTTCCTTTGGCAAAATGGGTCAAAAGAAGGACTTGACAGGCTCAGAAAAGTCAAAAATAGTGAGATATCTTGCAGAGGGATGCAGCACTCTTAAAATTGCAAAGCTTCTGAAGCGTGATCATCGAACAATCAAGCGTTTCATTCAAAATAGTCAACAGGGTCGCAAGAAGCGTGTGGAAAAACCAGGGCGCAAAAAATAACTGCCCATGAACTGAGAAAAGTCAAGCGTGCAGCTGCCAAGATGCCACTTGCCACCAGTTTGGCCATATTTCAGAGCTGCAACATCACTGGAGTGCCCAAAAGCACAAGGTGTGCAATACTCAGAGACATGGCAAAGGTAAGAAAGGCTGAAAGACGACCACCACTGAACAAGACACACAAGCTGAAACGTCAAGACTGGGCCAAGAAATATCTCAAGACTGATTTTTCTAAGGTTTTATGGACTGATGAAATGAGAGTGAGTCTTGATGGGCCAGATGGATGGGCCCGTGGCTGGATTGGCAAAGGGCAGAGAGCTCCAGTCCGACTCAGACGCCAGCAAGGTGGAGGTGCAGTACTGGTTTGGGCTGGTATCATCAAAGATGAGCTTGTGGGGCCTTTTCGGGTTGAGGATGGAGTCAAGCTCAACTCCCAGTCCTACTGCCAGTTTCTGGAAGACACCTTCTTCAAGCAGTGGTACAGGAAGAAGTCTGCATCCTTCAAGAAAAACATGATTTTCATGCAGGACAATGCTCCATCACACGCGTCCAAGTACTCCACAGCGTGGCTGGCAAGAAAGGGTATAAAAGAAGAAAATCTAATGACATGGCCTCCTTGTTCACCTGATCTGAACCCCATTGAGAACCTGTGGTCCATCATCAAATGTGAGATTTACAAGGAGGGAAAACAGTACACCTCTCTGAACAGTGTCTGGGAGGCTGTGGTTGCTGCTGCACGCAATGTTGATGGTGAACAGATCAAAACACTGACAGAATCCATGGATGGCAGGCTTTTGAGTGTCCTTGCAAAGAAAGGTGGCTATATTGGTCACTGATTTGTTTTTGTTTTGTTTTTGAATGTCAGAAATGTATATTTGTGAATGTTGAGATGTTATATTGGTTTCACTGGTAAAAATAAATAATTGAAATGGGTATATATTTTTTTTTTGTTAAGTTGCCTAATAATTATGCACAGTAATAGTCACCTGCACACACAGATATCCCCCTAAAATAGCTAAAACTAAAAACAAACTAAAAACTACTTCCAAAAATATTCAGCTTTGATATTAATGAGTTTTTTGGGTTCATTGAGAACATGGTTGTTGTTCAATAATAAAATTAATCCTCAAAAATACAACTTGCCTAATAATTCTGCACTCCCTGTATAACATTATTATATATGCACAGTGTTAAGGGACCTGGAAATAAATATATAGGTGACATACAGGTTAGACCATAAAAGATAGAAGCAAGGTGCAGAAGTGGTAACACCACTCTGGGGTGTTACATACACCCTTACTTAAAACCAAGCCGCCCTCGGCTTGTGCTTAGGATGTGCTCTAAGGGTACCCAAGGAAAGTTAGAGTGCTGCATAAAACTATTTACTATTATTGACTGATATAGCAACGGCTACCACTATGAGTAGGGTGTCTATTCACAGTTTTTCCTCTTGGTAATGACCAGAGAACCAAAAGGTCTGCAAAAAGCGATCATTCCTGGCTTTCTTTTGAGTGGTGTGGCCACTAATACCAAAGAAAGCATGGGGGTGTCTTCACTCTGTAATCCCACCACCATGCAATGAAAGCCAACAAATAGAAGGGTGGCTTCATCCTGCATTCCCTTTCTAACACCAAGGCCTTATAATTCTTTACGCTTTGTCACCTTGATGTCTGAACTGGTAGCTTTTACACATTTTTTTTCTAAGATGGTGCACAGTGCCTTAGGGCACTTAGGAACATATTTTTTTTTTAGTAGTGGGGGTTACCCTTTACGATGTTAGACCTGCTTGTGACTTTACCACTTGGTCCTCCCTGTGTAGCAACAGCACATTATCCCAAAGACACAGCACATACTGGCTCCTTCCCCTCCCAAGTCTGTGGAGAGAACAAGGTTAAGGGCATATACAAATCATACAATATGATACCTAGGCTTTCTAAACTAATACAAGGCAAAGTGGGACCCTTAGTATTCAGTGTCCTCAGAGGCAGTCCATATGAGCAATGAAGCAAGGATGCTAACTATCTGACTAACAGTATAAAGTCCAAAGTCCATTCAAAAAGTGCATAAGAGGTCACATTGTTGTACCCATAACAGAGTCCATGCAATGGGCTAAGGCGCTTAAACGTTGCAGAACGTTAGAACTTTAGTGCAAAAAAAGTCACACTAGAAATCACAAAGAGCTTAGGTACACGTTTGAGTCCTTTCTTTGGGTGCAGGCTTGTAAGTTTGCAAAACTGGAACATATAATGCAAAAAGGAAAAAATGTAATTTGTAATCCACATGAGGTATGTAATCCACAGTTCTCTCACCCTTTAGAAGCAGTCCCTGTTGTGGCTCCAGTAGTCGAATGGATGTTTTTTTCTTACAGCATGACGTCTCCTTAGATGAGGGACCTGAAGTTTTCCTCCTGGGTCCCATACTTGAGGGCGCAAAAGTCCTTCATTAAGCTGCGGGACATCCTCATCGCTGTCACTGCTAGCTCTGCTGCTCTCTGCAGCTGTAACTCCGGCAGAAACTTCATCTGCGACCTCCTGGTGGCCTTCTGTGACATGACTTTTAATTGGAGGATCACCCTCTTCTGGTGGCTTTTTCCTGGTAGGTGACCAATTCTCCGGACAGCAATAAAGAATAGACCGATGGTCTTTCATAGCAAGAAGCTCTGGATTCGGTGGTGGTTCCGAAGTGCATGGAGCAGTATCAGTGGATTCCTCTTTATCCTCTCACACCTCGGGGCAGCGCTCCTGTTTGGTGGGCTCAGGCTATACAGCAGCAGTAGTAGTAGGTAGGCCCGGAGATTTCTGTAGTGGCCACAGTGATAATGGCCACAGACTGGCTATTCTACTCCAGCAGTCAGGGGCAACGGTGGTAACCTTCGCCTGGCAGATGGCCTGCTGCTCCCGACCGGAGGGACTGGAAGCAGTGTCGGACAGGGGTACCTAGGGCCTACCTGTAAAATTTATTTTGGGGGCCCACCGTACTTTACAGTCGAATATAATAAATAATTTAACACGTTTTTTATATGAACATAGGCTGGTTGAGGTGCTGTACATTGAATATATGTATATAGTGCAGTAAATCTAATGTGTTATGTGCCACTTGTGCAGGAGGTGGGAGACTAGGGGCCCACCTTGCTCAGGGGCCCACCGGGGGATTCCCCTGTACCCCTGTGGGCCAGTCCGAGCCTGACTGGAAGTCTTCTTTGCTGTTGAAAGTCCCTAGTGGCAATGACAATGGCCACAGGGCAGTCCTTCTCTGACCCCATTACAGCAGTAGTTAGAGGCATGATGCATATGGCTGCAGCTGCTGATGTTTCTGGTGGATCTCTGCGGTCCCAGTGAGTGTAATCCTCCCTGTCAGACATGTCTTTTGATACCCTGTACCAGACTAGAGGGGTCAGCGTAAGCTAAAATGCAATTTAAGTACACGTTGCTATGGGCAACGGCAGCAGAATTGGTGCGTGGCTCCTTTAAGAGTCGCTGCAACTGCTCAATTTTGGGGAATATGATGCTCTGGCAGGCAGATTATGGCCCCTAACAGTCTCTAGCAAGGTTATTTTTCCCAGCAGTACTCACTCAGACCTCTGGACATTGCTTCTCAGGATCCAGGGAAGAAGGAACTGTATTTTCCCTTTTCCAAGATGGCTGCCGTTTCTACTTCCTGTAGGGGCACAGTCGATTTCTTTGTCCTCCTGGAAATTTGTACTGAACACTTTAGTTCCTTCTGCTGCAAGAATGGTTCCTCTGTGGAGGCGGGCTGTTTGGTTCCCTCCCCTCTGCTGGATGGATGTCTTCCTCTCAACACACAATGCCCAAATCCAAAATGGCCGATTAACCTCTGTTTTGCCATAGTGCTGCAACTGATGCAGATTCACACTCTCCAGCAGTAAGTAGATGCAATACAGTTTCTTGTAGGGGGTTTTACAGATAGAGGGGGCCTTCAAGGCGCAAAAGTAGATCCTGTTCCGTGACGCCAAAAATTGCAATGAACGGCCTCCCCCCAGGGCCCTCTCTATAACACGCATCTCAGGTGTAGGAAATGCTGAGTGGTATGTTGCAGCCTAAAATGTCTCTTTATGTATGTCACGGTGCTCCTACCTGAATACAACTGGACCCCAGGCTTTGGCTCCGAAGCAATAACTAGGGGGAATAATTGACGGAGTCCAGACCTTGAGATGAAGTTCAATGGCAGCTTTACTTTGAATAAACGTTTCTTCCAACGGTTTACAGGCTTTGTTTTGTTTCCAGCAGGCTTTAGTATTAAACTGGCAGGCAAACTCAACTGTGCTTTTCTCACTCTGCTGTACTGACAAGCTGACTTGGTAACTTGGCTTCTTTTTTACGCTGCACTTCACTTTTTAGTCGGACTTATCTTCAGCCAAGGAATAGGTTATAATCCTGGCAGGTCCAACATGGAGTCTTAACCAGCACAAACCATAACTGCCCCGCCTCCTTCTGGTAGCAAGCAGGACTGGCCCACTTCTGACCAAAGGGGGGGGGGGAATGGAATGGTGAGTTCCATTCTATCTAACTATAGCTCTGCCATTTACGCTACCACCTGCTGGTGAACCAAGCACATTACATGAACAGTTACATAACACTATTATAAATGCACAGTGTTGAGAGACCTGGAAATAAATATATAGGTGACATACAGATAGAAGATAGAAGCAAGGTGCAGAAGTGGTAATATCTATCTATCTATCTATTCATTATCTATCTATTATATTTCTATCTATCTAGGCACGTTAGCCAATATCACGCATTTCACACAGTCTACCCGATATGTCCAAGCATTACATGATTAGCTCATTTCATTGTAATACTTCATTTATTCTGCAGAGGCACTGCTCACTTTCTCTGTCTCTCTCTCTATATATATTTTTTATTATTATTATTATTATTATTATTATTTTTTTTTTAAATATATTTATATTATATAATTTTCACTGGCGATGACCAGCCCTGGTATTAAGGCTATAAAATTGTTAACCGAGTGACTGTCAGTTCTTGAGATTTCTATACTTTATTAACAAGATCAGATTTTCTTTGTGCAACTTTGAGCGCTGAAATCTGCTGAGTGAGCAAAACGCGCCGCCCATCGAAGGAAACACTGACATCTTGTTGTTTTCTCCCCGCTGGGTTTTCTGGTTGTCAGTTCTCTTTGTTTCAGGAAATATTGTGGTTATATAGTTTTTTATAAAGAGATAAACCATTTATCTTTGATAGTCGGCCTGGATCCTCGACAGGAAAATATCAAGATATCAGCACAAATAATAACACATTCATCATGGCTGCTATTTAAAGAAGCCCCATGTGGATTACTCTGCCGTGTGCAACCTAATTGAGACAGATATCTCGAGATCACCTGCTAGTAAATTGGAGATATCTAATAGGGGGAGAGATTGGGTAATTGCTGATTTAACCGTTTGTAAGTCAATTAAAAATGTATCAAGACTTTCCTAAGCATGGCGAGCCTTAGGGCTGTATTACACCAACAAATTATCTGACCAATATCTGTCCAATCAGACCAATAGATAATCTGCTGGTGTAATACAGCCCATACTGTTGGTAACTGGTCCCTTTAAGATGAACAGGCCGGAGAGAAAGACTTCTGAAATTGTAACCCTATGAGAAAATGACACTGAAGGTCGATCAAAGGCTGAGGCAAAATGAAAGGGGGACAAACAATCACTATTGAGATCATTTAACCCCCATTCACATTGCATATTGTCGGCAGCATATCCCCAGTTAACACAGGGTGATATGCTGCTGACAAGCAATGGCTTTGGGTGCTACTTCAATAAGTGATAACCCTATAAACGAGTGTTTTGCCTTTTCATCAGTCATCAGAGGCACATTTACATGGGCCTAGTATTACGATCATTTATTCCCTTTTTACTTTGCATATTGTTGGCAGCACATCCGCTGTTTACACAGGGTGATGTCTTGGTGACAAGCAAGGGTATTTACTGTGTGTTGCATCAATATGCATTCACCCATCAAACAAGAGTTTTATACATTTGTCAGGTCATTGGCAGCATGGCCCAACAATTACGATCATTCATCCCATTTCACTTTGCATATTGTTGGTAGCGTGATGTCCTGCTGACAAGCAAGGCTTTTGGTTGCTGCATGAATATGAAATCACCAGACAAACAAGCATGGTATTCCTTTGTCGGGTCATTAAAAGCACTTTTACATGGCCCAATTTATTACGATCATTCATACCCCATTCACTTTGCATATTATCTGCAGCTCACCCCCCCTCCCCTTCCTTTAAACAGGGTGATATGATTCTGACATGAAAGGTTTTTGGGTGCAGAATCAATATGTAATCACCCAATAACCAATGTTTGTCAGTGATCGGCAGCACTTCTGCTTGGGCCAATCATTTGGACAGTTTGTTCCCGATAATTGCCCAGATCCCCAGCTGATATCAATGGGCCGTTAGGACACTGGGTCATTCAACGTTCTACTCTCATGTGGGCCAACAGACCATTCCAATGATTGTCGAGGAAAATGTAGATTTTCAAAAATGCTGGAAATATTTCTTACTGTTTTATCGTTCAGTCATTGTATGTCCCAAATGGCAACCTGATGGCTTTACCGCCAGGATACTCATGGTGACAGCTCTTCCCCCCCCAAAAAAAAAATGGGAGGGAATAAAAGTGACTATACACTTTAAATTGATGTCAGCCAAACCCACTGATTTTATCAAGACTGGTTGACCATCTAATGTTCATGGGACCTCAAAGCTATCCCCTGGAGGCAGAAGTTAGGGGAGAGAATGATCGCCCAGCTGGATTACAACATGCCCAGTATTTTTTGTTCTCGGTGAGATAAGCCACTGCCAGAGACGTCTGGCAGTGGTTCTACCCATTTAGAACATATCCATGACTGGTGGACCGTGGGTAGTCGAGAGAGCTAGCTTCTGGCCGAATGAGCAGTTGCCTAGGGAAAAGGTAGACCAAGTTCAATATTTTATATTTCATTTGATGGCATCAGAAAGTCTTGAAGATGTTTCCACCATTGACTTTTCCTACTTCTAGGTCAAAGAACACCGCCACGTCTCTGCTATGCAGGTATACTCATTAGAACAGGGTTCTCAGGAAGCCTCAACTTGAGCCCTCACCAGAGGTTTCCCAGAGGAAAGCAACATCAACACTTTTACAATAGAGAAGGCAAACCGATTGCATCTGTTCAAAGCAGTAACCCTATGTGAGCCAAATTATAGCACTCTTTCTTGAAACAGACGGAATACCCCTTTAATGGTCCATTCACACATCTGCAAACGGGTCCGCATCTGTTCCGCAATATTGGGAAAGGGTGCGGACCCATTGATTCTCAATGAGGCAGACTATGTGCTCTCCGCATCCGCATTTCCGGAGCGGCTCCGGAAAAAAATAGAACATGTCCTATTCTTGTCCGCAATGGCGTGGGTGCCGGCCGGGTGTATTGCGGATCTGCTATTTGCGGATCCGCAATTCACCACGGACGTGTGAATGGACCCTAAGCGCTCGTTCACACGAACGTTTTTTGCATTTCGTATACGGGCCATTTTTTTTCTTCCATATACGGAACCATTCATTTCAATGGTTCCTCAAAAAAAACGTAATGTGCTCCGTATGCATTCCGTTTCCGTATTTCTGTTTTTCCATTCAAAGATAGAACATGTCCTATTATTGCCCTCAAATCACGTTCCGTGGCTCCATTCAAGTCAATGGGTCGCAAAAAAAAAAAAGGAACACATATGGAACTCCGTATGTCTTCCGTATCCGTTCCGTTTTTGCGGAACAGTCTATAGAAAATGTTATGCCTAACCTAATTTTTTTCTATGCAATTACTGTATACTGTATATGCCATACGGAAAAACGGAATGAAACCGCAAACACTACTGAAACAAAAAACTGAAAAACGGATCCGTTAAAAACGGCCCGCAAAACACTGAAAAAGCCATACGGTTGTGTGAACGAGCCCTAATTCTAACCTTTCACCCCACTGACTGAAGTGACAGTCAGTAAATGCAGAGCTGTCAGCGCCCGTCCAGTCATGTTCTTCGCCTCAGCGAGCGCTCGGCTCTTCTCCATCAGCAGCTGGACGCCCAGATGATATTTACAAGCTAAATTCAGTCGCCATCTGCCCGGCAAACCTTGGTGTGTGCTGCCCTCTGTTGGGAGACACGGATTTTGTATGATTTTTTTTAATAATGGGAGATAAGCGTTGTCTGCAGCCACATGTGACGGTTATCTAGTGGAAATAAAGGATTGGACAGTTCAAAACTCGATCCCTTCCACCTTTGTTTCATGTAGAAGGGTCAGTTGGGTTCTCGCAGTCCCCAAAATCAGTGGGATCTGTACGGCCTGGAAATCTCTGGAATAAATGGCTTTTTTTTTTTTTAGAATACGCAGATTGGGTTATAATGGTAAAATGGCGAAGGAGCGGCTGAATGGAAACTGGACATCCCTGGCGGTATCAGGTGGCGGCGATGGGCCGCCTACTGTATGTGACATGACATTAAATGACTGGTGACAAATTTAACTCTGCTACATTTACATATCTAATTACTCAACAGTCCATGTACCGCACACAAGACGCCGTTACTGCATCTCAGTCTATGACTTCTCCCCTTGGGCCTCGATGATTGGTTAGTAAATCCGATTTGTGCGCCTCTATGACAGGTGATGATGTATGAGCATAGCGCCCGGTCATCTATCATATGAGGCTGATGAAGGGCCCCGTCCTCCGCCTGAGACCCCTTCCTCTTTATCCGACCAGAGTGTCAGTAAGACAAAGACCTAAAGCCCTTAAAGATACAGGAGCGTCTGTAAAGAAGATTAGGTAAAAGATGATTATTATTTCACAGAGACATCAGGGCTCGGGGATATGGGGTGACCAGGGGATGAAGGACAGGACGTCCGTAAGCACCTTGATGTGTACATCACTTTAAAGAGGACCTCTCACCTCTCCTGACATGTCTGTTTTAGTGAATACTTGCATTCCCCATATGGAACATCAATTCTTAGGACTCTCTGTTGTGCTATTCCTCTATTATTCCTACTAGATGTTTATAATTGGATTTCCAGCACTCTGCAATTAAAGGGGGTCCGACACCCGGCACCGGCAGCGAGCAGGAAGAGAGAAGGCACATGCACACCGTTCATACAGCTGATCGGCGGGGGTGCCATGTGTGGAGGAGCTCACCGCTGCTGTCTATGGCAAAGCAGAGCAGGAAGGGAGACGGCACGTGCACATTGTGGGCGCCGTCTCCTCATACAGCTGATCGGCCCGGGTGTTGGGTGTCGGACCCCAGCAGATCTGATATGGATGACCTATCCTGAGGAAAGGGTCATCAATATTAAAAGCCCGGACAACCCCTTTAAGGTCCCTCTTTGGGTGTTACCAGTTAGGGGGTCCCTCCCTCCACAGTCTGACGCTGGCAGCACCAATTGGATAAGGTCAGAGTGTGCAGGGACACCCCCCTAACTGATAACACCCAACTGGACCTTGATATCAAACTGTTGGATATTCAATCGAAAATTTCTAGTACAAATAATGGATTCATGGCACGCCATAGTCATAAGAACTGACGATCAAAAATTGTTACAAGGGGAATGCAAGTAGTTACTAAAACAGACACGTCAGGAGAGGTGAGAGGTCCACTTTAAAGGAGGACATACTTACATACCAGAAGTAAGCCAGTGGAACCCATTGATTTTGGCAGGACCAGCTGACTATGTAAGGTAGATGGGTCAACCCAACAAGAAGAAAGATCGGGCATGTTGGATCTTAACAACAATGAGAGATAAGTTGCCTTTGAAGGGGTGTATTTCATTCTTCCCATTGAAAACACATGCATGCTTGGAGGAGCCCAGCATACATATGTATTGGGGGAGTCCAAAAAGGATAGCTGACCACCACAAGCACAGACAGTAATACAGGGGAAACCAAGAGCCAAACATGATAAAGCCTCAAGAAATGTATTGGTGTCGAAGACCACAGAGAGCATCTACCTTTCTGGAGGACCCATCATGTCCATGCATTACACAGACAGCTCATTGACATCATGCAATGCTATGTTTCTCCTGCGGTGGCGCTGTGAAGAAATTGAAGACTTGCTGCCAGGTTTCCCTCCAGATTGCAGCTGATCGCTGAAGATGGGACAGCCTGGAATTAGCTTACTTTTGAGAATTCCTTCTAGCAAAAATAAAAACAACTGAATCACCAAAAGAGGAATTTTCCATTGTACCTTTTGGGAAAATGGAAGCCACAACTACACAAAGCACCCAATGATCGATCGCTTCTCCATATATTGCCTCTAGGGTAGAGTAAGTGACTACATGTATAATATATGCAGAAGCCATTGCTGCAAGGAAGCCATAGCCACCAGTGTTTGAATGTAAAATCGCAACATGAGCCCCATTCTATCTCTCACCCCACACAGCCAAGAAAGTCCCCGTTTATGCAGATTTGCATGTGGCCTACCTCTTTCGAGGTCCAGTAGATGGGACAGTCCAACAAATGATGGGACTGTTGGCAGTTATGGGACACCAATTGAGAACACTGCCTTCAAAGAGGTGCAATATCTCCATGGAGAGCAGATGCCTTCAACAAGGTGAAGACTATGGTTCCTGAATATCATAACCTATGGTTGTGCAGCCCCCTCTCGTGGCCATAGAGGTGCATAGGGACGATGAACCACATTTGGGACAAGGACTTGTGTTTGTGGGGAAGGTGGGTGGTTACGGGTAAGGAACATGTTGATATGTCTCCAAGTAAATGTTGGTAGTCCTCAGTTCAAGTGTTATTCGTCACCTGCTTCATCCTCGCCATTGTCCTACATACATTGATCATTCTTATCCCATTTTGAAAACATTTAATTCTCCATATATAAGCTTATTAATTATTTCCAGCTTCACGCACTTTGTTTGATGTATTAATCATTCTCTTCTATGTCCCAAGGTGTATGTAGGGAGCAGCTTTGAAGTGTCACCTCCTTCTACTGTGCGGAATGGAGGAAAAGACCCCCCGACAAGCTTTGAAGTAGGGATTGGAAAGCCACAGATTCTATTGATCTTTTCAGCTTTAGGCATCAAAATGGAGCCGTGACTCCTTTAGAAGTGTTTCGTAGATATAGGAGGGTACACATGTTTCCTTGTTTTATGCTTTCCCACTTGGCGTCTTTCCACTTCAGATCTCGACTATTCGTGAGGTACATTCTTAAAAGGGATGGCATATTCATTAGAATGTTTTTCGAGCTATGGATGGAGAAGAGCTGAGACTGTCAGATCCATGACACTCATCATGATATGATGTGTTGTCATGATGCTAAAGAAGGTAGAGTTACATGACACATCTTCAGTTGAAGAAACTATGACTAGGTGGGAACCTACAACACATACATGGGGCGTCCAACTGTAGAAAGTACTTAGCTTACACATGGTGGCCCAGTAATTTGTACCTAAGATGACCAACCATGGTCTGGATATCAGGAATCTAAGAAGGTCAAGCTTTTATCCATCCCTGATTTGGAACCATGGAGAATCCATTTAAACTCAAGGCGCTAGTTGGCAAGGATCATCATAAAAACTAGATCACAAGTCAGATATTCACCAGTTTGTCGAATGAGAACCCAACTTTAAACTCAAGCATGAAAACAGGGCTAATTTTGGAGAAGATCATTCAAATAAGGTCAAGAACACATATTATATTGGGTAATCGTTAAATGAAGACCAACTTTGCATCTGAAGACATGCTGGGTGACATGGTTGGCACAGTCATATAGAAAACCTACTGTCTAGGTGGACTTGGTGAAGTACGAGATATATTGTCACATACTGTAAATGAGTATTAAATTAGTTTTTATTAATGTCTCATCTGAAATAATTAGTGACCAGTAGATGAAGTAATTAAGACCTTCCATCACGGCAGCAGATGGAATGATCCTTACATTGGGTATCACCTTCTCATAACAACGCCAACAGCAAATTTTTAAAGCTGGTAGCTCAGTTTATTTACCGTCATCTAACGGCCTTCTAACTCTGCCAAAACACATTTCTCATTTGTACTCTGTATGTTGTAACTGAGACATGTCCAGTAAATTTCTTGCAGAGCTCCTTCTGCACCCACACATTGGAACTAATGCACTGAATAAGGACCGATCTGAGCCGTTTCCCTCTCCATGGTCCACAGATCCACCATGCATGGGTGTAACTGTAGCCACAGAATGTCCCATGGGGTCCAGAGGTTAAAGGGGCCCAATCAGGCGTAAGAACTTTGTAGCTTTTTGTGGGGTATAACAATATGGTGGCTTTTTGCTAAAATGTGGATTTTCTGGTTCTATGATACATACCTTTAATTTCTGCTACTTATGCTTCTGTTTTAATTTTCTTACACTAGGTGGTGGGGGCCCCATTTTTCTATGGTGCCCTATAAATTATAGTTACGCCTCTCCCACCATGGCTTGCTTGCATGTACTGCTCTGCTTTCTCTTATCAATAGATGCATGTTTTATTTGATTTAAATAAATCTTAAAGTGGATATAAAGTTTATAAAGCACATGTTTAAAATACCCTGGTTGGTATTTTCTGGAACTTTCTGGGCCTTTTTACTGTTTCTGGAGGACCCACATTCTTGCATCACATAGAAATCTTTTTGGTTTCAATTAACTTTGTTTCCTTGTGGTGGCGCTGTAGGAGAATCAAACACCCACTATGAATGTTCTCCAAAAGATTACCACTGCTCGCTGCAGGTCCCCACCATCAGCTTATTGTTACAAGACCCTTCTAACGAAAAGGAATTGCAAAAAGTGGACAGTTTTGTTTGAGTTGCCAAAATCATTACCATGAGCCCTAATTTCTGTAATCAGTTCATCGATGGTATGGTTGTAAGTATTTCACTGATCTTCTGGGGCCAGCCAGACCAGGCAGCCTCTCCACACAAATGGTGTACCTATCATGAAGGCAGGCCATGCCATGGTTCCCATGGAAGTAGACATGGGACCCACCAACTTGACTCTACCCCAGATATTGATTTACAATGGAGTGGATTCTCTGCAACACGGACTATTTGTGCAACATTACTGGTCTTGAAAGAAGAAGAAAAAAAAACAGGACCGGGGAAAATATCTAGAGCAAATGCTCATATGAATGCTCGTTCTCGATATCTGCCATGTGTTAATATGCTGCTAATCAGCCAACAAATGAGTAGATGCCCGCTTGGTGGGTCATGCGCCACCAAAAATCATTTTCCAGCACCTCATCTCCACGTGTAAAAAGGGATCTGGTGGCGACAAACAAGGACGTTATATGGGGATGAACAATTATAGTAACGATCATTCATCCCCTTAGAGCAGCGATCATTGCTGCATGTAAATGAGGCAATGATGAGGAATGTAGTTCGCTCATTCTCGATCATTGCCCTTAGGTTCACAAAGTATTCATAGATGTGCAGATAACCCAACCGCCACAACATATTAAAGCCAACGCCCATAATCTGCACAACTAGAATAGCGATATCTTCAGTTCTGTTAAGGCACAATATGGCGATTTTTTGCTCCTTCAATTATTTGGCACTAGTTGTCGTCGTGGTCATATGGCTCAGAGGGGAGACATCAATGTTAAGATGGGCGGGGGGGGGCGTTCAATTGCTGGACTCTTGAGCAATTGTAGATATTTTTATCCAAATTTTTAGCATCCCCGAAGATCTGTCATTTTGATTATTGAAAGTGGTCGTCAACGGGTATGCCCACATTCAAAAGATCATGGGGAACGACCGAAAGTGGTCGTGGCTATTTGTTTTCATTACCACGACAATTGGCCACCAATTTCCCATGTGGTTCAATACAAAAATACAACCTGAATTTTGTCATTGGAATTTCCCCCCCCCCCCCCCCAAAAAAATAGTTCCAGTTGCAAATAATCCCCGATGTTTGTTCATTGCCTGACCTCGTAAAAATGTGCAACAGATCTTACCAATTTGGGGCATAACGGGGCAGGTGCTAGTTGTCAGGGTGGACACCAAGAAGCCTCTCTGCATTGGCCAATGTACTGTATTTGGCAGCAACCTCAATCTTTGTCACCAATGGAAATGTAGTATTAAATAACAAATTAATTCATTTGTTAACTGATATATTAATATAATAGGTAATTTTCAGGTTCTATTCCATTACGGATAATTGAAGCTTTTATTCAATTATTTGAAGGGAAACAATACACTTGCAGCAATATTTTTCCCAAAAAATAGCAGGTGAAAAATGATTGACCTCTTCTCAACTATCATTCTACATGATACAATAATACTCATTGCACAGAGCATCCCTATATAAAAAAATATCTTAGCTCTGGTCAAGTCTTTCCATCTACAGCCAGATAAATAATACAATTTTTTAGATGGAAATGGAAAACGGCGCCTCTAGTGGCCAAATAGGGTATGGAAGAATTATAGACTCCATGAAACACCTGGGGCTATTCATGTTTATTTGATTAACAATCAATACAGCAAGCCTTTATTGCTTTTCACAGAGTAAATTGTCATAGATGACCTAATGACCCCCTGCCGAATCTGAACCATGCCATAGCGGCGTTGTGTGGTCCAGTGATGCCTGCTTTGTTTTGTAGAGGTGTTTCTATTGCCCGTACCTATCCAGATGCAACGTGACCCTTTGTTCAATTGCACACCACTCAATGTATTATTTTGGACGGCAGCTATAGCTCGATAGATAAAAATCAATCAATTGTCTTACAAAAAAGTCTCTCTGTAGCCCTAAGCTAGCCACTTCGATTTTACACCTGGTCCAAAGTCTTGCACCCCCTTAATTTCCATAATATCAGATCCCCGAAGACTGCTCAGCCGCCCCAGATACATGAAAACAACTCCGATGCAATAAAAATGAGCTGCGATGGAGTAAGATTGGACTAAAAGCCTCGTGTGTTCGCAACCATGCACTCTAATCAAGCGATGTTAAAAAGCACATCATCTATGGCCTCCTGCCATCGGTGCCCCACGGGACCTGCTCTATCTCTTGGTAAAAAAAAGTAATTGAATCATCTAGATTGTGATAGTAAACCTATTAATCTGTGAGTTATTCTCTAGAGATGTCTCGGGTCTTTCAAGAAATGCTCAATGAATGAGGAAGCCGTTGACAATCACCAGGCGTTCCCATTATTTTACAATTGGCAGCAAATAGGTGCACGACTCTGGCACCTAATATCATTCCACCCGGCGTACTATCAATTAATCGTCATAGTATGAACCGGTATGGAAAATCATAGCACTGACAATCCAACCCAATGATACATTTGAATACATTAATCCTTCTAAAACCTGGAAGAGGTCCACCAAGAAGAAGAAGATCTACAGTAAATCACAACCTGATAAACACCTAAGAATAATTCTTCTCCAGACCCCCCTTAGCTACAGACCAGGGAACCACAGACAAAACCTCGGGGATCTTTTGTCTGGTAGACACGACGAGAATGGTGACAGCTGTTGACAACAAAGACCCCTTAATAGGCTGCCTGTAATGCCTGCTATCCCCCCAATCCTTCCATCTCTACACCATTCTACTTAGCTCAGGAGGATCATCTTCCTTATAGTCAATACACATTGTAAAACCAGTGTCTAAGGGAACATAATCACGTAAATCTCATCCCATTGTATCCCATTCATTGCCACCTGGAGCACAGCATCCTCAGTGGTGGTGGACCTACAAAAGAAGATCTATTGGGAAGAAGAGAGTCATCTCACCCTTCAGTGGACGTCATGATGTTTCGGGTCCTGTGTCTTCTCCAAGAGGGTCCCTAAGACTGGGTCACTTTAAAAGATCTTTGGGAAGTCCTTCAGCGATGACATAAGACGTCTCTAATAATCCTCAGAGTTCCCCCACCAAAAAACAAAAGTAAGGAATTGACTACTCAGAGCACCTGCCTGTGTAGAACGTCTCTCCAGCATCCAGACCTGAAATGACTCGAGGGCTTGCACTGCCACCCCTGGTGAAGATTGTGCTCTCTTGGCTGATGCCAAGGGGGAGGTGGACTTGTGCGTTTGCTTTGATCCTTTGCTTTCTCCTCTTCCAGGAGCACTGTGTTGACCTGCTGCTAACTAGAGCGGGATTGGAAGGTTTTAGTCTCCTAGCAGTGGATTTGCAGTCTATCCCTCTCTATTTTAGGCAGGGCTGACATCACTCGCTGTTACTCCTTTAATTCCTCAGCCTTCCCTAAGAGCATGCATAGCAATAGAGATCTCACTCCGAGCTGGGAATTCTCTGCCTGTGGTTGAATCCATCCTACTCAGCATCTAAACATAGAAAAAAAGGAACCAAGACGCGCTCACGATATTTGCATTATTTGTGCTTATTTTATTTTTACAAAAAAAAATTAAAAACTGCAACTTTGAATAAAAAAAAAACATAAATAAAAAATAAAGCCATTAAAAAAAATAACCTTAATTTCAGGAGATTCCAAATTCTGTTGCAGTTCGTCGTTACATTGTATAACGTAAGCTTGGTAACATTTGGATATGCAAATGAGATGAAAAGATTTTGTCAATTTTTTTTATTTAAGAAATACAAAAATATAATATTTCTACTGCAAATTGTAATAATTATTGGAGTCATATATGTATTATGTTATAAACCGTTGGTAGACAACCCTAATTTGGGCAAATGTTGAGGGGCGCCATCAAGGGCTTCCAACCAGGATAGGGACCTCAGGGTAGGTCATCAGTATCTGATAGGTGGGGGTCCGACGCCTGGCAGCCTTGCCAATCAGCTGTTTGAAGAGGCCACGACGCTCCCTAGGCCGGTGACGTCACTTTCATTGGCCCCTTGGCCTAGGCAGCCGCTATCCAGTGGGCGGCGCTGTGCTTGGCGAGCTGTGAGGAAGCCTTGGCGCGCAGCGGTACGCTGCAGCCAGTGATGCCAGTTTTATGATATCAATTCCTTCTCGAACTGGAAAGAAAATTATTGGACCCATGTCTAGTGGAGATTTAACATTTTTAAGTTGGGTATTGGTTCTCATTGAAGAGACCCAGTGGGTAAATGGAAACGTATTCTCGTGCAATGCTCCATGGGAAAAAAGTACGCAAATGAGCTCTTGTCGATCAAAGCTCCTCAAAATGGAAGAGCGACCCATCTGTAGACAGGGGAATAGGTATTTGTTTCTTGTAAACAGCTCTTCTTTCGTCCATGTGGTACGTTGGGGCTGAGCTGCAATACCAGACGCAACCTGCGGACAAGAGTGGCGCTGTTTCTAGGGGGGGAAATACACCCCCTCTGCTTCTCAGATCTTAATAGAATAGCAGATGTTCAGTACTACACACACCAAGCCTAGCCTCACACTGGTAGGTGCCCTGGAGCCCTAATTATTATACCCAGCAAACCTCAAGCTTCAGCAAGAACACATCTGACTCTCCACCGGAGTAACATAAACCTCTCACTTCTTCATAACTGTCCGGCTGTGGCTATAGGGTCAGGTCAAGACCCCCAGCTGCATTGTGCTCCAGGCTACACCATCCCCCCCCCCCACATGCAACATTCATACTCAGCATTTTACAGACCTAGGGGCACGTTCACACACAGCTGTCAAGGTGCAGTTATATGTGTAGAGGAAAAAAATGAATGCAGTTTTGCAGCACTTTGCAATGCAGTTATGGTTTGGGAAAAAAAAAAAAAGATTTAACACATTTCACCTGCAAAAATAAAAATACCAGCTGCATAGGTCTGAATACACACAGGGTGAGATTTCTTGCAGATATTTCTGCCCTTGCTATACTTATAAATGGGGTTGTTTTGGCAGCAAGCACCTGGATCCGACCACTGGTCCTCTCTTCAAAGGATGACGGTTTACCCGGGAATCAGCTAGCAGGTGAAGGAGCTCTACCTGTCTGTTTATGGCTCTTCTAGGGTTGTAAGTTGAAGGTATATATTGGGAATATCCCCTGTTGTATATTTCCAGCACATACTTCCGATATATGTCACTGAATAGCCGCACACAGTGGCCAACTTCAGTCAATGGCCAAAATGTTTTAAAATGACATACCGCTTGCATCCCAAAAATTAAAGAGGCGTTCTGGTAACTAGAAGCTATCCCCTAGGTGGGGGTCCGACCGTTGACTCTTCAAGAAGGGGTATTTTTTTTAACTCCATATAGTCATAGAAGCAATTTGTTTTTAGAATGTTTGGCCTTTTTTTATTTTCATACAATTCTATACCACTGAAAATTAAATCTACAGATTTGTCTGTCCTTTTACAGCAGTCAGCACGAAGGATAAGACCTCCTAAATAGATAGATCACCCATTGCCAATTGAGTGCTGCTGTAAAGGGGAGAATGTTATATGCAAGGTAATCCTCATGATAATAGTAGGCATAGAATTAGGGTAACAGCATGGCAACTCTATTGTTTCCTAGATAGGCCTGGATAAAGAGGCCCATAGATGTGCATTGCATTGTTTATTATGATGTGTGAGGCTCTAATGGAGTCACTACAGGCGGTTCTCTTTGGTTGCAACGATGGACTGACAGTGACCTAAGCGAGATGGTCCAGATAAGGAGGAAGTTAAAGAGCCAGGACAGGAAGTAGAAGACATGGAGTGACTGTTAAAAAAATTCTAGACAGAAAACAAGCCACACATAAAAAAAAAAATATACAAATGACATAGCGAAATTGTGACTTTTTGCAAAAAATCTCAGGCCCCTGCAAAGGCGGCCACATTCAGTCACCTCTTTTCCTACAAACTGGCGTCAAAATGTCGCAATTGCCATGAAAAATGTCACACATCTGCCTACGTCTCATTTATGATGCTCTGTAAGACATTTGATAAATTTGGTCTCAACTTTCACCACTTTCATCTCCAGCTCTAAAGGTTAGTTATGGCGCAGAGAGATAAATCTCCCCCAATGATGTAGGAGACAATACCGGTGGCAATAAGATTGCAGGAGGCTCCGCTGATCCTGTTAAGTATACGACAAAGGATATGCAGCAGGTTAAAGCGACGCCGAGCTAATACAAAGCGGAATCCCTATTAGCGCGGTAACGGTGATTGGTGCATCCATTGGTGAGATTGTAATGACACCTAGTGGTAAAGCTCCTTAATGAACTTTGAAGGAAATCTGTCATCACATACCCCTATGCACTCGCAGTGTTGGGGTGGCAGAAACTGGCGTCTCTGCCACGAAAGAGGACACCAGTATGATAAAGGGAATATGGTAGTTATGGATGCATCTGAGGAGGCCTCTGGGGACATGATTCCAATGCCAGAAAGGGTTCCTTTAAAGGAGTCTTCTGAGACTTTTATAGCGATGACCTATCCTCAGTATAGATCATCAGTATCTGATCGGTGGTGGTCTGATCCCCGCCAATCAGGCGTTTAAGGCAGAAGCGCTGCTCCCTTCTCTCTGGTCACCAAGCACATAGTATAGCGGCTGCGCTTGGTATTGCACTCAGCCCCATCCACTTCCATGGGGAGGAGCTACGTCTTGACCACGTGACCGATGAACAGGACTTCACATGACCTAGGCTAGGCTGTGAGAGGTGGTGCCTTCTCAAACAGCTGATCAGCGGGGTCCGGAGTGTTGGACTCCCACCGATCAAGATACCTATCCTCAGGATAGGTCATCAATACCAGATGACCTATCCGATACACAAGCCTTCAGTGCACGTGTTGTCTCCCGCCTCTCTTCCTGTTCATCGCTGATTTGCCATAGACAGCAGGAAATGGCACATGCGCACTGTGTGTGCCGTCTCCTCATACAGCTGGTTGGCGGGGGTTCCGGGTATAGGACCCCCACTGATCTGATATTGATGACCTATCCTGAGGATAAGTCATCACTATAAAAGTCTCAGAAGACCCCTTCAAAGGAACCCTCTCTGGCACTAGAATCATGTCCTCAGATGTCTCCCTTTATCATACTGGTGTCCTCTTTCATGGCAGAGAGACATTTGTTCCCCTTGTGACCCCAAGATCTTCTACCCCAACACTCAATAGTAAAAGCCCGGACAACCCCTTTGTCACTGATTTGTCTAGGGTATTTACATACAGGGCTGTGGCAGCAAGTTGAAACTTCAGACCTGTTGAAGGAAGCCCTATGTGCGGATCTGCTGTGGACCTTAAGATGGACCTTGATTTGGTCAATGCCTTCATATTCTCAAATGTCTTCAATACCACAGTTGAAAAATAGCGAATACTTGCCTTCTTTTCTTGTCTAGATTTCAGATTTATAAAGATAATCAAAAATACCATATAACTCCACCTGCCCCTAATGGTTTTCATTGATACCTTGGGATGGAGCTTTAGATTCAGATTAAGGTGGAACATGGAAAGACTGGTGAGGTTTTGAAAGGCATGAACGTAAGAGTCCTGGTATATGGGCTCTGCAGGTTTTAGGTAATGAACGCTGGTCATAGTGCTGGATTTCTTCTACAAACCTCCCTAGGCAGGAAAACCCATGACTAGAGCCTAAATCTGGGAACATGTGACAAGTTTGATCATCTTAAATCTTCTCCAAAACAAGATCATCAAACCTAGAAGCTACAAATATCTATTAAGCTGTCCATAAACGTAAGATAATTGCTGGGCGAAACTACTGATTTAGGTGGAACCCGCCAATTAACTTATGTGCATGGGGTGTCCTGACTTTCTCCCAACCTCAGATGTCAGTGGAGAGAAGGATCTGGCTGTTGGATTTTAACATGTCTAATCTTTTTGTTCTTGGGGAGATCTAATTAATTCCAAACAAATTGTATTTGACCAAAAATTTTCCAAAAACTTGGATCATATCTCGGGCAAATTTCTCAAAATGACTTCATCCAATGTTATTTCATAGGATAGGAAAAATGAAAAAGGAGGATCACATGACCGGTCGGTGTGGCATTTGCCACAAGAAAGAAATTTTTTTTTGCATACAGTCCTAGGAGACCCCAGAGTGTTATCCATAACTTTTCAGGCAATCGAGGCACTTTCGATTTGAGTCAAATTATTTTGGACCCAAATCAAATTTCAAGAAATTTGCTCATCATTATTCTCTACCTGTGGTTTAGTATTCACTCGATCTGAATTTATTCGCAACGAAACGCGCTAAAAAACTGCTATTTCCTGGCTGCAGAGAGCCTGTATAGTGGTGTAGAACACTGTGCCTTGCAGTAACACGCGTAGGGAGTCTGCTGTGGTAGTGAAACAATACTGTGAGTCAGTATGACATGCAGATGACAGGTGTCGCTCTTAGAATCATTGCACACTTCACTTATTTGGGCAGTCACGGGGCCAAAACTGTCCAAATACCTCAAGTATGAACTCAGCCTTACAGGTCGATGTTAGCGTCAAGAAGCAGCGCACTCCTTTTACACCTTCGTCAGATGATTCCACATAGATGTCTACATAACCTGTTCTATTAAACGCTTATACAAGTAGAGCCCCCCGACAGAATGGAGAGGGTGTCAGCAGTAAGTTTGTGTTGACGTCACTGATTATTTTGCCCTTCCTCTGATCCGTCAGAACAATAACCCCCAAAAAACGGATCCTGTCTGTGGAGCATCCGCCTTCAGTCGGTCAGCATTTGGTCAGTAATCCATCAGTATTGCTAATGCCAAAAAAAAAAACAGGAGTGGATCTAAAACTGAGAGGACACGTGAATGGAATATTTGCATGTCTTCTGTGTTTTCTACCCACTCCTGCTTTTGGCTACCAAATCATAAGCCAATTCTGATGGGACCATACAGACCTTACAGCAGCTACACAGACAGGATCCATTGTGCGTCTCATTTTTCCTTCCCTCTCACAGATCAGAAGAAAGGTAAAATAAATGGTGATGTCATCCAGGCCAAAAAGGCAAAATAGTGGCCCAGTCATAGAGTGGGGAGGGTTAGAGAACAGCTTGAGAAGTCCAGCATGAGGAGGCCACAAAGTGGCACAATGACAGAGTGTGGAGGTGGCAGCAGCATCAGGAGGAGGCCACAGAGTGGCAAAGTGACATAGCGTTGAGGTAACAGCAGCATGAGGAGGCCACAGAGTGGCACAATGACAGAGTGTGGAGGTGGCAGCAGCATGAGAAGGCCACAAAGTGGCACAATGACAGAGTGTGGAGGTGGCAGCAGCATGAGGAAGCCACAAATTCGGATTTGGTGCGAATCAAATATTTCCTGAAATTCGGATCGAATTCCACTTCGTCAGCTTCGATTCGCTCATCTCTAGTATTCCCCTCTCCTCATTGAGAGCACATGCATGCTCAGACAAGCTAAGCATGCATGTTTATGGGGGGGGGGGAGGTTGAGAGGGATAGCTATTGGCTCCACCAGTGTTTGTACGACACCTATCTAAATTGAATAGCCAGCTTTATTCTGTTCCATATCCAACAAACTGCATAAAGTATGGGGGACGGGATGCTGGTAATGAAGCCCATAGTCATGAGCTGAACAATAGATAAGAGCCCTCTACCTCATCTTACAGTCTTGTTCTCCACATACAAGTCCTGCTCCTGCAGAATGATCTCCGTGCCCCTAGTCTCAATCGCCCTGTACATCTTCTGCTCTTATACGGAACCTGTCAGCAGCTCGTCACAGGCTCTTCTTCTGGAATAATTTGTGTGCTGTTATATGCTCTCATATCCTCCTGCCAGGGAATGACTCAGCCAGAAGGAAGCTCACAGCTGTTTTACTGGGGGGCCTTATTGACCCAGATTTTAGCAGCCCTGCTCCTCTCAAAGGTAAAAAAATTAAAGGTATCCCTTAACAGGGTTTTCCAGGATATCATTGATGGCCTACCCTCTGGATAAGCCATCAATATCTTCTACCATCTGAAATGGAATGGTGCTGAGCTGCAGTACCAGGCATAGCCACAACCAAATGTATGGCGCTGTGCATGATAAGCATTAATTAAGCTAGGAGTCTGATAATATAGTCCCAGAAGACCCCTTTTAGGTAAGTACAAATATAAAGACACGCCAACAAGCATTTCAATTTTATTAGGACGCATGTTCCTTAAAGGGGTTGTCCCACGAGAAAGTTTCTCAAACCAGCACCTGGATCTTAATACTGTTGTAATTTCATGTAATTAAAAATTTAGTATAGCTAATGAGCTATTTCATAAAGTGTATCTGTACAGCGCCACCTGCTGTTTGTTCAATTCCTTACCTCTCTGCCTCGTTGAGATGGTCGCACATGCTCAGTTCCATCCATCCTTCCACTCTCCATCCCCCCCAGCTATATCTTAGGTCAGAAGCGGTGACAGTTACAGGACACGGCCCTGAGAAAGGACACACCCCCTGAGCTGTGATAGAAAGGACACAACCCCGAGTTGTGATAGGGAGAGAGCTGCAGAAGACATGCCTCTGAGAAAGGACACACCCCTGAAGGAAGTATTTCCCTATGAAGGAACAGTAGCAAAAACCAGTATGACAATTTTTTCCCTTCGAGAATATACAATGAATTCTCCAACCCATGATATGGATTGATGGTTGATTATCCTGTTTTCTATCCTTCTTTTAGGCCTCATGCACACGACCGTTTTTTTTTGTGATCCGCAAAACGGATTTCCGTTGTTCCGTGATCCGTGACCATTTTTTCTTCCGTGGGTCTTCCTTGATTTTTGGAGGATCCACGGACATGAAAAGTGAAAAAAAAAAAAAAGTCAAGTTTGCATTGAAAATGATAGGAAAAACGGACACGGATCACGGACGCGGATGACTATCTTGTGTGCATCCGTGATTTTTCACGGACCCATTGACTTGAATGGATCCGTGAACCGCTGTCCGTGAAAAAAATAGGACAGGTCATATTTTTTTCACGGACTGGAAAAACGGATCACGGACGTGGAAGCCAAACGGTGCATTTTCCGATTTTTCCACAGACCCATTAAAAGTCAATGGGTCTGCGAAAAAAAAACGGAAAACGGAACAACGGCCGCGGATGCACACAACGGTCGTGTGCATGAGGCCTTAGGTAAATGACTGGCCAGCCAATATTGGTCATCAACAAATTTTTATACAGATGTTGGGTAAGCAGACATGGTACATCAGGGCTGAAGATCGATTGGCATCATGGCACATCATGGGTATGGGGGGTTATTAAAGTTGTGCAGGCGTTGGTCATATCATGTGTGTATACACCCATCGGCTATAATTTAACACCACTACCCCAATATCTTGTAGGTCCTCCTTGTACTGTACCACCAAAATAACCAACATCTGCTTGGGCCCCACAAGACCTCTGAAGGTGTCCTGTGGCATCTGGCACCAAGATGTTAGCAGCAGATCCTTTATGCCTCATAAGTAAGGTAGGATCAGACTTTTTGTTATGTTCCTCAGACTGTTCTTCAACAATTCTTGTGGCCAGGTCCTGCTTAAAGAGTGCACTGCCATTAAGGAACACCATGGCCATGGAGGAGCTTGTCTGTACAATGGTTAGGTAGGTGGTACAAGTCACATCCACATGATGACGAGACCCAAGGTTTATCAGCAGAACTTTGTCCAGAGCATCACACTGCCTTCGTCGGCTTGTCTTCCCGGTAAGTGACATACTGCACCCAGCCATCCACATGATGAAAAGGGAAACAAAATTAATCAGATCAGGCCACCTGCTTATTCCATGGTCTAGTTTTGATAGAATGTTTTGTACCCTCCGAAAACGTACCATTTCTTGACCAGACTTGTCCTGGACTCTCTCTTTGTCGGCTGTTGATACAACCCTGCTAAAGGCCCTTTACATGGATGGAGAATCATAAAGATAATCGCTAATGAGCGTTCATAGGAGCGTTCGTTACTGATTGTCTGGCGGTGTAAATGTGCTGCTGATTAGTGTTGATCACAAATATTCGAATTTTGAATTTTTATGGCGAATATAGGTAATTCGAAAATTCGCGAATATTTAGAATATAGTGATATATGTTCGTAATTTAGAATATTCTAGATTTTTTTTTTATTACGAATTTTCGTAATGCAAATTTTTATCGCAAATTTTTCAATGGCCGAGTAAAAACATGATTTCTCCCTGCTTCTTGCTTGTGGGCCAATGACTCATTGGCCCACAAGCAAGAAGCAGGGGGGAATCATGACTTTAAATGGGAAAAATTATGAATATTCTAAAAAACTAATATATAGCACTATATCGAATATATTCGTTTTTTCGAATATTCGTAATATTCTAAAACAAGAATATATAGCAATATAGGGAATATTCGAAAAAAAAAAACGAATATAGAGCAATTTAGCTAATATAGTGCTATAATCTTGTTTGTCTACTAGTTGTAATTTTTTTCTCATCTGAAGTTCAGATTGGAAAAAAATTACAACTATTAAAAAAAAAGATTATAGCACTATATTAGCTAAATTGCTCTACATAAGTTTTTTTCTAATATTGGCTGTATTGCTATATATTCTTGTTTTAGAATATTCAGAATATTCGAAAAAACTAATATATTCGATATAGTGCTATGACTCATTGGCCCACAAGCAAGAAGCAAGGAGGAATCATGTTTTTGCTCGGCAATTGAAAAATTCGCATTACGAAAATTCGCATTTTACGCGATCATTACCTTGTCGATTTTTTTTGTAAAAAAATCGTAGAATATAACGAATATTCGAATTTGCGAATATTCGGCTAAATATTCGCAAAATATCGCGAATTCAAATTTGACTACTGCCGCTCATCACTACTGCTGATTACCCGATGAACGAGCGAAACATTCATTCATCGAGTAATAAATCATTTGTGCGGTCACAAAAAATGTTTGCCGGCAGAAAATCGTGCTGTGTAAACGGCATCTGCTGCTGGCAAACAACGAGTCTGTATGGGGATGAGCAATGGCATTAGTGATCGCTCCTTCTCATACTGTGGAGGAGATCACTGCATGTAAATGCAGCTTTCTCCTCGGCTGACGAGCAGGTGATAGTCGGGAAGAAACGCTTCCATCCCGACAATTTGCTGCTGTGTCATTCCATGTATAGGGACCTTTAGACTCTAGCGATCAGATTGGAACCATGAGATAATCAATATTATTCACATCTTATAACTGATCGGTGACTATCCCTTAAAGGGGTCTTCCAGTACTTAGATATTGATGACCTAGGATAGGTCATCGATATCAGATAATTGGGGCTCTATCACCCCACACCCACCACAAAAACCTACCTGCACCCACCAACAACATCCACTCCTCAGAGAGTCCAAAGGCTCGGCAACTGACCATCATGTTGGTCATACAGATGAGGCCAAGCTCAACGGTCTATGAAATGGTCCCATGGGAAATCAGACACATAATGATATCACAATGAGTTGTGCCAAATGACAAAACTGGCTCTGCTACGATGACAAACTGAATCCTTCGACTACTGTACAATACGTCCGCCAACTTATGGTCACCAGTAGGTGAAAGGATGAGTAGATGAAACCTGTACAACCAATAATCTGGCGATGTTCATTCATCTACTCACCATGGACTGCTGGCCTGAACTATTACATTATCGGCTGAAACAAAAATGGTGCCATTGCCCTGGGTTGACTGACACAGGCTGTACATTTTTAGAAACTATTGACCTCAAGAAGGTGCTGCTAACATTCATGCAACTTAACATGTTCATTGGTTCTGCATCAACCCTAAGCTAACGTTCCTCATGAATTTTAAAAGAGCCCCCAAAATGGCTGCCTCTACGATATCTGGAGATGTGTTCAGAAGTCTGAGATGTATGAAATTGTGACTGGATATATAAATAGAAGGAAAAGCCTAAGTCCATGTATATCTGGAGATGAACACCAACTCCTTAAGATCTACTTCATATTTCTTTCCAACCAGTCTCTGAAGGTGGTGACTTTAGTGTACCCGGTATAGAGCTCCTGATGACAGGCCTTGTCGTAGCCCCAGCTAACCAGTCCTACCAGTTGCCAAGTGCCCTCAGACGACTCCTTTCCTGGCAACAGAGCAGCGGCGATACCCCCAGTCTCTGAAGGACATATGTGAGACGAGGCACCCGATGCCTGTTTGGCACAGAACATGCTTTCTGTCACACTGACTGCGATCCCATTCTCCTCATACTGCTGTTCACAGAGGAGAGAGTCCACCGGCAGCACCAAACCGCCACGAATTGTCTCGTACTTGTAACCTGTGGCCTTGGGGTCAGAGAGGATCCTCCAACCACTGGTGACAATCTTGGAGTCTAGTGTGGTCAAGTCAAGATCCGATGACGAGGTCAGACACACGGGTTGGACGTTGTTACTCACTCTGGCCTTGTCCAGCAGTTTAATGACCGCGATATCAGAGTCCAGCAGGATGGGGTCAAAGTTAGGGTGTATGATGACGGCTGAGATCTGGTGAGAAAATTTTTAAAAACTGAGTTAGCCTATCAAAGAAATGAAATTATTAGCCCCTTCAATAGGGAGGGTGAGATGAGCAGCTGTCAGACACATCCTCACCCCAAAGCAAAAATACACAGCAAAATATATTGTACAAAATAGTAAATTTATTGTTCAAATATACAAAAATGTTTTAGAATTCAATATTACATACACATGCATACAGATAAACAGTATATCCAAGAGTAATGCATTAATATAATACCGACCATTGTAGTCCAAACCCTGACGCGCTTTAGGATGCCCTGAGGCTACCTGCACTACACTGGTCGGTATTATATTAATGCATTACTCTTGGATATACTGTTTATCTGTATGCATGTGTATGTTTGCTGCTAATATTGAATTTTAAAACATTTTTGTATATTTGAACAATAAATTTACTATTTGTACAATATATATTGCTGTGTGTTTTTGCTTTGGGGTGATGATCTATATCTGTTACTCACAGCAACCAATTTGTTAGGAGCCAATGTGTTTTTTTTGTTTTTTGTTGAAACTTCTTCTTATCTTGTTTATGTTATCGTATAATGTGCCTGGTTCAACAGTAGGTGGCAGCATAAATGGCAGAGCTACAGGTACAGAGAATGGAGCTTTCCTTCCATTCTAACACCCCCCTCTGTGGTGTGGTGGGCGGGTCCCACTTGCTGCAGGGAGGGTGGAGTTCTAGTTAGAGTCAGTTTAGCTTACCCCCTGCTAGTGGAAGGTTTAGTTTACTCCCTGTTAGGGTAAGGAAGCAGGTGCACGTCCCTGCTGGACGGGGCCTTGCCCAGGCCAGCTGGAGCACCTTCAGCTCAGCTGGGTATGGAGACAGAACCTTAGAGCCTCAGGAGCCAGGAGAGAGAGACTCCCTGGTATAACTTAAGAGACAGACTATAGAGAGAAGTTGGAGCACCCAGAGAAAGCTGAATTATATAGCCAGCCTATCAGCACAGCAGAGCCAGAGAACGACAGACGTAGCAGAGAGGAGTTTGCCTGCCACAGTTTTGTTCATGCTAAAGCCTGCTGGAACCAAGACAAAGCCTGAAACTGTTTGGAGAAACGTTTATGAAAGAAAAGCTGTTACCAACTTCATCACAAGGTCTGGACTCAAGTTATTTCTTCAAACCCCACAATTATTCCCCCTGTTTTTCTGCTTTCGGAGGGCAACTCCTGGGGTCCAGCGTATCCAGGTAGGAGCACCATGACACGTGCACAAAACATTAAAAGGACATTATAAGCTACCCTACACCACTCTGGCATTCCTACACCTGGGTACCATCCACAGTATCACTAAAAGGGGCCCTGTGCCCTTGTTGCTTCACTGCAACTGGCATCACGAAAAACATATACTTTAAGGGACCCCTAGCCGTGTGCCCGACGACTGCAATCTGACTCTACAACTGGTAAAAATGTTGTACCCTCTTGTTCCCACACTCCCGGGAGATCTTGAGGGTCCTTACTTTTTCCAGAAAGAGGGCCACTCTTGACTGTAGGCAGTTTTGCAGCGAGACGGTGACGGAACTACACAGTGCCCTCTCTTGTATAGTGGACGGAGCTGGTAACTGCAGCACTGGTCCCATTGACATTAATAAGAGCAGCCCTGCCACTACTAAATAGAGGGAGCTGTGTAGTTCTGGCACTGGAGCTATTTTGAGGATAGACCATCAATAGTCTGATCACAAAAACCCATAAAACTTCTTTAAAGCTACAGATAACAGAATTTTCACAGGTCCCCACTGCTATCATATATCCCGGTCTTGTAGAGAGGCCTTTTGGACCCTCTCAGGCTCTAGGCCGGGAGCAATCCCACTGGACAGAAAAATCATAGTTAACCCCTTAAGGACACAGCCTTTTTACACCTTAGGACCAGGCCATTTTTTGAAAATCTGACCAGAGTCCCTTTAAGTGCTGATAACTTTAAAACGCTTTGACTTATCCAGGCCGTTCTGAGATTGTTTTTTCGTCACATATTGTACTTCATGACACTGGTAAAATGAAGTCAAAAAAATTATTTTTTTTGCACCAAAAAATACCTAATTTAACAAAAAATTTGGAAAAATTTGCAAATTTCAAAGTTTCAGTTTCTCTACTTCTGTAATACATAGTAATACCCCCAAAAATTGTGATGACTTTACATTCCCCATATGTCTACTTCATGTTAGAATTGATTTGGGAATGATATTTTATTTTTTGGGGATGTTATAAGGCTTAGAAGTTTAGAAGCAAATCTTGAAATTTTTCAGAAATTTACAAAAACTCAATTTTTAGGGACCCGTTCAGGTCTCAAGTCACTTTGCGAGGCTTACATTATAGAAACCACCCAAAAATGACCCCATCTAAGAAACTACACCCCTCAAGGTATTCAAAACTGATTTTGCATACGTTGTTAACCCTTTAGGTGTTGCACAAGAGTTATTGGCAAATGGGGAGGAAATTTGAGAATTTCATTTTTTTGTCTAATTTTTCATTTTAACCCATTTTTTCCACTAACAAATCAAGGGTTAACAGCCAAACAAGACTGTATCTTTATTGCCCTGACTCTGCCGTTTACAGAAACACCCAATATGTGGCCGTAAACTACTGTACGGCCACACAGCGGGGCGTAGAGTGAAAGGTGCGCCGTATGGTTTTTGGAGGGCTGATTTTTATGGACTGGTTTATTTACACCATGTCCCATTTGAAGCCCCCTGATGCACCCCTAGAGTAGAAACTCCCTAAAAGTGACCCCATCTAAGAAACTACACCCCTCAAGCTATTCAAAACTGATTTTACATACATCGTTAACCCTTTAGGTGTTGCACAGGAGTTATTGGCAAATGGCGATGAAATTTGAGAATTTCATTTTTTTGCCTAATTTTCCATTTTAACCCATTTTTTCCACTAACAAAGCAAGGGTTAACAGCCAAACAAGACTGTATCTTTATTGCCCTGACTCTGCTGTTTACAGAAACACCCCATATGTGGCCGTAAACTACTGTACGGGCACACAGCGGGGCGTAGAGTGAAAGGTGCGCCGTTTGGTTTTTGGAGGGCTGATTTTGCTGGACTGTTTTTTTGGCACCATGTCCCATTTGAAGCCCCCCTGATGCACCCCTGGAGTAGAAACTCCATAAAAGTGACCCCATCTAAGAAACTACACCCCTCAAGGTATTCAAAACTGATTTTACAAACGTTGTTAACCCTTTAGGTGTTGCACAAGATTTAATGAAAAATAGAGATACAATTTAAAAATTTCACTTTTTTGGCAGATTTTCCATTTTAATATTTTTTTTCCAGTTACAAAGCAAGGGTTAACAGCCAAACAAAACTCATTATTTATGGCCCTGATTCTGTAGTTTACAGAAACACCCCATATGTGGTCGTAAACTGCTGTACGGGCACACGGCAGGGCGCAGAAGGAAAGGAACGCCATACGGTTTTTGGAAGGCAGATTTTGCTGGACAGTTTTTTTTTACACCATGTCCCATTTGAAGCCCCCCTGATGCACCCCTAGAGTAGAAACTCCAAAAAAGTGACCCCATTTTAGAAACTACGGGATAGGGTGGCAGTTTTGTTGGTACTAGTTTAGGGTACATATGATTTTTGGTTGCTCTATATTACACTTTTTGTGCGGCAAGGTAACAAGAAATAGATTTTTTGGCACGTTTTTATTTTTTGTTATTGACAACATTCATCTGACAGGTTAGATCATGTGGTAATTTTATAGAGCAGGTTGTCACGGACGTGGCGATACCTAATATGTATACTATTTTTTTTATTTATGTAAGTTTTACACAATGATTTCATTTTTAAAACAAAAAAAATGTTTTAGTGTCTCCATAGTCTAAGAGCCATAGTTTTTTCAGTTTTTGGGCGATTATCTTAAGTAGGGTCTCATTTTTTGCGGGATGAAATGACGGTTTGATTGGCATCTATTTTGGGGTGCATATGACTTTTTGATTGCTTGCTATTACACTTTTTGTGACGTAAGATGACAAAAAATGGCTTTTTTTACACCGTTTTTATTTTAATTTTTTTACGGTGGTCATCTGAGGGGTTAGATCATGTGATATTTTTATAGAGCCGGTCGATACGGACGCGGCGATACCTAATATGTATACTTTTTTTTTTATTTATGTAAGTTTTACACAATGATTTCATTTTTGAAACAAAAAAAATCATGTTTTAGTGTTTCCATAGTCTAAGAGCCATAGTTTTTTCAGTTTTTGGGCGATTATCTTGGGTAGGGTATGATTTTTGCGGGATGAGATGACGGTTTGATTGGTACTATTTTGGCGTACATGCGACTTTTTTGATCACTTTTATTACCTTTTTTGGGAAGTAAGGTGGGCAAAATTTCAATTTCATCATAGTTTTTTATTTTTTATTTTTATGGCGTTCACCGTTCGGGTAAAGTAACATGACCGTTTTATAGATCAGGTCGTTACGGACGCGGCGATACCAAACATGTGTAGGGAATTTTATTTTTTTCATTTTTAATCAGTGATAAATGTGTTTTTTGATTTTTACTTTTTTTTCACTTTTTTTAACTTTTTTTTTGACCCAGACCCACTTGGTTCTTGAAGATCCAGTGGGTCTGATGTCTGTATAATACAGTACAGTACAATATATATTGTTCTGTACTGTATTTTACTTACACTGAACAGATCTATGCTTTCAGCACAGATCTGTTCAGCACCATGGACAGCAGGACGCCTGAGAGGCGTCCTGTTGCCATGGGAACCTTCCCCGTCTGCTCAGAACTGCGCAGACGGGGAAGGGTAAGCACAGGGCTGAGGGGGGCTCTCTGGGGGCTCTCTCCCTCTCCCATCGGGGGGCTGCAAAGGCACAGCAGCCCCCCGATGGGAGAGGGAGGGAGCTCCCTGCGCTGTTAACCTTTTCCATACAGCGGTCCGTACGGACCGCTGTATGGAAAGGGTTAACGGCTGACATCGCATCGCAGATGTCAGCCGTTTATACCAGGGTGCCAGCAATGTGCTGGCACCCTGGTATACCCACTAGAAACCAACGATTATACAAGGGGAGGCGGGCGGGGGATCGCGATCCCGCCTGCCGCACCGCCCGCCTCCCGCACCGCCCGCACTGCCCGCAACCCTCCCCCTGCACCTCCCACCGGGCTAAAATCACTCGGGGGGTGCAGGGGGAGGGATACAGATCTATTTTAGGAATACTAAAGTTTCTGATCCCCGCGGTCAGGGACCGCAGGGATCAGAAACTGCAGAAATCGCAGCAAACCGCAGGTCTGAATTGACCTGCGGTTTGCCGCGATCGCCGACATGGGGGGGTCACGGGACCCCCCGGCGCATTTAGCCTAGGTGCCTGCTCGATGATTTGAGCAGGCACCGGGTTCCGATCACTGCCGGCCGGGCGGCAGTGATCGGAACAACACATGACGTACCTGTACGTCATGTGTCCTTAAGTACCAGGACATCATGACGTACCGGTACGTCATGTGTCCTTAAGAGGTTAATATAGATGATGACATCATCACATACAGCTGCGTGTGGTGTCATCAAGGGTGCTGGGGCTACGCAGAGCTTTTGCTTCATTGTCACCTGAGGAACAGTAGAAGATCGTTACAAATGGATAGCGGTGTGCAATAAGAGATCTAGTGGCGGTCATTGTTAGGATGGTATCGCCTGTGAGAAATGCCATCATCCTGAGACCTTAGGGGAATCAGACCCTGAGACGACCACATCTATTGCTACGCGTTCAGCTCATATCCTATGGGGAAGACGCTGCCTACTATATACATCCTTGCTCCCAGTTCCCATGGTTACTAACGTGCAGATGCTGCAGGCTCTTGTCATCCCGCTCGTCGTCTCTGTAGAATTTTCCCAACACGACTTTCAGGTCTGACACCTTGATAATGGTGCTCTTGCCGAGGTCAGTCACGCAGTGCGCAGCTATCACTACGGTGCGCTCATTTAGCAGGGCCCCGCTGCACACCAAGACCCAGGCGCCCTTCCTCAGGTTCACATCTTTCACTCCGTTAGATCTGCGGTATAAGGCGGCTTGCCACGGCCAGCGCATTTCGGAGACCCGGGGAATGGTGAAATTTTCCAGCTTGCCGCAAACTAAGATGACAAGAAAGGGATACAATGTATCATCAAAAATAAAAGGGGTGAGCTTCTTCATTCATTTGCCACATTTTATTTTTACAACGCATTTTAGTTTTAAGTTTTCCGAATGAAAAGCAGTCTTAATAAATGTCACCCATTGTGTTTTCCCACAGTCACCACTAGGGGGAGCTCACTAAATAGAGAATCCTACAGCTTCCTTTATATTAAACTCCTATGCAGCCAGCTCCCCCTAGTGGTGGCAAGAGGCAGACCGAATTTTAACATTCACTTGATTTACTATGAGTGAGAGGTGGCAGGGGGTTTAAGGGTTTTACAAATTCATTGTAATGCAGACCTCTCTAGCCTACAACATTCCTAACTAGTTTCCAAATTACAGTTCCTAGCGTGACCTGACAGCCTACATCTGTCGGGGGCATGCCAAGAGTCATAGTGTTGCAATGGCTATCCATCGTAGAACTTACTAGGGATACAAGATGGAGCTCGCCCACTCCACTTTCCGGTTTTCAGACAAGTCCTTCTGCTGCTACCTGTGCGCCGGTAGAATGGCGACACACATACGTACTGGATTTGTGTATGGAGGTGCTGGTACCCTATGGGGAGCTCTCCGGGGGGCAGAGCCGGCTTCTTTGTGGGGTAAATTTCAATCTTCTCCTTGGCGAATGAAGACGTTGATGAGGAGTAAAGCTTGTGAAGAGGAGTCTCCCTAAATAGAACAGAAGGTGGCGGAGTCAAGGAACGGGCACAGCTCCTCGGGAAACAGTGGCAACAAGAAATGCAGGTGAAGAGATGAGGAATTTTTTGGTAATGGCAGCCCATAGGTCGGGCTGGAGATAAACAGCTACAGATGTGTCTAACTATTGCTTATCTCCCCCATTTAGGTGATTGTATAGGTCAATTGGACCTGATTGACTGTAAATCTAATTGTCAATGGGCATGTCAAAGGCCACCATCATGCGACCTTTTTGGGTAATTTAACATGTTTTTGTATGCGTGTATGCGGCCAGTACATGTTCTGTAATGTAAGTCTAATGATAATGCTACAACCTACACGTTTTATGACGCCTACACAAATTAGCATACGGCCCCCCCCTTGCTCATTTACAACGCTGCAGCCAATCAGCTCCCGCCGTCATATCCCCCCCCCCTACTGTGCACTCATTCCATTACGTCTGCTCCATTATCATCTATCACAGGATCACATTAGCAATCCAAGACGGAGATGGATTATATATGGAGTGATGGAGAAACCAAAGTATAAAATGGATGACATAAAACCGGATTATCCTTAAAATGCACAATCCTCTTTTTGTATACCACTAATGATGTATTTCATGTTTAGTAAGCAGATCTAGATGGCAAGCAGAGCCATGACAGGGGGTGTTATAGCTCACCGGGACTCAACCTGCGATGGCAGCACCTTCTGACGCACCAGATCAGGAATCTTGGGCTCCCGACAAGCTGAATAAAAAGACGTGGGAAAATCTGGTTTATTTGGGGTAGTGCAGTAGCCAAGAATAGGGAACACACAATTATTTTGTCGCATAATGTTATTTAATATGTTAATGCATATCTCTGTATGGATCAGTCGGGGTTAACAATCCTGACTCTGTCCCTGTAGGAAGTAAGGTGTTGGACTTAGAGTCGCCCCTAGCTCTGTTAGTAGTGAGAGAAGCTACTGTACATGTGCTCACTCCTCAGAGGACTAGGCCTTGATGCCAAAGAATCACCATCTCTGAGAGATCCACAAAGAGAAAACTATCTCTACTTCACAGTACTCCAAAGAGAAAGGAAAGAACTAGAAGGTTCAGAATCTGTATGGCACAGCAACGGGGACAGTCAGTAAGGTATTAGCAGTTTAAGGCCCCTTTCACACGGGCGAGTTTTCTGCGCGGGTGAAATGCGTGAGGTGAACGCATTGCACCCGCACTGAATCCGGACCCATTCATTTCTATGGGGCTGTGCACATGAGCAGTGATTTTCACGCATCACTTGTGCGTTGCGTGAAAATCGCAGCATGCTCCTCTTTGTGCGTTTTTCACGCAGGCGCCATAGAAGTGAATGGGGCTGCGTGAAAATCGCAAGCATCCGCAAGCAAGTGCGGATGCGGTGCGATTTTCACGCATGGTTGCTAGGAGACGATCGGGATGGGAACCCAATCTTTATTATTTTCTCTTATAACATGGTTATAAGGGAAAATAATAGCATTCTTAATACAGTAAATTAGAGATGGAGGGGTTAAAAAATAAAAATGTAACTCACCTCATCCACTTGTTTGCGCAGCCCGACTTCTCTTTTTTCTTCTTCTTTGAGGACCTGGGAGAAAAGGACCTTTGGTGACATCACTACGCTCATCACATGGTCCATCACTGTGATGGACCATGTGACGGACTATGTGATGAGCGCAGTGACGTCACCAAAGGTCCTTTTCCTCCCAGGTCCTCAAAGAAGAAGAAAAAAGAGAAGTCGGGCTGCGCAAACAAGTGGATGAGGTGAGTTTAATTTTTAACCCCTCCATCCCTAATTTACTTAATACATTCTGTATTAAGAATGCTATTATTTTCCCTTATAACCATGTTATAAGGGAAAATAATAAAATCTACACAACACCTAACCCAAACCCGAACTTCTGTGAAGAAGTCCGGGTTTGGGTCTGGGCACCAAACATGCCGATTTTTCTCACGCACGTGCAAAACGCATTAAAACGCTTTGCACAAGTGCCAACACGGCAATTTACCCTGAACACTACAGTCCAATATAATATATCTTCCATGTACTTTATCATTTAGCTATAATACCTCCCTACATTTAATGCGCTGCCTGCGCTGTTCATAGTGCGCCCTGCGCTGATGAATGGCAGGAAAAGTCTAACGCACCCAGGGTGCGGGTGCCCACAGAGAGGGTTCTGAGTGCCGCCTCTGGCACCCGTGCCATAGGTCCGCCACCACTCAGGAATGTTAATTCTGTCCTGGGGCATGATGCGACTGGACTTTTTAGCAAAATAGATTTCTTTTTTCTAATTTCCTCGCCACTTACTTAGGACTGCGCGCCCTACCATTAATATAATTATCAGCTAGGGTCGGGGTTGCTCTTTAAACATATTTTTTCAGATTATATTTAGCTATTACCCTGAAATGAAAATGGAATTACACAGAAAATATCCACTTCCAATTTGTCTAACTGCACACGTGTAATCCGGATAAAGGAGCCAGAGAACACCCGGAGAGAGTGAACACCGCTGGCTTTAACCAGCTGTGTGCTGGAATCTGATCTACTGCAAGGCAAGCCAAGTAAAAGAACCCCAGAGATCCACAATAGGTGTCAGCTACAGTCTATAAGTATATACTGTGTACTGTAAGACAAAGAGATCTGAGTTCTTAAAGATCTTCAAGGTTCTGTTCTCAATGGGTTACTCTCTGTCAATGGCGTACATTGAGGACGGGGGTCCCACAGCAAAGATTAAAAAAAGGGGCCGCTAGACACAACGCACCTGACCACCCAACATAGCAGATCCTGATGCCCATTTCCACTTCTGCCATCATGTAAAGAGCTCGTGTAGTGCCCTGGAGCAAGGGTACTTTGGACTTTGGACATTTGTGGACACTTGCCCTCATTGCTATGATGCAAAGCCATCAACTCCCTATTTTACTGCATTTTGAAGGATTAACTTGCACTATGATTTATGCAGTTTTGTGCCCTCCTACTATTTCATATTGTTGAACCACATTTTATATGTTATGTTATTGCACTATATCTGCACTGCACAATGGAAAGGGTTAATGCACAGCCAGCTAAGGGCTCATTCAGACGACCGTATTTATGGGTCAGCATCCGTTCAACAATTTTGCGGAATGGATGCTGACCCATTCCTTTCAATGGGGCCACAAAAGATTCATCTGTACTTCAGTTCCGCGACCCTGCAGAAAATATAGAGCATGTCCTATTCTTGTGCGCAATTGCGGAATGCACACAAGCCGGCAGACCGCAAAACACATATGGCCGTCTGAATACTGAGCGACTTTGGGAGTTTCCATCTATGTACTGAGAAACTAGTAATATCCCAACAACTATTATAAGGCACTGTGCAAAGTTTTGGAGGGAAAAAACAGACACACTGACCTCTTGACTGTCTGATTAGCTCTGTTGTTTATGTCTGAAGACTTGTCTATGTCTGGAAAAACTTCTTAGGCCTCTTTCACACTTGCGTTGTCCGGATCCGGCGTGTACTCCACTTGCCGGAATTACACTCCGGATCCGGAAAAACGCAAGTGTACTGAAAGCATTTGAAGACGGAACCGTCTTCCAAATGCGTTCAGTGTTACTATGGCACCCAGGACGCTATTAAAGTCCTGGTTGCCATAGTAGGAGCGGGGAGCGGGGGAGCGGTATACTTACAGTCCGTGCGGCTCCCGGGGCGCTCCAGAATGACGTCAGAGCGCCCCATCCGCATGGATGACGTGATCCATGTGATCCATGTGATCACATGATCCATGAGCTTGGGGCGCCCTGACGTCACTCTGGAGCGCCCGGGGAGCCGCACGGACGGTAAGTATGCTGCTCCCCCGCTCCCCGCTCTACACTTTACCATGGCTGCCGGGACGCTAAAGTGTAACCATTCAGAAAAAGCTAAATGTCGGCTCCGGCAATGCGCCGAAACAACGTTTAGCTTAAGGCCGGATCCGGATCAATGCCTTTCAATGGGCATTAATTCCGGATCCGGCCTTGGGGCAAGTGTTCCGGATCTTTGGCCGGAGCAAAAAGCGCAGCATGCTGCGGTATTTTCTCCGGCCAAAATACGTTCCGTACCGGAACTGAAGACATCCTGATGCATCCTGAACGGATTTCACTCCATTCAGAATGCATTGGGATAATCCTGATCAGGATTCTTCCGGCATAGAGCCCCGACGACGGAACTCTATGCCGGAAGACAATAAAGCAGGTGTGAAAGAGCCCTTATATTGAAACTCTATACAAGTCTATGACAGACAAATTGCAACATTGTTTCTGTTTTGGCTGTTTCTCCACTCCGCCCCTCAGACTAGAAGGTTCTAGTTCAGTTGGAAAATGTATATATGGAAAGCAGTTATAGCCCCTAATTGTTTGCAAATAGGGACCAATGTTTAGTAGAATAGACTCTGCCGGACTGCACAAGTGACCAGAAAAAGGTATTGGGATGGGGATACTGAGCTACAGGACCCAGGTCATCAGCCCTTTCTGAGCCACAGACCTTTGGCAGCCAGCCTTTTGACCAGGGTACCAGCCTTCTGAGAGTGAAGAAGGGACAGCTAGCGCAGGCCTTTCCTCAGCACAGAACCTTCTTCTGCCAGGGAGGAGACTGGAGAACCCGGCTCAGTACCTTGCGTGTCCTCCAGTAAAGAAGCAACCTGGTTTACTGCAGACCCTGACAAGCTGGACTTATTTCCCACTGAGGTGCACCATGCCTTACCATCTCCTCCGGAGAGCAGCAACACATGTGATACCTCTACAGAGTCCGGGGGACTCAGCGTAGTTTTAGGACCACTCCAAACCCAGACTCTGCACTTATCCTTGTGCAGGTTCCCTCCTGGCATTATATTGGGGTCAAGAACAAAACAAAATGGGTCCCCTTACTCTAGGAGCCCCAAGGCAGCAGTATGTTATGCATGCTTCATGCAATCCACTTTTGTTAGAACATCCCCTCTGAACCTAAGCTGGGAATCTTTCTGCCAGAACGCTAAGCAATCAGTTGTAAACTGTGGGAAACCCGGAAGCCAGTGTTCAATGTCCGCACAGCGCCACCACAGGCAAAATGAAGTATTGCACAGTTCAATGAGCTATCTCTGTAAGGCATGGGTGTGCCAGGTCCTCCAGAGC